>NW_004443974.1:13578666-13600823 GCF_000243295.1 Trichechus manatus latirostris | reverse complement strand
AAAAATTTTGCTTCCTGTCCCTACAACCCTATGCTCTTCCGGTCTAGAGGTCTTAGTTCCAAAAGGAGGAATGCTCCCACTAGGGTACACAACACTGATTCCATTGAACTGGAAGTTAAGAATGGTCACTTTGGGCTCCTCATGCCTCTGGATCAATAGGCAAAGAAGGGAATTACTGTATTGGCTGATGTGATTGATCTGATTACCAAGAGGAAATCGGATTGATATTACATAATGACGGTAAAGAAGAGTATGTCTGGAATACAGGAGATCCCTTAGAACATCACTTAGTACTACCCTGCTTTGTTGCTAAAGTCAATGGAAAACTTCAGCAACCTAATTCTGACATGACTACTAATGGCCCAGACCCTTCAGGAATGAAAGTTTGAGTCACTCCACCGGGCAAAGAACCACGACCAGCTGAGGTGCTTGCTGAGGATAAAGTGAATATGTAATGGGTGGTGGAAGAAGGTAGTTCTGTATACCAGCTACAGCCACATGACCAGTTGCAGAAACTAGGACTATAATTGTTATGAGTATTTTTTCCTTGTATGTGTGCATCAAATATTATTCTTTTCTTCACTTATAAAGTATAAGATGTAAACATGGCTAGTACATTTTCAGTTGTACACGTTAGTTGTATCATGTTAGGCACAAGTATGACTTTATAATTGTCTTTATTTAGAGATGTGTAGGGGGTGTCAGGAGCCCTGGTGGTGCTGTGGTTAAGAGCTCAATGTTAACCAAAAGGTCGGCAGTTTGAATCCACCAGCCACTCCTTGGAAACCCTATGGGGCAGTTCTACTCTGTTTTTTTTTTTTTTTTGGTTAGGGGTGTAAAGTTGACAAGGGGTGAACTGTAATGTTAAGGTTGTATGTCATCGCGGCTGGGCCATGATTCTCAGTGGTTTGGCAGTTAGGACGTAGTTTGGCAGCTATGTAATGAAGTAATCATCTCCATAATGAGATCTGATATAATGTAATCACTTCCATCATGAGCTCTGTTATGAGTAGCCAATCAGTTGAAAGGGAGTTTCCATGGGGGTGTAGCCTGCATCCAATATAGGTGGAATTTCTGGCAAAGCACGCTGGCTTTTGCTCACTCTGGATCCTGCAGCTGGCTCCTGTTTATCTGACCTCTGGTTCTTGGGGCTTGAGCTAGCAGCTTACCTGCCAATCTTGGAATTCGTCAGCCTCCACAGCCTGTGAGCCAGTGGCCTGCCATCTTACCTGCTGTTCTTGGGATTCATTGGCCGCTGCAGCCTGTGAGCAAGAGACCTTCCGTCTGACCTGCCAATCTTGGGTTCACCAGTCCCTGCAGCTACATGACTCAGGAGAAGCCTCCAGCCTGACCCACGGACTTGGGACTTCCAGCCTCTACAACAATGTGAGCCATTTAGTTGACATAATCTCTCTATATATACGTTTATATGCTTCACTGGTTTTTCTTCTCTAGAGAACTCAGCCTAAGACAGTATGACATATGCCAACATATTTTAATATATTAAAGATATATTTTACAATGTATTTTCTCGTTTAATCCTCACAATGATCCTGTGTAGTAAGTACTATTACTGTACATGTATATTAGTCAGGTTTCTCCTGCAATAATACTGTGTAACAAACAACCTCACCAATCCAGTAGCTTGCCATATTTATCTTCCTCTCTTATAGGTCTGCAGGATGACTGAGGTGACTCTGCTTCAGTCTATGGGTTGGCTCAGCTTAGCTCCAGGTCACAGGTCAAAATTCAAGTCAGCTCCACAAATCTTTCTTTCTGGAACCATCAGCAATCCAGGGCACATTTGCTTTGTAGCATGTGGCAGAAGCTGAAGCAGCTAAACCAAAAACTCATAGATATCTCAAGCCTATGCTTTTGTTACATCCACTGATATCTTATTGGCCAAAGCAAGTCACATGTCAAAGCCTACAATTCAGTGGGGTGGGGAAATATACTCCGCCCACTCCAGTCACATGGCAAAGGGCATGGGTATATAATTCTATTACAGGAAGGAGTAATATCCACTCCAACAGATTTCACAGATGAGAACCCAGTGCCTCACACAGGGAAACAAATGACCCAAGGTCACACAGATATTTAGTGGGTTTCAACTTGGCATACCAAAAAAGAAAAAAAAAAAAACAGTTGCTGTCAAGCCAATTCCAACCCATGGCAATCCCATGTGTATCAGAGTAGAACTATACCCCACAGGGTTTTCAATGGCTGATCCAGGCCTTTCTTTCAGGGCGCCTCTGGATAGACTCAAACCTCCAACCTTTCAGTTCCAGCATGTTAACTATTTGCACTGTCCAGGGACTCCCACGCCTAAAATAGGTGCAGTTTACTGCATGTCAATTATACAAGAAGCTGTTAATTTTTTTTTTTTTATGAAAGAAAGAACTTTAAAGAAAAAAAAAAAAAAAAAGATCAGTTCCGTGAATGAACTGTGAGTACCTGACTTTAAAGAACATCAACAGAGAATTGGAGCTCAGCATCTACAAGTGAGAACCAGGGAGGACTGAGTGACCTCCATAAGAGGCTGGGCTATGAAGCAAGGAAATCAAGTCTGCATAGGGAGATTGCCCCTGGAGAATAGGCCAAAGGGAGGCCTTGTTTTTCTCTAGAACCAGACGCTGAAAGAGAGCAAATGTGGTTGGCCTGGAGATGGAGCAGCTGGAGTTGAGGAGAGAAGCCAGGCATCCATGGGACCTGGCACTAGGCCGGGACTGGGATCCACTGCTCACTGGGGCCTGCCCCAAACATCCCTCACACTGAGGCAAAGAAGGTGATGCACAGGACCCAGCCGAGAGCACAGGGCGGTCTGTGGGATGCAAGGCTGCTGCCCAAGGTCAGTTCCTACATGACTTCCATCCACCCTTCCATCTCTTGGTTACAGAAGTGACCAGTGGTGGAAACAGGGAGGCTCTAGCCCTTGCCCAGAAGGGTCCTTCCCACTATTTCCTTTGTGACACATAATTTGAGTCACACATTGTGTCAGAGCCTCAACTTCCTCCTCCACAAAAGAGGGGAAGGTGGTATACAAAGGGAGAGGATCAAGCATTTGCCCTGTCTGTCCCAGACAGGCTGTACCCCTGGGTGCAAATTAAAAGAGGAGAGGGAGTTTCAGAATGCTCCACTGATAGAATGAAGAAGGAATGATAGCATTGGATTATCTCCATTTCGCAATCCCTCATGAATTAATGGGTCCAGGCGATGGTGAGCAAAAGCTATTGACCTCACAAAAGGAGAAAACCAGACACATGCATGTCCTGGTGGGAAAACGTGCCACCACCTGTGAAGCTGTTTTATCAAAAAAACCAAACCTAAATCTGATCAAGCCTCTAGATCCAAATGCCAATTTACAGGAAATACAGGGAACAGAGAAACATGTTAAGCACCACCACAGGGAAGCAGTCAGCAAAATCCAGACTGTGAGGAACTCTACAGGGCAAACAGATATCTTCAACAAATAAATTGCAAGGAAGAAAAACAAGAGGCTGCTAGAGCTATTTAAAAAGAGGTTTAAAAGACTTATCAATCAATTTTAATGTGAGAAGGACCTTTTTCAGATCCTAATTTATATGAAAATAATTATATATGAGCGTGTGTTTTATATATTTTATATAATATATAACTATGTATTAAATATATAAATATAATTCCATAGTAAGTATATATTCTATAAAATATATTAAATATATATAAATAGTATGTGTTTATATATTTAATATAAATTCAGACCATTGGAAATTTGATGATATTATATAGTGTTTTACATATATATAATTATATATAAAATATATTTACATGTATGAGAAATTCGATTATACTGGTTTGGGGTTTATAGGTATTGTAGCTATGTGTTAAGTTTAAAAAAAAGTTCTTATTTTTTAGAGCAACATACTGAAGTATTTCCTGATGAAAAAATATGAAGTCTGGGATTTGCTTCAAACTAAACAGGCAGAGGGAAGACAGTGGGAACAACTATGAAATGAAACTGACCACAAGTGACCATTGGTGCAGTCGATGATAAGCGTACAGGTTCCATTTTTGGTAAATGCTTGACATTTTCCATAATGAGAAGTTAAAGCTAAATGGCTCCCATAATGAAAAGTTTAGAAGTGTTTTTTAAAGTTTCTCTGAGAAACTCATTATGGTGGCCATCCTTTCCAAATCAGAGATTGGGACCATGGCCTGCCATTCCTGCATTTTTCCACTCATGCAACATTCGAAGTAAGACATATAGAGCATCTACTATGTACTCGTATCTAGATATGTATATGTGTGTGTATGATATGTATATATGTATGTGTGTATACATATATGTTCTTGTTAGTTGTCTTCAAGTAAGCGCCAACTCATGGTGACCTTATGTATAACGGAACGAAATGTTACCCAGTCCTGCACCACCTTCATGATGGTTAGTATGTCTGAGTCCATTGTTGCAGCTATTGTGTCAATCCATTTCATTGAGGGTTTCCCTCATTTTCGCTGACCCTCTACCATCTATCGTGTCCTTTTCAAGTGACTGGTCTTTCCTGATGATTTGTCCAAAGTATATCTAGTACTGTGTTAGATCCTGTGAATCCCAAAGTGAGCAGGACAGACACATCCCCGCCCTCATGGAGTCTCCCACCCCATGGGGTCTGACAGGTCATGGGGCCTTCAGGGCAGGGAGACACAGCATTTGGGGTCAGGCCTGTGCCTTTTGGAGCTCTGGCAGGGTGGCAGGCTGGAAGAGCCCTGGACTTGCTGAATATAACAAGTTCACTAGCCAAGCAAAGGCAGAAGCAGAGCTGTTCTGAGAATCCCCATCAAACGTCACTGTCTTGCACCCATCCAGGGAGTGACCCTCTCATCCCCTCCATCCCTTCCTCCTCTAGAACTGGAATCAAGGCAGTCTTGGCTGTCAGCCCCAGCGGGCCCACAGGACTCAGGGGGTTACCTCTGCTTTGACAAGGTATTAACCTGCAGGTAAACTTTTGGGGTGAGCTGGGTGTCTCTTTCCATTGTTCCATTCAGTGCCCTGGAAATGAAGGTGGTTCTTTTCAGAACCCAAGGACACTGGGGCAGTAAATTCCATCCATTCACTGAGAACCCTCATGTGGCAAGGCCTGAACCAGGTGTTGGGGAGACGGGGATGGCCAAGTCCTGATTCCTGCTCTCAAGGAATTCAGTCTAGTTGGAGAGCCAGAAGCACACCCACTGACAGTGCAGCAAGGAAAGTGCCATGATGGGGAAGTGCAGGCACAGAAACAGCCCCAAGTCCCACTTCCTGGAAAAGCGATACCTGGGCTGACCCCTGGAGGATGAGAAGGAACAAGAAGTGTAGGGTGCCTCCAGAGACACAGAAGGGTGAGTGGCCATGGTTCACTGTTAGAGTGGGCTCCAGGGAAGAGGCTGAGAAGTAGGCAGGGCCTGATAGTGAAGACCCTTGTGGGCAAAGGGGAGGAGTCTGGACTTTATCCAAGGGCAATAGGGAGCCATCGAAGTCAGTTCAATGCCCTAGCAAGTTCTATCACTCTAGCTGCTGTGAGGATAATGGGAAGTGGGAAGGGACAGGCTGGAGGAAGGCGGAGGGGTCGGAGGGTCCTGCAGCAATCACAGCGAGTCTCCATCTTCATCTTGGGAACCCACCTACAGGGCAAGCCCTCTCCCACCTATCTCAGCCCACCCCTCCCCCCAAATCCCTAGGGCTACTTCTTTGGCCTCCACTCTCAACCTTCTCCCAAGGCATTCACTGAGAAGTGGCTAAAGACTCAGAAGTGCAAAGGAACAGATGTGGACTTGAGTGGTTAAGAACTCAGCATCAGATGAGGACTTGAGTGGTTAAGAACTCAGCATCGAAGCCAGAGAGACCTGACCCGGCCAGTCAATGATTGTAAAGAAGGTCATTCACCTCTCTGGGCCTCAGTTTCCTCACCTGTCAAACAGAGATAACACACGTGCCTCCCCTGCAGGAAGATGGAGAGAATTAATGAGAAAATGAACATGAAGCACTTAGCACAGAGCTTGTTCAACAAATGTTGGTTCTTTATTATCATATGTCCAAACAGTCCATAAAATCTTAACCCATCCACTCGAGGCAGCAGGGTTCAAGTGTTCCTTGTCTTTTCTGTCTTTTTCTGATTCTTTCTGCCCTGTAAGGTCCCCTCTCTGCTTCTCAAGCCAGTGAAATCCTGCCTGTGCCGCAAAGCCCAGCCCAAAGGTCGCTAGCCCAAAAAACCTTCCCAGATTCCCCCACCCCGCCCTGTCCTACAGAGTCTGTCACATCCCCAGCACCCAGGGCTCACCTTGGTGGCAGCTCCTAGCATCCCATGCTCTAAAAAGCTTGGGTCACCTTGTTGCCTCCCCCTTCAGGCTAGGAGATCAGAGGGCCGGGGCCAGGTCCCAGCATAGGAGCTGGAACAGAGCAGGTGCTCAGTAAATGTGGCGTGGATGGCAGGACAGATGGACAGACCAATGAATGAAACAAGCCTTCTGCATTAATCAGAACTGGGTGCAAGTACAGAAACTCAACTCAAGCTGTCCTAAGTTAAAAGGGATAGGCTGTCTCAGGCCAGACTGGATTCAGGTATTCAAACATTGTCACCTCTCTTTCTCTCTCTCGCCATCTCTCAGCTCTGCTCTCTACTGTGTTGGCTTCATCTTCACACAGACTGTCTACATGGCTGACCCCGGCAACTCTGGCCTTAGAGCCCACCAGCCTAGACATCCCAGCAGAAAAAGAGCTTCATTCTCCTTGTTATTTGAGCATAAGTTTCCAGGATGCATCTCATTGGCCTGGCATGGGTCACATGACTGCACCCTCGCCAAGCCCTCTGGCCAGTAGGTAGAACGGTCTGATTGGCCAGGCATGTTCTTCCCTAAGGAGGACTGGGAACCACTTGGACCACAAAACTGAGGGTGAGAGTTGGGTGCTGGGCAGACACAAAGAACAGCTGCACCCACATTCCCAGTTTCACCCCGGGGTGGTGGGCTCTGCAGGTAAGGTCTGGAGGAGAGCAACCCACTGCTTTGGCCAGAGGCTAAAGAGTAGACAAAGAGGGTCCTCCTCAGAGAACTCGGCCCCAAAGAGGAAACAGATGTATAAACACATCACGAGTAGCCGCAGTCAGAGGCAAAGAGATGGCTTACAGAAGGCTTCTGTGGAGGAAGTCATGCCCTCCGCCTGGGGTGGTCATGGAGGGCTTTCCAGAGGAGGAGATGCCACGCAGGGTTTGGAGGGAAGGCGGTACCCATCCTGGCCCTCCATCCCTGACCCTCCTGCCACAGGGATAAAGTTCCCAGCCTGCCCCCATTGTGCTGATGCTCTAAGCAACACCCCAGGTCCCAGCTGTAATGACACCCGTGATGAGTCTTTAGCTCTGACTGGTCCCTGATTCAGAGGATGGTTTCCCTTAGTATGTGATAGAAGGGCACTGCACCCCATCGTGTGCACTAGAAGCAAGAATCACTGGAGTCATTTAGACAGCAATAAAAAATTCAAAAGCAGTCACCTCTTCTTCCTTTCCTCCCAACAACAACAATAATAATAGCTATCATTACAAAACACTCTGCAACCCTGGGAGGTGATCAAGGATTATTACTGAGGACCAAAGAAGGGACATCGCCTGCCCAATGTCATACAGTAAGAGTGGAGCAGGGGCTGGAGCCAAGGTACAGCTGACCCCAGAGCTGCATCCTCGATGCTTCACTGCTTCCTTTCTTGGTAGTCCCCATGCCCAGATGCCCATCACCACTGCCTCAGGAGCTGCCTAAAAGTGCATATTCCTGGGCCCATCCTCGGACCTCTGTATCAGGATCTCAGGATGGTAGGGTCCCAGGAATCTGCATTTAACCAGTCTTCAAGGAGATTCCGATACAGCCAGACAAGCAGGCATCTGGGGGAACTACTTGGTTTCCAGAATATCAACCTAGAAATCCAATCAAAGTGGTGGGGAGCCAGGTGGAGACAACTCCCCATTCTGCAGAAACTTGAGGCTCCCGCTGGGAAAGGGACTTCTCAGGGACAAATGCCACTCTCATCCTTCCCCACCCTCTTCACGGCCCCACACATCCTAAGTTCTTAACTTGTAAATACTCACAGTGCCTCTCTCCCGTGCAAGCACAAGTGTGCCATTCCCACCAAGATTAAAGGGGAGAGGGTCGGATGAACACTTTTTGTACATTCCAATCTTTTCATGAAGAAGAGGTCCCCCCAAGCCTCAAAAGGTATTTTTTTCCTACTGTCTGAATTGCATTTGTTAAGGGGTAATTGATTTGCTTCCCCATTTTTTATTAATCAAAGACAAACCACAGCCAAGCCAGGCCTCTGATCTGGGGGATGCAGCCACACTGAGATCATGCCATCCTCACCCAAAGCACAGAACCCTGATGTTTTCAGTGGAGTCAGGCTGTTGCGTGTCTGCTGGGCTTTCTCAAGAGTTCACAACACTTTGGAGAAGCCCAGTGCCCAGAGGTACCAGGTAAGGAAGCTGGATTCTGGGAAGGGAGGGTGGCAGTAATGCCATGGACAAGTAGGTGAGAACAATCTGCCAAGGTTACTGTGGAAGAGAAAGCCCAAGTCTGTTAGCATCGAGGCCTGGGCTTCGTGCCTCTCTCTTTAGACTGACCAGAGCCAGAGAGCTTGTTCCCCAGAGTCTCCTGGCCATCAGTGTCAGAGCAAAGGAAAAACAAGGCAGCTGACCCAGTGAGGGCTCCTTCTGCGGCAGCAAAGCTCCAAACATGGCAGCCCCCACCCTCAGGCAACTCCTGGGACTGCAGACCCCCCAACATCTCGCCTGAATCCTTCCTGCTTCTGCCACGTTTGGGAGGGGGGAAATGACCCTCGCCTGTCTCCCAGTGCCAATTCCTGCCGGCTGAAGGATCTCAGGAGGAAAAGGCTTTTCTTGGATCTCACATAGAGGCTCATTCAGCAGAAATTTACCAAGAGTCTCAGTTTCTCTTTGAAGCAATGGGGGCCTCTCAAGCCCTACTCTGTACCTGGCTTCTGGGACAGCCCCAGCGACAGCACGGGGCCAGCTCTCACGGTGGGAAGCCCTTCCTCCTCCCTCCCTCTCCCCCTACAAAAGGACAAGCCAAAACCTGGGGGCAGGGCCCCTGGGCTGGGTCTAGGCTCTGCCACTGACCCCTGGTTGAGCTTCAACAGGTCACCCTGCCTGAGAATCGTCACACATTCATTTGGGATCAAACTGATGCTCCTCACCGTGACTCCTAGGTCATTTTTGGCCCCTGTACGCCTCACCTCCTCTCACACTGGCCCCTCCCCCATTGCTCTCTGCCCTCCATCCCCCAGGCCTTCTTTTGCGCCCACTAGCCCCAGAGCCCTCCCACATGCTGTTCCCTCTGCCTGAGAACACCCTTCCCCTGCTCCTGACCTGGCCAACTCCGGCCCAGTCTGAATGTCACCGTCCTCTGGAAGCCTTGCCCATACCCCCGAGCCTCCTTCGGGCCCCTGACCCACCCTCCTCACGGCTCTGGTGGGGTCATTTGATGTGTTTCTAATGATGGCTGAACGTCTGTGCTCCCCCGCCCCGACCGTAAGCGCTGTACCACAAAGGACCAGGCATACAGCTGACCATCAGTGCTTGGCCAGTAAAGACTGTAAAGATTTCAATGAGATCACGGGTTTTAACGCGCCTGGTCGGACACCTCCCCGGGGTGATGTTTTGTGAGAGGAGGATGACTGAGTCAAGGGTGGGGCAGGCCCCTGGTCCCGCCCCTTAAAGGGACCCCGGAGAACGCGATAGAACCGTCCGGGACACCCCGGCGTCTTGAGAGTTAATGCAAAGGACCTGTCGCGAGTGGGGGCCCTGCCGAGGAGGGGGGGGCCCTGCGCCCCACGCGAGTCCCAGGGCAACCGGCTGTTCCGCACACGTCCGCTCCAGCTGCGGCGCTGGGGACCGCGAGGCTGGACTATAACTCCCATGATGCCACGCTCCGCAACTGGTTCGGGGTTGGGGGGCGGCGAGAGCGGGCGGCCCCGTCCCTCGAGGCCTATTGGGGATTGTAGTTCTCCTCCGAGGGGCGCGGCTGGGGATTGGGCATCTGGGCGTTCTCTAGGAAGGGAGAGCTTCCGCAGCCCTCAAGGGAGGAGGGCCCGGAATGGGACTGCTTCCAGTCTAGAAACCGCGTTTCCCAGCGTTGTTTCCCAATAATAATAATAACAACAGTAACAGCTACTATATTTAGTGAGCACCTACTATGTGCCAGGCCCTGTGCTAAGATCTTGGAAGACAGAGATAAAGACAGACATGGTCCCCATCTTTGCTAGGCACACAGGGGAGGCAGGGAGACAGACATGAGACATTTAAATACTTAATGATTTGTGGTGAATCCAAAATACAGCATGAGGCTGTAATAACGGGGCCACGAGGAAGTAATGGTTACTATTTTCTTAGCCAGTGGAGCTCTGGTGGCGGAGTGGTTAAGAGCTTGGCTGTTAACCAAAACATCAGCAGTTTGAATCTACCAGCCGCTCCTTGGAAACCCTATGGGGCAGTTCTACTCTGTCTTATAGGGTCACTATGAGTCGGAATTGACTCATGACAATGGGTTTGAGTTTTGATATTTTCTTAGCCAAAGACAGACACAGAGTTAGACAGTGGACTGGAATCTTTGAAATTGGAAGAGTGAATTTGGTGGGTGGGGTGGGAAAATCCAGAACCATCCCTGCCAACCCCTTCATTATCCCAATGGAGAAACTGGTGCAGAGAGAAGAAGGGATTTGACTGAAGTCACACAGCAAGTCAGAGGTCCTTGTTCCAAGGAGGCAGGCCTCTCCAAGGACAGGGCCTGGGTCTTAGGTTCTTCTAGTCACAACCACCCCCCCATGCCTCCCACCCAGCCTTGCATATGGTGGATGTGAGGAAGAGTTCTAGGAGCAAAGACATCTAACGCCCAGCATCCTCCCCCAATGAAAACATGAGGCTCAGGGCCTAGAAAATCACAAACATTTCCCTGATGAGGCTGTTACTTGTCTCCAAAAAACAGGATTCGTTACAGAGGGCCTCCAAGACACCGAGATTACCCTTAAGAGAATGGCCCTCCACCCTGAGCAGGCAGGCAGGCAGAGTTGCCTGCGCCAGCGTGGGAGCCCTTTTTCCAACAACAACGGTGGGGGGTGGCATCAGAGCCCCTGGGTGACCCTAACCCTTGCTCTGGCGAAGGTCTTCACCTCCCTGAGTCTGTTTCCCATCAGTGAAAGGGAGACACAGCACACCCACCTCATGGGGTAATTCCAGCAGAAAAACCAAAGGTGATGGATATGAAAGGGGCATTTTACAAACAGGAGCGGATCTCGTGTGAGTCACTTTCCATTCTGTGCCCCAATGTAATGCCATAGGACAGCCAGGAGCCATCGGTGGACTGATGCTAGGTGCCAGCCTGGGGACAGGCTGCCAGGGCTGGAGCTTCTCAAAGAAGAGTGGCCCTGGGGGTTGGCAGTTCTTCCCCGAAAAGTTAGGACTTAATCTGTGCCCTGAGGACTCCCCAACCAAGTCTCCGAGGCAGAAGTGAGCATGGAATATGTCTCCCTGGGGCAGCACATCGTCGCAGGTGCTCAGTTTAAATAGCAAAGCTTTAGTGCAAACTGACCACGTAAAGTCGTCGATGGCTCCCCATGGCCCTCCAGATGAAGTCCACACTCCTTAGCCTGGCCCCGGAAGTCTCCAAGTCCTTCCTTCCTAGGGGGTTTCACAGGCCTTTGGCCAAGCTATGGGCTGGAAACCCAAAAGGCATTCCAATCCCTTCTCTCTTTTCTTCTTGTACTATAGAGACTAGCAAAGTTTTTTAAACTTAATTTTCCAGGCACTTTGCAGCACACTGTGGCCATGTGACCTACTTCTGGCCAATGAGATAGAGTTCCCTGCAGAACTCTTTCTGAATAAAGAGATGGGTCTAGCAAAGAAAGGCCCTTTCCCCTTTGCCTTTTGCTCCTTCCCCCTCCACCTGCCTGGAATACAGATATGAGGCCTGGAGATGCCGCAGCTATGTTGTGGCCATGAGGCAGCCAATGTGACAAGACTGCCACTCCAGGGATGGTGAAGAGGAAGATAAAAAGAGCTGGGATCCCTGGTGGTATCTGTGAGCCACTACACCAGCTCCTGGCTGCCCACTCCAGGCTTATTGATGCCTAAGTAAAAATCCCTTATCTGTTGAAGACACTGTAGTAGAGTTTCTTTATTTGCAACTGAACACAATCCAAATGATACATTAGGATTCATGAGTGGCCCATTCTATCATTCTCTTTAGGGCTGTGTTCCAGCAGCCACACTGGCCTTGCCCACACAGAGCTCATTCCTGCCTCAGGGCCTTTGCACTGGAATGTGTCTTGCCCACATGTACTCATAGCTGGCTCCTTCTCATCATTCAGGTCTTGGCTTAAATGCTACCTTCTCAGAAAGGCCCCCAGTCTGCCACACAATACGAGGGAGCTTCTCCAGGCACCCCTGCCCTGTGAGCCTGTTTATTTTCACCACCACCCCTTATTGCTATCTGACACTTTCTGGTTTACTTATTTCTTCATTTGCTTATTGCACAGAAGTGAGCTTCATGGAGGTCGGAATTTTTGCCTGTATTACACGACACTGTATCCCCCATGCATGGCACATAGTGTGCACTCAGTAAATGTTTGTTGGATTAATTAATTAGTGTATTAATTAGTGCTACTCTCTCTGAAGTCCCACTCTTTTTTCCAGCTGCCCTTGAACGCTCTGCCTAGGGAAGCTTCCCTGGCACTCCCAGCCTGGACTGGGTCAGGTTCAGTTCCTCACCCATGGTTTATTGTACCTCTCCTCCTCCACCCTTTCACACTTACAATTGCAGAGTTGTTGACATCTTTATCTGCTCGATGTCATCTCCCTCTTTAGGCCATTCTTTGTTCCCTACTCCATGGCCAGTGCCTGGCATAGGGTAGATGTGTTTGTTGAATGAATGAATGATAGATTCACCCCCCACACCCTTACTGCCTGCTGGCCGTGTGCCAAGCACTGGGGGGCGGGGGCAACGTCAATGATTTGGTTTACCGGTTCAGCCTGGAAGACTCTCAGTCTGGAGAACAGGGACCACCCAAGTCCCACCCCCCATTCCCCACTGGAGAGAAAAGAAAGCAGCGTGTCCCACCCCAATTCAGATCAGCCCTGCTCTGAACAAAGGGGCAGCTGGTGCTTCTGCCCAGACAGGCGCCAGAATCAGCAACGCTGCGCAAAACCAGCCTCGCTGCACAGCCCAGGGGTCTCAGGGGCTGTTTCTCAGCAAGCTTTGGCCCCCTCCCTCCTCCATCCTCCTTACCCACTCTCCCTCTCAAATAACAGTGAAAACCCCCAGCCCTTGCATGGAATTTTTCGTCTTCAAAGCACTTTATAAACATTAGCTCATTAGCAGAGCAGCCCCTTGACACCAGGAGGCTGCTCCCTGGGTGTCTTCTGAGTCATAGCACCAGAGTTTACCGACAAAAACAAGTTTTTCCCATAGAGCGAATGCGGAGCCACAGCCAAGATGACTGTGTCTCAGAAAAAAGGAAGAAGGAAGGAGAGCGACGCTGCCTCTGGCGAGCACCAGCCAAACACTGAGCTCCATGTCAGCTCCAAGGACCAGAAGAGCGAGGGATGCTAGGCTCACAGTGGGGCCACCAGAAGCACCTGTCCCCTGCCCTGGGCCTGAGCCCTCAGCGAGGGAGTGGTTGCTGGAACCATCTCCCCCCTCCCCCGCCCCTACTCCCTGGCACCGATTTCTGCATCTCTCTCCTGACCCACCTCTGCTTTTCCACCACCAGGAATGTTCCCCACCTCCCACCCTGTCTCCACCCCACAGACACAGCCATAAGCCCAGTATAACCATTTGCCTTCTAGAAAGAAGAGATAGGAGCCCTGATGGAACAACGGTTAAGTGCTCAGCTGCTGACTGAAAGGTTGGCAGTTCAAATTCATCCAGCTGCTCCACGAGAGAAAGACCTGGAGATCTGCTCCCGTGAAGATTACAGCCTAGAAAACCCTATGGGGCAGTTCTACTCTGTCATATAGGGTCGCTATGAGTCAGAATCTACTCAATGGCACCCAACAACCGCAAAGGAGAGATGGTGCTGGCCATCCTGTACAGAGGGGTGATTACTTTGGGGTCTACCACTTATGAGCTTTGGGATCTTGGGCAGTGACTGAGACTTTGATTCCTCATCTGTAGAATGGGGCAACATTGACACATCCTGTCTTGAGGCTGTTGTGAGCAGTCTGAGATGACACGTGAAAAGTGCCTGGTACTACTTGGCGGTCAGCGTTTTTCTCACCAGCTTCTCTGGCTCCAGGAGTCACCGACTGGCTTTCACCTCAGAGACAGGGCACAGGTCTCCACATGGGGGACTAAGTTCCCTGCAGTATTGAAGACACACACAGAAAGGGGGGTTGTAGCCTTCTCCTTTGAGGGAGAGCCTGGCTTAGTCACCCCCCCTTCCCATTCCTCACCCCACACCATCTCATCCACAGAGGAGGCATTTAATGAAGACTCAAACTAAAAGCAAGCCCAGAGAATACCAAGTAACCCACTGCAAAAGCTAAACTGGATCATGGTACATACACTGGGACTACTACTACCTAAAAACTCCTTCCTTGAGTCCCAATAGGGGTCCATGAGCGGAGCAAATGGTTTGCACTTGACTACTAAACGAAAGGTTGGCACTTCAAGCCCACCCAGCAGCACCATGGAAGAAAGGCCTGGAGATCAGCTTCCATAAAGATTACAGCCAAGAAAACCCTATGGAGTAGTTCTACTCTGAAATACATGGGGTCACCATTAGTCAGAATTGACTCAACCGCACTTAACAACAGCGTGCACCAGGCAACACGCTGGCCACAGAACACTGTCTCTGAAGATGACAAAAGAGAGGTGGGGTCTCTCTAGGGTACATACCAGCTACTTTCCACTTTGTACTGCAGTGAAAAAGTCCAAGTGAGTGTGACCCCCATGGTGGGCTCCTTGAAGGCAGAGACTCTGTTCAATGGGTGTCTTAGTTGGGTTCTCTAGAGGAGCAAAACCAGTGAGACCTGTATATGTAAATATAGAGAGATTTACTTCAAAGAAATGGCTCACATAATTGTGGGGCCTGGCAAGTCCCAAATCTGTAGGTCAGGTGGCAGACTGGAGATCTTTGCTGGCTTACATTCCAAGATCCAGAGGTCAGGTGATGAGAAGAGTGCAGGGTGAAGGATGGAGAAAGAGAGAGAGGGGAAGAGAAAGAGAGAGAGAGCTCTGCCAGAACAGCCATTTATATTCTGAAGACAGACCACACCACCAAGGAAACTCCTCTTTCAACTGACTGGCTGACCAGACCTCTGAGGTTCCTTGCAGCCCTTTGACTCCAGGACCTGAGATGCAAGGGAGGAGTGGTGGACAATTATAGCAGAGTTAGGAAACCTGGATTCCAGGCCCAGCCATCCCAGGTCCATGCTGTGTGACCCTGAGCAAGTTCCTTCCTCTCTCTGTCGAAACTTCCCTTTCAACTGATTCCCCTTTCACTTCAGATCACAGCATGGAAAGTGATTACATTACATTACATTACATTACATTACATTATATTACATTACAGAACAGAACAGCAACCAGTCTAGTGTCTGCCAAACCACTGAGAATCATAGCCTAGTCAAGTTGACATGTAAAATTAACCATCACAACAGGTAAGGACACTGCAGGCCAAACAAGTGTCTGTTACATACACACACACACACACACACACACACACACACACACTCACACACACACACTCCCCATCTTCCTCCTAACAGAACACTTCTTTTGCTCAAGTGGGTAAATATGCCTGGATAAAAATATTTATCTCCCCAGACTCCTTTGCAGCTAGGTAGGTGGCCTGCCAGTTCTGCCCAGTGAGATACAAGAAGTCGGCCTTCTGCCAGGAGCATCCAGGAAATCATCTGTTTTTCCAATAAAAAGGTACTCACCTGGCAGGGACCTTTTGCCCTCTGCCCTTCACCTTGCATCACTCCATCCCTACCCGCATTTTCCTGCCTGGAATACTGACATGATACGCGGAGGTGAAGCAGCCATCTTGTGCCATAAGGATGAAAGCCGCATGCTAGGGATGGCAGAGCAGGAAGGCAGAAGGACTTCTCAAGAGGCTGCCCTAGCCTGACTGCCTCCTGCAGGACTGTCTCTGTTCTCTGTTGAAGCCACTGTAGCCAAGTTTCTGTTACTTGCAGCTAAATGCAAATCCTAATTCTTCACCCTGTCACCTCTGAGACCCTCACCACGCCAGCAGAGGGGCCAGCACAGAGCAGCTGCGTCATAAACATGACTGAACAAAGGAGTGAATGGGCGGAAGAGGCAGACCAGACCTCTGAGGTTCCTTGCAGCCCTTTGACTCCAGGACCTGAGCTTCAAGGGAAGAGTGGCTACAGAGTTAGGAAACCTGGATTCCGAGCCCAGCCATCCCAGGTCCATGCTGTGTGACCCTGAGCAAGTTCCTTCCCTCTCTGGGCCTCAGTTTTCCTATCTACAAAATTAGCGTGTGGGACTTGGTGGTCTCAGAGGGAGTCTGCAAGGTGGATTGCCAGATTTGTGGGGGCAGTGAACCTGCATGACTCTTCCTCCTTTTCTTTCTAGTTGGAGAGGGGAGGGCTCCTTTCACTTTCAAACCCAAATTCCACAGAGGTAACGATAAAGGGAGAGGTTGCTGGGTTGGTTATTATCTGGGACGGGCTGGCATTGATTGAGCTCGTCCCCTGTGCCAGGCACTGAGTCTTCATCTCCCTGAATCTTCACACTACCCTGCAAGCTGAGTGCTCTTATTGTCCCTGTTTAGCAAATGAGGAAACCAAGGCTGAGAGGTTAAATAACTTGGCCTCATTTACAGGGGTGAGTATGTGGCAGAGCCAGGACTAAAGAGCTAGAGGTATTAGGCCAGACCTAACTGTTACCCCAGTTTGCAGGGGTGGGGTGGTGGGAGTCATTTTTCAATGGGTGAAGTCGTTTTTCCCAAGGTCCCCGGAAAAATGTGAGAGGCAGTCCCAGGGCCAGACCTAGGTCTTTCTGCCTCAAAAGTCAGTGCCCCTGACCATCGCATCCCCCTCCCAGGAGGAGCTGGCCATCATAGGCGTGAGAAGGACAGACAGTAGGGGTGAGAAGGATAGACAGAAACAAATGTGAACCTGGACCCACGAAATGTTTGCCGTGGGGACAAAGAGTAATAGGTAGTCTGATGGCGACATCAAAACAGGCTTCCTGGAGGAAGCAGCATAGGAAGGAGGCATTTTGAAGGGATGGGCCATTCACCCATGACACTGTCTCCTCCATCAGACCATGCCTCCTCCAAAGTCTTCCTCTAGGATTGGCACAGGCCGGGGATTAGGGGATGTTTGCAAAACAGAAGGTAAAGGAGAAGCCCTGCGAGAGTAAACACAGGGAGCAGGCAGAACTGTCCAGGGCCCCAGGCTCAGGGAGGGAGGGAGGCTGGAGTCCTGCCACCCTGAATATGGGAGGAGGTGGGAGGCCAGGAGCCTGGATCAGACTCAGCCCATGTCCCATGACACCTCTATTCCAGCAGGGAACTTTTGCAAGGTCTAACATGGCTGCTCCTCTCTACTGGACTCTCACTTGTTTCTGCCTCTCCCTTCCTCTGGAGCCCAGGGAATCCCCAGCTGTCCCTGGGAGGCAGGAGATGCTGGCTGGCAGGGGAGGCAAGAGGAGACTCCAGTTATGGTCAATGTAACCTTGCCCCCTTCCCAAGACTCTGCATAATTAACGAGCCTCCAGTCCATGCTGAGGTGCATCCAGGCTTGAGAAGCATTGACTTAGCCAGTGCAGGTCTCAGTTTCTTTATCTGGAAGATGGTGGTAGTATAAATTCCGCTCCTACAGCAAAACTGTGAAGATGGTGATATGGTACATGGCAATGCTCAGCATGGAGTAAGAGCCCTGCAAATGGTAGTGACTATTTAATTCCAGAAACTCACTGGTAACTGGCAGAGTTCGGATCTCAACCCAGGTCTGCTGACTTCCAAACTTATTCTGCCACAGCAATGAGGCACTGGCCCCAACATCTACTTTTATTTGTGGAAAGTTTATCCTCACCAAATAGCCATCCCGTATCTCCCAGATCATTTTTAAAATGCAAATTTTACAAACAAAGAAGAGCGCCTAATGCAGTAATTAGCAGAGGGGAGAACAGAAAAGTGAGTAAGCCAGAAAACCAAAAATCAACCTCCTCCACCCACTCCCAAACATACCCAGCAGGAGTCAAATATTAATTAACTGCTTCTTCCACTTGGACCTCCTATTTGCGGGATTCATTCGTGTTTGTTATAACAAACCCTGCAGGAGTCAACCAACAGAACCCATCACTTCAGAAGAGCCCAAAGTTACCAATGGAAACAGACACCTGACTGGGCTGGACCTTGGGGAATTTTCTCTTAAGACAAATGCACCCTAATTTTCAGTTGTTTGTACATGATGCCAAGGAGAATGGGGAATGATTACATTTACCTGGATTGTAAGTATTTGCAGGTATTTGCAGCTGTCAAAATCTTGCACTCTTAGAATAATAACTCCACAGAGCATGTAAATAATGATCATGGTATTAGGACCCAAAGAAAATGTCAATACGTTCCAGGGTAGAACTGATACAGATCACATTCTCAACACAGTGAAACAAAATTTTTTAGTTAATAAATAATGTTTTTAAATCTAACTTAATGAAAATTTGAAAACTCTTACAAATAACTCTTGAGATACAGAGGGAATTCAAAAGGAAATTGCATACTATTTAGAAGTATCATACTATTTGACCATAGAATGACAACATCGCATACCAAAACCTATAGGATGCAGCCAAACAATACTCAAAGGAAAATTCATAGCCATAAATACACCTAAAAGGTATTATGGCCTTAAGAAAGAGATTCTTTTAATAGAAAGTTAACTTACTCATCAAACAGCCCTTGGTAAAAAACTTCTGAGAATCTCTAGTTTTCTTGCCAAGTTTCCTTAAAGCTCACACAACAGAAAAATTGCTGATACATGGTTTCCCTCCAAAAACTTTCCTTTTCCAAGTTGAGTATTATGATGAAATTCCAGGATACCCACTAGGCTTACTGTCTCCATTCAAGATCAAGAAAGCAAGCTAAAGAAAGTCTATGATACCTACATAGAACCCTCACTCCCAGTTCTGTTCTCATTACTGGCTCCCTTTACCTGAAACCTCCAGATGAGCATGGGATGAGGAGTATTAAAAAAAAAAAAAAAATTGCCTCGAGTCAATTCCAAGTAGAATTGCCCCATAGGGTTTCCAAGGAGCGTCAGGTAGATTCTAACTGCCAAGCTTTGGTTAGCAGCTGAGCTTTTAACCACTGTGCCACCAGGACTGGACTCTATGGCCAGATGAGGAGTATTACCTGTTCGCTGTCGATTCCGACTCATAGTGACCCTATAGGACAGAGTAGAACTGCCCCATAGGGTTTCCAAGGAGCGCATGGTGGATTTGAACTGCCAACCTTTTGGTTAGCAGCCATGGCTCTTAACCACTACACCACCAGGGTTTCCTGAGGAGTATTAGGAGGCCAAAATTCTAGACTGCAGATCACCAGTCACTAGCTGTGTGATCTCAGTCAAGTCACTTGATATTTATATATTGGTCAGCTTTTGCCATAATAATGCATAATAATAACAAACCTCAAAATCTCAGAGACTTCCTACACAGACATTTATTCTGACTCTCATTGGTCTGTAGGTTGACTGCAATTTGGCTGATGTAGGCTGAGCTCAGCTAGGTAGTTGCGTTTTAGGCTGTGGGTCAGCTGAACTTGGCTCCAGGCTGTGGGTTGGGTTCAAGTCTGCTCAAGGGCAAATTATCCAATAGGCAACATAAGCATGGTGCTTACCTTGCTTACCAGATCATCTGTAGTGAACAATTTCACATTTTTTCACCACGTCAGAGACTCTGCTTCTATGTATGGCTGGCATCTGTCTCTCTACCAATCCTTCCTACAGAATCAAAGCCTCCTTTCAAATTTACAATCCCTAACAGGGGTGGATGAACCAGTAAACAAAGTAAGTATGGGCTTAGTTCTGCTTACTTACTAAACTGTAGTGAATAATTTCACAAGAGTTTCACCATATCTTTGATGTGAAATTGTTCACTACAGATGATCTGGTAAGCAAGGAAAGCACCATGTGTTCCATGCTTACCCTGCTTATTGGATAATCCACCGCTGAGTCTGTTCCATATGTCTCCACATTCTTCTTGGGCCAGACACTAAACCAAAAAACCAAACCCCTTGCCCCTGAGTCAATGCCAACTCATACTGACCCTATAGGACAGAGTAGAACTGCCCTGTAGGGTTTTCAAAGCTGTAACCTTTATGGAAGCAGACTGCCACATCTTTCTCCCGCAGAGCAACTGGTGAGTTTGAACTGCTGAGCTTTCGGTTAGCAGCCTAGCACTTAACAACTGCGCCACCAGGACTCCTTACGCTAAATGGGCCAGACACTAAATGGGATATATTTTGTCATGACAGATCACAGATACATAACAGGAAGAGCAGAAACATTCAATATCTTCTAAGGCCTCCTCTTAGGAGGCATGTTGTCTCTTCTACCCACAGCCCATTGGCTAAAGCAAGTCATATGGCCAAGGCCAAAGTCAATGGAGCAGGAATATCTATTCTGCCTCAGGGAGAAGGAGAGTGAATAATTGCTGAACAATAGTCCGATCTATCCCACTTTCTAAGCCTCAGTTTTCTTGTCTGTAAAATGGAGTTGATGAAAATTCCTACCTCATAGGAACAAAAGTCTGGAGCTTTGCTCTAACCCAACTGTCTCTGAACGCTGTACTGATTGGCTTTAGGCCTGGGTTATGACCCACACCTGCCTGGTAGGGATTATCTAGAGCCAATGCCATCCAAACCACAGGGCTGCTCCTTAATGGGGGAGGGTTGGGACCTGCGTTGGGAAGTTCACTGCAAAGCCCGTTGCCAGCGTTATACACATTCTCATTAACAATCAAACTTAGTTACTAACTTTCCAAAATTGCTTAAACTCCACTAAAATGTTCACTATAGGGATCACCTCTCTGTTACCCAGGCCCCTCTGGCCCTGTGAGGAAGTTGGCATCACTAATTTTACCAGTTGTCTTTTATGCTTCATCAGTATCTGATTCCCTCTGGGCATTCACATCCAGGATCCCTAGAGACGGAGGGGCTCAGACAGACTCGCTTTGGAGACTGGTTCTCAAGACTGTTCCCCTATTGTTGCAGCCTCATTTTCAAGGCCTTGAAGAAGCCAGAGACAGCAGAGTACAGTCATTAAGCATTTGGGTTCTGGGGGAGAAAAGATGCAGGTTGAAATCCCAGCTCTGCCATTTTCTGACTTTGTGAATCTAAGCAAAGCATGTAAGTTCCATGCACTTCAGTTTCCTCATCTGGAAAAGAGAACAGATGACATACATCACAGGGCGAGTGTCTATATGGATTGGTGGAAGGATGAGCTAGAACATGGGCTCTGGAATAAGACATGGGCTAGAATCCCAGTTATTCCATTGAGGGATTCTAGAAAAGCTTTGGTCTCTTTATCTGTAAAAATGGGAAGTTACAATAATCTACCTGATAGAGTGTTTTAAAAATCACATGTTGTAAACCACCGAGCACAGCATCCCATATATAGTCAGTTCTCAACAAATAATGGTCCCCTTCCCTTCTCCATGACCTTAAAAATACCAAATTAAAAACAAATAAAAAAATAAAAAGTTGCTGTTGAGTCAATTTTGACTCATGGCAACCCCATGTGTGTCAGAATAGAACGGTGCTCCATAAAGTTTTTATTTTTTTTCCTCCTTTTTTTTTTTTCTTTTTAATTGTACTTCAGGTGAAGGCTTACAGAACAAATAGTTTCTCATGAAACAGTAGTACGGTAGTACACATGTTGTTTTATGACATTGGTTAACAACCCCACAACATGTCAACCCTCTCCCTTCTCGACCTTTTTTTTTTTTTGGTAAAAATATACATATCCAAAGATATACCATTTCAAAAATTTCTACATGCACAGCTCAGCGACATCGACTACGCTCTTCCAATTTTGCTGCTATTTTCACTTTAGATGAAGGCTTACAGAACAAAATAGTTTCTCATTTAACAGTTAGTATACATGTTGCCCTAT
>NW_004443974.1:13565844-13577383 GCF_000243295.1 Trichechus manatus latirostris | reverse complement strand
TGTTATTTCCAGTGTTTTTGATTCGTGCCAGTAATGCCGAGGTGAGATGGTATCTCATTGTGGTTTTAATTTGCATTTCTCTAATGCCTAGTGATCACGAGCATTTCCTCATGTGTCTGTTGGCCACTTGAATGTCTTCTTTGGTGAAGTGTCTGTTCATTTCCTTTGCCCATTTTTTAATCCATAAGGTTTTCAATGGCTGATTTTTTATAAGTAGACCACCAGGTCTTTCTTCTGAGGCACTTCTGGGTAGACCCCAACCTCCAACCTTTTGGCTAGCAGCTGAGTGTGTTAACCGTTTGCACCACCCAGGGACAAAAATACCAAATGGTCTGCCTTAATCAACATGGAGCCAGAACTAGTTACTAAATGTAAGATGATGGATATGTTGTATGATGTACTTTATAAATGTTAACTAGTCCAGTGAGTAAAATATCCAGATTTCATTAAATCTAAGATGCTATCAACTATAAAACATATCCCAATTCAGAGTTGTTAGCTATGGAGAGAAAGTGGGTGCCTTAGAATAGATTAAATGCAGTGTATGATATTACAGGTGAGAAATCGAGCTGTGGTCTCACAGAATTAAACATTGGTTCATTTAATTGCCTTGGAATAGCTTTGTCTCCCTGAGTAGACTGCAGGCCCTGGGAGGGCAGCATTGTTCTTCCCTTCTCTTGTGTCCCTTTCTTTTGTATCACATAGTAGATCCTCATCAAATATCTGTTAAAGAGTGAATCAATCCATCCCTCCATTCATCAAAGAATCAATGAGTCAACAATGAATGATGCTTGCTGATTAAAGGGCTGTGTTTACCACTAGGGGAAGGAGAAGACTGGTCTAAAACATTTTTTTTTCAAGAGGGACTTTCATGCTAGACTGATGTTAAAATATATTTTGTACATATCTGACACATGCAAAGGTAAAACAGTTGCTCATCAAGATCCTTTCACACAGACAATATTTGTTCACCTGTTGTGGTGGTGGTGGTGTGCCCTAAAGTTGATTCCAACTCAGAGCAACCCTATAGGACAGAGCAGAACTGCCCCATAGGGCACTCTGGGCTGAAATCTTTACAGGAGCCGATCACCAGGTCTTCTCTCTTGCACAGCCGCTGGTGGGTTTGAACCAAGGTCCTGTCGGTTAGCAGCCAAGTGCTGAAGCATTGCACGACCAGGGCTCCTTTTTGTTCCTATAACCAACATTAATCGGGCATCTATTATCTGCCAGGGACTAAGTAAGCTGCCAAGCACAGAGACATATGCCCTGCCCTCAGAGAGCTTACAGTCTAGTAGGGGAGACAGACATTTAAAGAAAAATTTTCTTGGTAGCCATGCGATCAGAAGCTCCTTCCCCATGAGCTAAGGGTAAGCCAGTTTATTTTTGTGGCCCACTGAACAGTCAACACCTCTCTTTTGCATTCTTCATTGCCTTGTGTCAATGACAAAGTTGTGTGTTTACTGAGCCCACTCATTTGTCTCCTGAGCACACCTGAGGACTACATTTCCCAGCACTCCTTGCAGCTATGTGGTACCACATGACCCAGTTCTGGCCAATAGGAGGAGGAACACCAATTCTGGCTTTTCCTTGCAGCATCCTGAACAATCACCTACACAGTCTCTCCTGTCCCCCCATCTGCACAGCTGGAAACAAAAGATTCTGAGATGACAGAATTGCATGATGGGAGGGGTCTGGATCTGAGAGGAAAGCCATCTGATCCATATTGGGCTGTGGTGTGAGAAAGAAAGAAACTTTTATTGGGTCAAACTTCTAAGATTTCAGGCATTCTTTGTTACTGCAGCAGCACAGAGCATAGCCCAACTCACACAGCCCTTGATAAAAATCACTCCATTTTCCTGTGAATGAGATAGTGGGACTAAAGATGTCCACGTTGCCAAGCAGGGAAACCAAGGAACTGAGGAGAACCCTTGCCTTGGGGCAAGGAGGGCCAAAGGCAGCACAAAGGGAAGGTGAGACTCCAGGCTGAGGCAGTACGGCTCTTCCTAAAGGAACAGCAATGGGGCAAAGCACCCTCCCAAACCTGAGTTCTAGAAACCAGTGAAATCAGGCTAAAAAGATGTGCCAGAGCAGCCTCGAAGGTTCATAGACATACATGAGTCACAGTTCTGAGAGTCCCAGATGACACCTTCCTCTTCCTGGCAGCTGCCTCCCCAGGCTCTTCCTCAGGTTAAAAGAGCCAGTATTAGAGGCAGACCAGACTAGATTTCAGTTACTTAACCTCTCTGAGCCTCAGCCTCCTTGTCTGTAAAATGGACACGATGATAAAAGTACTTCAGTTATATCGATGATTTATGTAAAGAACTCAGTAGCTTGTACACAGTCCCGTTGCCATCAAGTCGATTCTGACTCATAGCAACCCTATAGGACAGAGTAGAACTGCCCCATAGGGTTTCCCAGGAGCAGCTGGTGGATTCAAACTGCCAACCTTTTGGTTACCAAAAACCAAACTCGTTGCTGTTGAGTCAATTCTGACTTATAGCAACCCCACAGCCCTGGTGGCACAATGGTTAAGAGCTACGGCGAGCTGCAGTGCTAACCAAAAAGGTTGGCAGTTCAAATCCACCAGCTGCTCCTTGGAAACCCTATGGGGCAGTTCTACTCTGTCCTACAGGGTTGCTATGAGTTGGACATTTTGGTTAGCAGCTCAATAAATAGGCTAAGAAGAGGGCATTGGGAGCCATCGTGCAGGACATAAGGCAGAGGCCCACTTTGCTACATCCTGGGGTCAGTTCTGGGAAAAGACCTGCCCCCTGCACCAGCACAAACCACTAGGATCCACTCTCCTGCCTTTAAGTCTCTCTCCCCTTTCCTCTCCCTTTCAGTTAGATTAATACCAGCCTTTTTGAGGTCACAGGCTGGGCTCCTTCCCTCATTTCCACCCCTCATGAGGCCACTCACTTAGCCCTGAGCTCAGGTGTGACATGGGATGGGCAGTGTGGATTGGTGGAAAGAGCTTGGCAATGGAGGCCCAGGTGTGAATCCTGTTCCCCATATCACCCCTCATTAGTAGGATGACCCTGAACCAAAGCTTCTTCCTGTCTCCTCAGGTATGACCAGGGTGATGATAGTGCCTGAATCCCAAGGGCCTGAGTGGGTCCACAGAGGACATGGATGTCAAGGGTCCTGCCTTGTGCCGTTTCACCAACACAAGGTCTGCGACAGAAATCCTATTTTGCCCCCTGTTTTAAAAAATTAAACAAAAAGAAAACGGAGTTCAGGAGATGAATTGAGGACAGCTGTATGGAACTCACTGGGCTGTCTCTCTCTCTCTTCACACACACACTCAAGAACACACACACACACACACACACACACACACAAAGTGATTTTTTTGAGAATGCTCTCAAAACAAAAACAAATCTCTGCTTTGTTCCACAGCAGCAGCATTAAAAATTCACCAGTTGTGGGGATCGAGAGGGACGTGAGAGCAGACTGCGCTTCAGAACAGATTGTGGGAGAGTTTGGGCCAAGCAAAGCAGGGGCTTGGCAGCGGGGGAACTCAAGGAGGAGAGGCACCCAGAGGAGGACTGGGGGCTTGGGACCCTCTGCCCAGGAGCCTGGGAGGCTAGATCTTCTCCCCTCCCACTAGTCCTCTCCATGAAACCCTATTTATTTCCTTTATTGCCCTCATGGAAATCTTATTTATTTTTTATTTCCAGCCTGGAATGTAAGGGACTGAGTCATTCTAAGGCCTAATACAAAAACCAAACCCAATGTTGTTGAGTCAATTCCGACTCATGGCGACCCCATGTGTTACAGAGTAGAACTGCTCCATAGGGTTATCTTGGCTGTAATCTTTACCAAAACAGATCGCCAGGCCTTTCTTTCACAGGGTCACTGGCTGGTTGGGTGGGTTCAAACCATCAACTTTTAGATTAGTAGTCAAGTGCAAACCATTTGCACTATCCAGGAACCCCTAGACCTAATACAGTAGGTACTTAATAAATATTTGCAAAAGAATAAAAGGGTGAGTAAATGAATGAGCAAATGGGAATGAATGAACGAAAGAGCTAGGGTGAGGCCTAGGTGGCCAATGATGGATGAAGATGGTCTTTCCCTAGCACAGACCAGAGGTCATTCCCCACATAGCTGCCAGGTGTGGCCCCAGATACGGAATTTCACATCTCGGGCCTCAGTCTCCTGAGTTGTAAAATGGAGATTTTAAGGCTACCCACCTTGTTGGATTGTTCTGAGGATTAATGAAAAAAATCTATGTTAAACATAGTCTCTTGTCTGGCACATGGTGTCTATGGTTATTATTCACAGGGTAGGGAGGCTGGGGAGGCAGGCAGCAAATACACCATCTCCCACCATTCAAATGAAAAGGACAAAAATTCTCAGATTCAGTTCCTAAGATCCAAGGACTTCCCGCTCCTTGGAAACTCCCAGCTGAGCCCTGTGAGGGGACAAAGGTCTGTACTAAGTGAGTTATAAAAACAGCTTCTAGCCAGGAACCACCGAGCCACCTCCCACCTACCCCACACACCTACCCAGGGCTGGTGCTGAGATTAACTCTGGCCTGCCCAGCATCTCTAGAAAGGGCTGCTTTCCCCACAAAGTGAGACCAAAGACAAATCCGGTGGCTTCTGGCAGGATTTTGAGAAAGGGGGCAGGGGAGACTTTCCTGTTTCATTTAAATTACTAACCCCTTCACAGTTCCATTGTCCCTACAACTTTTCAAAGCACTTTCAAGTCATATGATGCTCTCAGTACCTCCTGAAAGAAGGTGACAAATGAGGAAACTGAGGCCTAAGAGAGGTAATGCATATTACCTAGGGATAACAAGGCCAATCTGAGACTAGGACTCTTTTCTTCTGACCTCTGGTCCCCACTTCGTCTGTTAAACCACATCAAATGTCCAAAGCACTGGACAGACACTCCATCCTCACTCCAGGGGCAGCTGCACAGCAGACTTACCACAAAGGCTCCTGGCTGAGCCCTTGGCAGACATCACTAATCAATTGGGGCACATGCCAAATCTGGTCCAACCCGGGGCTCCAGGTAGACACTGTCAATCAGTCAGAGTTGACCCCAGAAATTAAAAGCATCCTTCAACCCTACTATGGGGCTGTGAGATGTGTCTGGTGTTCTCCCCAGGGCTTAGCAGGGCCCCCTGCACATTGGCCAACATTCAGTGGTTATCTGTGGTTATTGAATGAATGAATGGATGGATGGATGGACGGATGGATGGATGGATAAATGGACACTCAGACTGTGCCAGGCACTCAGGCAGAAACTCAGCTGAGAGATCATGTCTGCCCTCCTGCACATTCCATCGACAAGTACAAAACTCATTCAAAAGGCCAATGGATGGGAGCAACACAGGGTCTCCATTCCTTTTCTGCTGCTCAGAGTGTTTCTGGGAGAAGAGCCTCCTCCCTAGAGGCCTGGGATTGGAGCCTCAGTTCTTCTTCCTTGCTCTGTGCCTCAGTTGCTTCATCCATAAAATGGGAATTATAAACGAACCTGCCTCAGAGGTTGTCATGGGGATTCAGGGAGCCCACTATGGGAAGCACTTGTCCCAGTGCCCAGCACAGAGCAAGAGCTCCAAAAGTCAAGCTGCTGTTAATCTTTTTCATTACATGTAAAGTTCTTGAAGTCAGAGGCCACAATGTCTTTCTGGGCACCCAGGCTGTTGCCCAGGACGGCGCTGGGCAAACACAGACATTTGTGGGTCATTAACCTCCGCCAGGCTGGTGACAGGTTCTACACAGGAGAAGGTGAAAATGGCTCAGCTCCAGGACCCCCGCCACATTCCCCAGTGCCCACTAATCATAGAACAGCCTTCTTGTGGTGCAGTACAGGCTCTGTAAGCTAGAGCACTCAACAGTGACCCCTGTGGTCAGCCGTACCCCACCACCATCCCTGCCACCACCCTGCAGTCCCCAGTCTCAGTCCCCACAGAGTGGCCTGTGCTCTAAACCACAAGGACAGCGCACTGAGGCAGCTAGAGGCTGGACTGGGAGGCGGGTCACCTGGGTTCCAGCCCCAGCTTGGAGCCAGCTCCCTGAGCAAACCCCTTATCCTCGCTGGACCTCAGTTTGTTAATGTTAGTTGCCATCAAGTGGATTCCAAGTCATGGCGACCCCATGTGTGCAAAGTAGAACTGCTCAATAGGGTTTTCAAGGAGGTGACTTTTCGGAAGCAGATCGCCAGGCCTGTTTTCCAAGGCGTTTGAACCATCAACTTTTCGACTAGTAGTCGAGCACTTAACCGTTTGCACCACCAGTTTACCAATCTGGAAATGGTGGGTGGGGGTAGCCTGGTCTCTAGGTCCCTTCCAACTCTAACAGTGATGACACCTCTGCCTTCTACATACTTATCTACTTATTCCACAAGCACTTACTGTGCACCTACTGTGTGCCAGGCTCTGTGCTGAGCCTTCAGACCTAACCTCAGCTTAGTCACAGAGGGTCTGGAAGGCCCTCCCCTCCTTGGCCTCTAAGAGTCAGCTTCCCACAAGAAGCCTTCCCAGACCAGCTTTGGGGCCCCTCCTCTGTCTTACCCCAGCCCTATTCTTCTTCCTGTCACAGACTTATCACCCTTTACTGTCTGGTCGATTAATCCTGTCTGGTTCCTTCTGAGTCGAGGCCTCCTGAAGGCAGGATCACATCCTGTTCCCTAAATACGCTCAGGGACTCTGGTATAGGGTTCTGGAAATATCTCTTAGGCAAATGAACAAGTGAATGAATGGGTGAATTCCAAATCTCTCCCGCCTAATCCCCTCACCCCAATACAAGGCCGCAGTTGAGCCTTTTACTTCTGCACCCTCTTCGCCAAACCAGAATCCTAGAGGACCACCGGAGAAAACCCAGTGTTGTTCAGAAATCTTTCTGAGCCGTGGAGCCTTCCTCCGAACTGGAGTGACCGGTGTCCGTGAGATGTATGTGGCACTGTCCCAAACAGCAAGATGGTAACTGTTCTGGTATGGACCTGACACCACCTGGGTTTGACGGGAGCCCAGTCCCAAGCGACTCCAGTCGTGCTCTGTGCTGCCTGAGCAAACACTAGATAAATATTTAGGCATTAATTAACTTCCTCCAGGGAGCAGTGACTCAGTGCCCAGTGTAATCTCCCCAGAGGGAGGAAGGTAAGGGCTCCAATCTTTCTCAGGTGTCCAGACAAATAAGGCCAGCCTTTCGTCCCAAGAAGCCTTGTCTCACTCAGACCTGTCCCCCTCCGCTCCGCCTCCCCCAACATGTGCGTGCAGATACTCACACACAAGATCATACTCACCGCCCTGGACAGTCTACCTAAGTCTTTGTACATTCGAACAGAAGCCTTGTGTGTCACTCACCCATTCCAGAAACACTTGTGAATTCCTACTACGTGCCCCATAAGCCACACTGCTCCCTGGGGCACCACGTAGCTCAGCTGTTTCTTTGCCTCCTTCAGCAAGTGTTTTCTTACAACAGCTGTGGCCCTCCCAGGCCACCCCAAAAAAGATCAAGGGTTTTTATTAAGCTAGACAACTGCTGAGGCCTCTGCACTAGCCCACCCCTCGATTCTTGGGAAGGAGGGAAGGCCAAGAGAGTGCGGCCTGAGAAAAGAAGGCCAGACAAGGGGGCCACGTGGATGGGACTGATCACTTCTTGGCTGGCCCCAGGGGATGAAGGGGCCTTAAAAACCGATTGCCAACGAGTCAACTCTGACTCATGGCAACCTCATGTGTGTCAGAGTTTGACTGTGCTCCATAGGGTTTTCAATGGCTGATTTTTCAGAAGTAGATCACCAGGCCTTTTTTCCGAGGTATTTCTGGGTAGACTCGAACCCTCAATCTTCAAATGGTTAGCATCCAAGCACATTAACCATTGGCACCACCCCTGGAGGAAGAGGCCTTAGCAGAGCTCAAAACTTACCTCGTGGCAGAGGCTGAGTGGGGGGCTGGGAGGTGCCATGAGGAACGGCCAGGGGAGGGGCCTAGCTTCCCTGCCCACCAGCCTGTGTCTTGGAATCCACTTCCATCCCACCCTGATCCCCATCTGGACCCCCAGAATCGTATTATGGAGCACAGCTCCGAGAAGGGCTATAGACAGCTCTGTGACTAAGCTGAGATTGGGTCTGATATGTGCCTCTTTACGGACTCCTGCAGGCCGTGGCCTCAGAGCAGTTAGCAGGAAAGTGATGGGTGTTAATCAAATTAGGGTCAAGTTCACCGTAAGCTGGGCCCTGAGAACTGGACTCAGCACCACCAACTGGGGAAACAAGTGGTTGATTTCAAAGAACCTAGAAACAGACAGATCTGAGTTCAAATCCTGACTCCACTCCTTCCTGGCTGTGAGACCTTAAGAAAGACACAAAAACTCTCTGAGTGGTAAATACTGGGCAAGGACAGGAGGAAGGCCTGAAATAAGCATTAATAATACATTCTTGGGTGCTTGCAATGTGCCAGACACTGTGACTCCCAGGCTGGACTGTTGCAACTGAGTCCTCACAGCTGGAAAGACCTCCCACTTCCCCGCACATGCTAGTGATATCTTCAAGGTGAACTTCAGAAATAAGTAAATGAAACCTCTGCGTGTCTTAAGACAGATCCTAAGGAGAAGTAAGGGGCAGTATATTTTTATTCATACAGGTGTTATTACATGAGCAAATTCCACAGCCCCGTGTGTCCCTGAGTGGCGCAAATGCTTTGCACATGACTGTGGAGCAGTGGTTAAGAGCTACAGCTGCTAACCAAAAGGTCAGCTGTTCAAATCCACCAGCCACTCCTTGGAAACCCTATCAGGCAGTTCTAATCGGTCCTGTAGGGTCGTTATGAGTCAGAATTGACTCGATGGCAATGGGTTTGGTTTGGTTTGGTTTTATTAACCTAAAGGTTGGTGGTTCCAACCCACATGGCAGCACCTTGGAAGAAAGCCCTGGTGATCTGCTTCTGTAATGATTACAGCCAAGAAAACCCTATGGAGCAGTTCTACACTGTAATACTTGGTGTTGCTATGAGTCAGAATCAACTTGATGGCAAAGGATTTGGTTTTGGTTTTGGTTTGTGTATCCCTATCACATGGGGTCGCTAGGAATCAGAATTGACTGGATGGCACCCGACAACAACATCACAAGATCACCAATAGAATCAAAGTGAGATGCTCTTTTCTGAATTCCACCTGGCTTCTCTGGGTGGGGGCAGGGAGAAATGTTATTGGTCACGGGGGCTCGAACCAGTTTGAGATTCTTCTTAGGGAAGGACAGAGTACTGGACATGGACATGGAGTTCTGTGACCTTGGAAACATCACTTAACTTGTCAGCATCCAAGTTTCCTCGTCTGAAAAATGGGGTGACTGTCCCCCAACAATGCCTGGCACTGAGAAGATGCTGAAAAAATTGTTTGAGGAAACAAATCTTGAGAATTCTTGAGGCTAGAGGGAGACCCAGTCCCGCTAAGGGACAAATCAGGAGCTGAGGAGAACAGCCAGAGGAATGGAATGAGGCTCAGAGGAAACCCTGAGGAGGGGGTGAAATAGTAGGAAGTCTGCTCTCATGCCTCCCCCTGCCTCATCCCATACAAGGCTCCCTGGCTGATCTCTCATAGTCCCTGTGAAGTCTGTGTGTCCCTCGAGGAACAACTCAAGAACTGCCTTTCCAGGTAAACCTGCTGATCACTAGAGGAGCCTCTGGAGCTGCCTGTGCAGCCCCCACCCCGGGTGCCCTGGACACCCCCCTCCCAGAGCAGCACTCACCCCCTTCGGGCCTCCCACTCCAGATAGAGTCCCGGGCATCAGCAACCTTGTCCCTCTCTGTTCCTATGGTCTCAGTCCCCAGCTGGAAGGAGGTGGCCCAAGAATGGTTCAGGATAAGAAACCATTCAAACAGTGTCAACAAAAGTTAAATGGGTGAGTTCCTCTGCCCTTGGTATTCACATCCCCTCTGGAGCTCACAGACCTGGTGCAAAGCTAGCTCTGCCACTAGGAGCTGTGTGACTCTCTAAGGGTCACCAGCTTCTCCGAGCCTCAGGCTCCTCTTCTGCAAAACGGTTTTTGTGAGGAATTCAAGGTATTTGAGGCAGGAGCCTGCCCCATACGAGGCACATAATAGTACCTATTGTCTTTATTATTAGTTAGGCTGGAAAGGAAAGGTTACAGAACTGGTGATTAGGAAACTCAGTGTTCAACTTTCAAAACGCCTTTAGGCCTCAGTTGTCTGCAGAGCCCATAGACTCCCTGAGGCACGCCTCAGAGCCTTCCCACCAAAGGAGACCAACAGTCATGATGTTTTGACTTTTCCCGTAGGACAAATGGGAGCACAGCTCTTCTCGAGAATTCTCTGAGGCCCCTCATTCGAAAACTTAGGGAGTCAGATCCAACATTCTCCGATGCTGAGGGCACTCCCAAACCTGTCTCCCTCGAGGGGCCTCCAGCGTCAAGCCGGCGGCCCCACCAGCCTCCTGCAAAGGTCTTGGGTCCCGCGGGTCATCCGAGGGGCTGCAGGTGAGAAAGAGGAGGTGCCCTAAGGCCGGGAGTAGGGAGCCGCGCGCACCTGCGACAGGTGAGGCCCAGTCGCGCGGAAGGGGGAGGAGCCAGTCGCGGCGGTAAACAGGTGAGCGGACCCCTGGCTCCCAGGAGCCAGGCCTGGGGCGGCTGCGGGCTCCGAAGTGGCTGCTGCGAGGCGACCCTTGTTGCAGGCGGCAGCACCGGCGGCTCTGAGTGCCGCGCGGCGCCGCGGCCCTAGGAGAACATTCGAGGCAGCTGCGGCGTTGGCTGCCCGGGGTCCGTTCTGTATTTGAATAGCACAAAGGAACCGCCTTGTTGTGATTGGCCAGCCAGGTGGCCCTGGGGCGGGCAGCGCCTGTCACTCGGGAGGCTCTTGGCACTCCTATTGGCTCATCAGGTGTGGGGCGGGGCCCGCGCACCCGGCTAAATAGCTGGGGCCGGGGCCGGCCCAGGCTCATTGCTTTGGCGCCGTCTGGGGAGCATAAGCCCGCGGGTGGCGCGCAGCGCTTGGTGGCGGCGCCTCTGGGAGCGCAGCCGACCCGCTGACCCGGGCGCCGTTCCCCTTGCCCAGCGCGCCCCAGAGGCCGGCTGGAAGCAGAAACAGCAGCAGCATTAGCTTTAGCAGCGGCGGCGGCTGCTTTGCCGCCGCCGTCTCCGCGGGAGCATGGAGTGCGCCCTGGACGCCCAGAGCCTGATCAGCATCTCCCTGCGCAAGATCCACAGCTCCCGGACCCAGCGCGGCGGCATCAAGCTGCACAAGAACCTCCTGGTGTCCTACGTGCTTCGCAACGCGCGCCAGCTCTACCTGAGCGAGCGCTACGCCGAGCTCTACCGGCGCCAGCAGCAGCAGCAGCAGCAGCAACAGCAGCAGCCGCCCCACCACCAGCACCAGCACCTCGCGTACGCGGCGCCGGGCATGCCAGCCAGCGCGGCCGACTTCGGCCCGCTCCAACTTGGCGGCGGTGGGGACGCGGAGGCGCGCGAGCCTCCCGCCCGGCACCAGCTGCACCAGCTCCACCAGCTTCACCAGCTGCATCTCCAGCAGCAGCTGCACCAACACCAGCACCCGGCCCCCAGGGGCTGTGCGGCG
>NW_004443974.1:13551065-13565584 GCF_000243295.1 Trichechus manatus latirostris | reverse complement strand
GCCCTCCGCGCCCCCAGGGGCGGCCCCTCCGGCCGCCGCTTCCCCGCCTTCCTCCCCGACCCCTTCCTCCTCCCCCGGCTTCTACCGGGGCGCGTACCCGGCCCCCTCGGACTTCGGCGTGCACTGCAGCAGCCAGACCACCGTGCTAGACCTGGACACTCACGTGGTGACCACGGTGGAGAACGGCTACTTGCACCAAGACTGCTGCGCCTCCGCCCACTGCCCCTGCTGTGGCCAGGGCGCCCCGGGACCGGGCCTGGCGCCCGCCGCCGGCTGCAAGCGCAAGTATTACCCGGGCCAGGAGGAGGACGACGACGACGAGGAGGACGCGGGCGAGCTGGGGGCCGAGCCCCCCGGGGGCGCCCCGTTCGCCCCCTGCAAGCGCGCCCGCTTCGAGGACTTCTGCCCGGACGCGTCCCCGGACGCGTCCAACATCTCAAACTTGATCTCCATCTTTGGCTCGGGCTTCTCGGGGCTGGTGAGCCGACAGCCGGACTCCTCGGAGCAGCCGCCGCCGCTCAACGGGCAGCTGTGCGCCAAGCAGGCGCTCGCCAGCCTCGGCGCCTGGACTCGAGCCATTGTCGCCTTCTAGGGACCCCCGAAGGCGCGGGTCCCCGGGTCCCCGCGGGGCTGGGGCCAAACAAAGACTTGGGCTAGGGACGAGAGAAGGGAGTGAGCGGGCGCCCGGCCACTCGGGGCTGACCTGGGGGCGAGCAGTGGGTGGCGGCTGATGTTTTATAAATTGTAAAATAAAAAGAAAAAGAAATCTAAGATCTTGGACTTTATTTTTGCAGAGAGAAATAGCGCCTATTTAAGTATGCTTTGTGTTTCTCCTACTCTTTTTTTCTTTTTATTGTAGTGATTGCAGTGGGGTTTAGCGAGGAGCCAGCCACGTGAGGGAGGGCTGCTGCCCAGAGGAGGTGCCGGGCAACTGGGGGCGAGGCAGGACGCCCAGGCCACCGGGGCGCCGCGGGGGCGAAGCGCAGGAGGGCGCGGGGCCCGGAACGCCGATTCTAATCAGTTGTCAGACCCAGGAAGCCGGGCGCTCCGTTCTCCCGAGTCCCTCCGTGGGGTGAGAGATGAGTCTTGTGAAATCCTGAGTAAAAACAAAGGCAAACTCTATCTCCGAAAGGGACGTTTGGGTCACATTTCCTCTCTGGAGGCGGCCTCCAAAGTTCTCAAAATGAGAAGGCAGAAATGAAAACACTTCAACTTTTTTTTCTTTTCTTCCCGGGGCGGGTGTCTTGAATCCCTCCTCTCTCCGCCCCTCTGGCTCCGTTCTTTCCCTCCCCTACCGGTCTCCCGGACTCGGGGGTGGAGTCCGACACCCCGACACTCACGGACACTGGGGAAGGGGTTGGGGGCGGGCACGCCGGACTACATTTCCCATCATGCCCAGCACTGCGGTCCTCACTAAACAAAAAAGGAAGTCGATTCCTTCACCTGGATCCCATCGGCCCCGAGGGAGGGAGGGGTCGGGACCGCCGACTGTGCTGGAGACTTTTCACTAACTTCCTGGTCAGATGTGGTGGTTGTGTGTGTGCTTCTAAGTTGCCCTGTCCTGGTTCAGCCTTCGGTTGCATTTCATGAAACCAGCATTGTTCGAGCCTGTGAGAAACCTGTCCTGTGTCTTCAGCTCGATAGATTTTGTTTAATTTAAAAGCCTTTTTGTTGTTAAAAGGTGGGGTTCGCCTACAGCCCCTCTGGCCTTCTGCCATCAGCACCATGTGGACTCCAAAACAAGTTACCAACCCATTCTTTCTTGGCCCTTCTCCTTCATTCCCATGTATTTTTGTGCATACTGAATTGTATATCACCGGATAAAACTGTTCAGATTGTTTAAATTTATAATCTTAATAAAAAGTCAATTATAGAGGATGGTGGTGCCTTGTTTTCAGAGTGGCCTGGGGGTGTGAGGAGGACAGATAGTGTGGGAAGAGCCATAAACACCCCCATGCAAACCCCAGCTCTTCTGGGCTTGGGCGGGTGGGATCTGCCTACATCCGCAGGGCCGGAGAGGGGAGCCAGGGGTGGGAAATGCTGAATTCGGTGCCGCGCGCATCCGAAGCTCCCTCTCCTCTGCGTGACCTGCCCCCCACTGGAAAGGGCCGCCTCCGGGGTCTGCTGCAGGAAGCCGAGCCAGCCTCCAGCAGATTTCCTGCCCAGCCAAGGCGCAGGGCCTGGTCGGCCTCGAATCTGAGCTCTCTGCGACCGGGGAGAACAGCGGGAGAAGGCCGGGGGGCTGCTAGGCCACCCACACTCCCCACCCAGCGCCTCCGCCCGCAGGTCCGCACGTCTCGAGCTGCAACTTGGGGAAGTTTTTCCTTTTCCTTTTTTTTTTTTTTAAGTTGAGTTTGTTATCACTGCTCGGTGCCACTTGGTGGTGTGCTGGCGGCGTCTCCCTCCCTCCTCGCGCCCCTCCCCTCTCCCTCTCCTCTCCTTCCCTCCCGCCTCTCTTTCCTCCCCAGTGGATGGAGGTAGGAAGGCTTCAGGCGCGCTCTCCGCTCTGACCACCTACTGAATGACCTCAGAGTGGGAGAATGTGCCAAGGCCCCGAGGAAGCTCGCGTTCTCCCCACTGGAACCAAACTCACATCTGGAGCCGCGGCTCGGGCCCCGGGGCGCGCAGGGTGGTTCCAGCTCTGCAAAGAGGGGATAGGAAAAAAAGACACCCCCCTCCAAAAAAAAGCAAAGCAGCATCTTGCTCTGTTTGATAGTGTCTCTCTTGGTCTCTCTATCTCTGGCTGTCTCCCCGAGACTCGTTCGCTCTCACCCCCGCGCTCCCCATTCTTGTGAGAGCCTCCTGTCTACCCCGCAAGACCGCTCACTCCCCCAAACCCAGCCTTCCCGCCTCCTACAGCGAGAGGAGGGCTGCGGCCAAGAGGCTCCCACACTAGACTCCCAGAGGCGGAAGCAATCCAGTCTCAGGAGCCCGCGCGGCTCCTGGGCCCCGGTGTCGCGCGAGCCGAAGTTCTCGGGGACACTCAAGAGCACGGGGGGCTGCGAAGGTCCGCGATGGGGGCTGGGGAAGAGAGAGGCTCTGGAGGCGTGAGTTACGGAGAAGAAAGGCATCTTCACCCCCCCAGGGCTGCTTTCTCGGCCTCCCACGGGAAGAGTCTGGAGCTGCTGGGGAGGGGTAACAGTGCGTCTCCCCCCTCCTCATTTTTCCCCTGCACGTCCAAGGAAATAGCTGTTTGATGCACGGTTTTGATTCAATCCACCAAGCCAGTTGCCAGAGCTCCCCCTAGCGTCGCTTCGAGGGCGCTGCAGCGGTTGCAGCTGGGAGTGGGCGAGGCATAACCCGGGGCTGCAGGGCTGCTGGGGGCTGCTCCGCGCCCACCTGGGGCGCAGAGCCGCGTTGGAACCCAGCCCTGGCGGGGGCGGAACCCGATAACGGCGTGCGTCCTCACTCTTGGCCGGCGTTGAGGAGGAGGCATGTGGTCGGCCGCTTTTGTTGGGATCGCGGAGCTGGGCACGGGAAGGGACCGACCAACGGGATTAGGAAGTCCCCTACATGTCCCCGGGATCCCCACGCCAAAGGAGTATAGGTCGTGGGCTGCTCTGAACGCAGCTGGACCCGGAACCAGGGTTCTCCTCCCCTCCGCCAGGTTTTCTGAGCTTAAGCTGCGCCAAGAAGCTCAGGCACATCGAGATCGGGATCGAGATCAGGATCCAGCGAAACGGAATGGAAGATCCGGGGAGCACGCGGGAGAGAAGTGCTCTCCCCGCCCCCCACCCCGTCACCCCACCCCCTCAACCAACACCTCATCTTTTCAGGGCCCAGGGACCTTGGTCAGGTACACAAAGGGTTAATGCGGTGACCATAATACGCGGTGACCCAAAACAAAACCCGGTGGCACTCTATATCCCCTACGGAGACATTCCACACAAAACAGTAACACACGCCACAGCCCTGATACTACCCTGTGCGCCACACCCAGCAAAAAACACTGTCCCCAACACATGAGCTCCAAGCAGCATCCTCACTCCACTCACAGCCCCCCGGGGCATTGGCACTGCATACAACACGCCGGCCAAGAACACGCAGAGAGACTAATACTCCCGTGCGTAGCACAACAGAAAGAAAGGTTGGGTCCTTGGAGGGTGGGATGCCTGACTCGGGGGGGTCATAGGAAAGCGGTAAGGGGCCAGGCAGGCAGGAAAACCAGGAGTCCGACCCAGATCCACAGACAAGCCCCTGTCCCTCCTGTGAAAAGGCTGAGCCAGAGCCCACAAGAGCCCCCAGGCAGGACTGGGGCTGCTGCTTGGGGAAGTGGGGTACTGGAAAAGACTGGGGACCCCAAAGAGCAGCAAAGAGGGGAAGCTTCCTGAGAACAGCAGCTCCAGTAGCTCCTGGCAAGCCCCTGGCCCCCACAGGTTAACCAGCACTCTCCACCACCTCCACCACACACACACACACACACACACACACACACACACACACACACACTTCCTCTAGCTCCTAGGACAGCGCAGGTCCTGCTGCCCTTGATACGTGGTGTAGGCTGAGCCAGGCTCCAAGCTGCGCTGCCAGCAGCGTGGAGCTGCTGGGATGACAGCCCAGAGCCTCTGAGAGCTACAGGCTGCTCTCCAGAGAAGCCAGGGGCTGGGGATGCCCAGGGCTCCCAGGAGGACCATGGGGCAGAGCACTGAGATCTGGGTGTTTCTATGCATGTGTGCGTGTGTGTGCGTGTGTGTGTGTGTGTGTGTGTTTGTGTGTCAGAGAGAGAGAGAGAGAGAGAGGGAGATTGAAAGAGAATGTGTGCCTGTGTGTATCCCTCATGCGCAAGGCATGCACACCAGGGGCTGGGTCTTTCTGCGTCATCATTCACCCAACGCACATTTACAGGGAGCCCACTTGGTGCCCAGCCTGTGCAAAGCCTTGACTGAACTCACCAACACAAACACTAACAGCAAATCCCTTTATATGGATTAGCTCATTTCACGTTCCCAGCTGCCTTCTGAGGCAGATTCTGTTAGCATCCTAGTTTTGGAAATGAGAAAACTTGCCCAAGGTCACACAACTAAGAAGTGTCCAGTCTCTACCTGCTGAAGCTCACAGTCCAGTGGGGAAGAATTTTAACATACTACAATGCAAGCTGGCATTTGAGTCTGATGTTGTTTAAATAATAATAATACGGATTAATTCAGACTGAGCCTAAACTGGGTCTGGGGTCTGATTGGCCGTGAACTAGTGGGTTGGGAACACCCTCCCTGATACTTCATGTTCCTGGTCCCAGGGACGAGGGATGGGGAGACGCAAAGGACACTGGTGTCTGTGTCCCACCCCGCCCAAGGCAAAGACTGACCGATATTCCTGGTATTACTCAGGACTCTTGGGTGGTGGCAGGGGACAGCAACCCAACGGGAACCAGCTGGGGCAAAAGTGGGATTTATTAGCTCATGGCACTAAACTGTGGTGGGCAGGGGTGCAGCTGGCCTCAGGCACAACTGGATCCAGGATCAAATCTTCTCCAGGATGTGCTCTCTGTCTCCTGTAGCTCTTTCTGCACTTAAGCTTCTCCTACTGCAGACCCACTTCTCACTACAGCAGCAGAAGGCAGTTCCTGGATTCCCACCTCACAGCCTCCCCACCCAGAGGTGTCCTCTTCCCTTATTTTTGACTCAGAAAATCCCAGCAAAGATTCTATCATTTCCTAAATCTGATCCTGTCCCAAAGCTCATGGCCAGAGTTGAAGGGTAGTTGGCAGCCCCCACTGGAAGCTCATGTTGAATGTGGGCAGAAGAGGAGGTGGTCTTCTTAGAGAAGGGGATACTGGGTAGACAAACCAAGGATGTCCTCCAAAGAACAGGGCTGCAAGCTAAAGGTGGCATTTTCATGTGCAGCTTGGGGAGATCCAGGGTACAGGCAGGGCTGCTTTGGGTCCTGGGTGATTGATTGCAGCCAACACAGCTCTGGGGAGGAGCACTCTCCCTGCTCCTGGCCAGGACAGCGGGACTCCAGGGCCATCTGGTATCTCCCGTGTTTACCACTGAGAACTCACCAGGGAAAGGGGCCAGGTTCTCCCAGAAGGCTCCACAGCAGGGACAGTGGCAGGAGCCACCCTCAGGGGACTTAGGACAGTGGACATTCACAGGGAGGCCAAAGTGGGAGAACATGGCTGGGACAACAAGTGGCTTCTCCAGGGACTCCCAGGTATAAGTGAAAAGGCTTTGAAGGGAGGCTGAGATCCCTACCAGCCAGATGAAGGGCGAGAGGGACCATGCTAAGGTTAACATGGCCACCTTGATACCTCCAACTGGTGGGGCCTGGGGGCACCTAGGGTACACATATTATTATCTATACCCATGTGTAGATATAAAAGGCTGAATAGAAGGTCAAAAATGGTGAAATGGCTATTACCAGATGGAGGGGTTACAGATGACCTTTATTGTATTGTTCATACACTTCCATGTTTTCCAAATTTTCTACAATGAGCATGTATCACTTTTATATTTAGAAGAAAAAAATAACACTACACTTTTCAGAGAAAAATGCAACATGACAGGTGCTATAGTTGATACACAGCATGCTATGGAGCAGAGACGAAGGAACAGCTATGTTCAGCCTGTCTGGGGCAGGCTCAGGTAAAACCCCGGAGAAACAGACTTCTCATCGAAATGCCTGGGTTAACTAGAATTCACCTTCCTGCACTCTTTTTGTTAAAAGAGGGAGACAAAATGGAGGCTCATCTCGAGGATGTTGTTGAGGGGGCGTTCTGGAGGGAGATTTGTTCATTCTCATCTCTGACCCCTGCCCCAGTTCTGCCCAGTCCTACCCATTAATCATCAGAGAATGATTTGTTCAGAGCTGCTGATTATGGGGCATGTGGGTGGTAAGAGGCAAATGAGCTTGGGAAATATTTTCAGCAACTTGGGCTGAAACTAAAAATGAAGCAGCAAAGCTCAGTAGAAAGAGCACTGAACCAGGAGTTGGGAGTCCCAGGGGCTGGTTCTGGCTCGGCCATGGTCTGACCTTGGGACCTGGGATGAGTCACTTCCTTTTCAGGCCCACATGCCCACATCTAAAGTCAGAGAAAGAAGTAAGGTCCTAAACCAGCTTTGATGCTCTAAAAGTTGAAAAAGCAAGCATTGCTTCCAGCTTTCTGTTGATTTGAGGCTTTGCGTCCAATCAGAGTAAGAAAAATGCAGGCATCAATATCAGAGTCCACGTGTACCTCTGAGCATGGTCATCTGCCTATTTCACTCGCTCATTCAATAAATTCATTCATTCATTCAAATATTTTTTAGTATCCGTATATGCCAGGCACTAAGGATGCAGCTATGAGTAAGACAGACAAGGGCCCTGTCCTCATGGTGCTTACATTCTAGTGGGGAGACAGACAATAAACAAGTAAACCAATAAATAATTAAATATGTGCTATGGGAAAATAAAAACAGGGAAATGGGCTAGAGAGGACTGGTGTGGAGGGGCAGCACCATTTTAGATTTGGTGATCAGAGAAGGCCTCCTTGAGGTGACATTTGAGCCAAGACCCGAAAGAGCCAGCTATATTAGTCAGTAGGGGATGGCTATGCTGCAGTAACAAAGTACGCCCCAAATCTCAGACTTAACACAACAGAGATTTATTTCTTGACCATAAAAAGTCCAGTTACGTCAGACAACTTTTGCAGGCAGCTGTGCTCCATGCAGTGACTCAGACATTCAGGCTGCTTCTATGTCAACACAAGACTTCCAGACTCACCTCAGCCAATGAAGAGAGCTAGGAGTTCCGCAAGGAAGTGAGTCTTGTCATTTACACTCACAGCCCATTGGCCAGAACCAGTGCTGTGACCCTGCCTATCTGGAAGGGTCTAGGAAGGAGAGGTGACCCACATATGGGTGGGCACTAGAAATCCCCACCACTGCAGCTGGACGGAATGACGGTGGAAACATGTTCCAGGCAAGAGGAACAGCAGTACAAAGACTAAACACAGGAACTAATCTGGCATGTTCAAGGAACGGAAGGAAGGCCTGCACAGCTGAGGCAGCAGGCAAGGGGGAGAATGGCAGGAGGTAGGGCCAGAACGGGAGGCAGGAACAAGTTCACCTTGGCCCTTGGTGATCGTGGTAAGATGTTTAAATTGTACTCTAAGTGAAGTGGATTAGAGTTCAATATCTGGCATCAGAGAGACCTGGGTTCACACAGGGCCTGATAACCCAATAAGCAAGGTACACATGGGCTCAGTTGTGCCTTCTCACCAATCTGCAGCGCACAATTTTCACATTAAAGATGTGGTGAAATCCATGTGAAATTGCTCACCACAGATTAACAAGTAAATATAATTAACCACGTGCATACCTTGCTCAATGCAAGCCGGAGCGTACTGTGCTTACTGGTTAATTCGCCCCTAGGTTCACACCCCAGCTTTGCCAATGTAGAACATGAATGAACACCCTAATCTTTCCGAAACTGCCTCCTCTGAGGTGGTCAAGGGGATTCAGTTACATCTATGCCAGGACTTCTGGTAAACACACAGCAAGCACTCAAGAAACAGTAGCAATTATTAGTGTTATAGAAACTCATTTCCTTCCTTTCCCCAGGTCAGTGGAGGGGAGGGTGCCTGCAGGTTGGGGGGACCAGCATAAACACAGTCTGGGTCAGCTGCCCCAACCAGTTTCCCTGGTTGTGCTCCTGGCCAGGCTGCAGCCCAGGCCAATCCAAGGTCTGTCCCTCTTCCTGGTGAGCTGAACCCATAGACACACCCAGCCCAGGGGCCCTCAGCAAAGACGGAGGCTGGGAGTGAGGTCCTGGGGCTGGGTGAGGGTTCCTCGTGCAAAACTCCTCAAAGTCGATGAATATCGGATGCGTGAACGTGGAATGTCAGGCAGAAGGCCAAGCACAAGAGGGCTGCCTGGAGCTACCCCCACCTGGTACCTGTCCAAAGCCAGGCTCTCCACTGCTTTCTAGGTGACAATTGGCTCTTTACTTCACCTCGCTAAGCCTCAGTTTCCTCATCTGCAAAATGAGGATACATGTGAGAGTACCCACCTATGCAGAAAGGGTTCCCCAGCACTCTGCCTGGCATACAGTAAGCAACCAGTAAATGAGAGCTGCCATTATCGATCAGCTCTGCCCAGATATTAACTTTTCACCAGCAAAACACTGGACGCTCCCCACTGACCCTCTCCTGTTGGACAATATTGATGACCTAAGAAGAGTCCCTTTTCCCAGAAGAACTAGTCAAGATCTTTTTACTCTGGGGAGGGGAGGAGAAGGGAGGAAGTATCCTATATACTTTGTTGGGTTTTTGTGTCTTTCCATAAATTGGTACTCAGATTTAAAAAAAGGTTAATCCTCAGGAAGGTGTCTGGGTATCTGCAAGGATCAACTGTGCCTGACAGACACAGGGAAAGTCAACACTGACTCACTTCATGTTTAACCATTTCATTCAGAGAGTAGTAAATGCTTAGTGGTTGGGTAAATGAATGAAGGGTGGATGTGGTGCAGTGAATGCTTTTATATGGCCTTTCTAGCCATGGTCTCATAACTCCCACAAAATGATTGGCTGGGACTATTCAAATTGAGTGACTTATAGTCTACCAAGGGGATTGGTCAGTTCATGGTCCTGGTAGGAGGGCCATGATTTGAAATTAACAAGTAGGCTTACATGAGGGCCAATCCCACAGAGTTTGAGGGGGACCTCACTACCATCAACTAGTCTGGAACACAGCATGTCCTTTGGACCAAGGACCTGGGGTCCCTGTGCTGAGAACCTCCTAGACTCAAAAGAAGGAGTGAACACTGAAGATGGCTCAAGATGGCGAGAGACAGTGGCGGTGGGCTTGCTGGCCCATGGATCAAGAGATGAGCACCTTCGGGCAGGAGGCTTGCCAGGGAAGCTAAAAGAACTGTAACACTTGCCCACGCAGGGCAGAGGACTGAGTGTGCCTTAGGCAGGGGCTGCATGCATCCCCCACTGGGCAGCAAGAGAGCCCGCAGGCTGGGGGTAGAGGCTTAGAAAGGCCCAGCAGCAGAGGCTCAGGAGATCCTGTGTAGGGGTCCTCCTGCCGGCAAAGCAAGGCCCAGCAGTAGAGCAGAAGTCTCAGGCACCGTGGTGGTAGCCGAAGGCAGAGATGACATGAACACAGTATCTAACCAGGGTGTACCTGCCCAGCGACATAAGAATGGACATGGGTAATTGGGGAAAGGGTATTTCTCCTTTTGAGAATCTGTTGTTATTGTTTACTGTTTGCTTTCTATAAATAACAGTAATGCCTTTCACTTTGCCACCACTGTGTAAGTGTCTCGTATGTCTGGCTCGATCATAGATGAATGTAGCACCCATAGAATGGTTGATGCCAGTGGGTATATGTGTCTCCTTCCTAGAAGTCTTATGGCTGCCTGGAAGTTTGAGGCATAGCCTGTCTGCACATGCAATGCAGATAGACATGTACACACAGTGGATGAGTGAATAAATGGGTGGATGAATAAATGAATGGGTGGGTGAATGAATAAATGAATGCATCTATTCCAGGGAGTGACTTAAAGAGAAAACATTTGGTGAGAAATTGTTCTAGCTTGTCTTCCCCCCATCAGGCCCTTCCCTACACCCATGCCCCTGAGTCTCTCTTACCCTTCTGCCGCCCAAACCCAGTCATTTCTTGATGCTTCTTGCACACTCTCATGCACCCTTCCCACTCCTGCTCCCCAACTCCCAAGTTGGCCCTTGCAGGCCACCTACCCCCCACCCTCATGTGGAACCCGTGGGTCTCCTTTGGCACCCGCAGAGATTAGCCAGGGAAGACCTGGGAAGGCTGGAGAATAAAGCTTCCCTTTGTTCAGAGGGAGAAATTGATGCCTGAAACAGGTAAAGGACATGGTAGGGGAACATAAAGGATCCATGTGGGGAGGGGGCCAATGAGACCTCTAAGTGACCTGCAGGTGTTCAAAGTGGGTGGACAATTTCAAGATTCTTTAAATCAAGAAAGGCATCCAGGTGTCCAAATTCCCAGGCCTGGATCCTCTCCTCTATGGGGCCCATACTGTGCAGGCCTCAGAAACTCAATAAAAGCTGGCTTTAGCAAAGAGGGGATGTATTGGCTCAGAAACTAAGAAGTCCATGGGTGTTCGCGCTTCAGGCACAGCTGGACCGAGAGGCTCGTGTGATATAGTCAGGGCTTACTTACTCATCTCTTGGCCTTCTGTCACTCCTTGGCCTCTTGGCCAGGACTAGCTTTATGGCTGTGCTCCAGAGCAGTCACACAGAGCTCCACGCTGAGAATAACCCCGTGCACGGATTTAATGCTCTGCATTTGCCATCTTGAAATTCTTAATAATTTTATCTTAGAATTTGTGTTTTGTAAGTGAAGTCCTATGGGACAATAAGCCTGTTCCAGGAGCTTGGAGCTTCGACTCACATGCGGACCTGCCTTCCACCACCAACCTGCCTCCCTGGGACAGGTTATCTGCCTCCTGGCACCCCTTCCCCACCCCCACATGGCGACCATTGTCACCCTCTGTCCTAGGAAAGGGCCTGGGCACAGACACAGGGAAGGTTGGAGTCAGATGCACGTGCCCAGCATCTCAGGACACGGTGGTGGTCATCACTGCCATGAGCTGGCAGGATTACAGCATATCTGGTGGCTGAGAGGCTATGGCTAGGCAGGGAGAACGTCTCTTCTACCCCCAATCCATGTACCCCCTCTTCCATAGGTTGGGGCAGCAGGTCTGTGGGAAGTGGGGGCGCCTGGCTGAACTTCCTCAGACCCCAACCCTGGCCAGGGCTTGGCACATCATTCTAGTGGCTGGCAGGAGAAAGAATCCAGCAGCTGTTAGATAGGAGCGAGTGCGCCCGCAGGGCTGGGGTGGGTGGCCTGCATGGCTCCGCACCTGCCGGGAGCCTCCCTTCCTCCTTCTAATCTTCTGAGTGTGGCTTGTGTCTGTCTTTTCTGGCCAGCTGGAGGCACTCTCCAGGATGAGCCACAAAATACAAGTTGTGATTCTGTGATTCTTCATGTGAATTAAATGCTCTGATACTTGCATTTAAAATATTATACAATGATAGAGGTGAATGGTAAACTTCATGCTAATCATGTAATGTTTTAATTTTTCTTTACTTAGAATGACATTAAATAGCAAATAAAAAACACTATGATGGTGGACACATGACATTATACATTTGTCACAACCCTTGGGACTATACAACAGAAAGAGTCAACCCTAACGTCAACTATGGACTTTAGTTAATAATAATGTATCAATCAATATTGGCTCATCAGTTATAACAATTGTATCACAGGAATGCCAGATGTTAAGAGAAATAATGTGATGGGGGAGGAGGTATAAGAGAACTCTGTATTTTCTGCACAATTTTCCTGTAAACCTAAAACTGCTCTAAAAAAGTGTCCATGAAAAAAACAAAACAAGACAAAAACCACAATAACAAGTTGAGAGAGAAACCGCAAAAAGAAGAAAAAGTATTTTATGTACCTTCAATGGCACTTTTTCCTGCTTTTCGAACAAGGGACCCAACATTTTCACTCTGCACTGGCCTCGCAAATTATGAAGCCAATCTTGGCACAGCAGCCCAGCATAACATCTGAGCTGAGCAACTCTAGCAGAAGGAGCAGTCTTCCCAAGAGCTTCAACAGAAGATACCAAGGATGACTGTCATTGGCACAGCCTGGGTCATATGCTTATCCCTGAATCAATCACAATGGAGGAGGAGGCAGGAATCCTCTGATTGTCCAGGCCTGGGGCATGTGTCCACCCATAAGATTAGGGGGCGTGGTCAGCCCCAACTCAATCCCTTCTAATGGGTTCCCCATAGGGAAGACGGATTCTATTGCCAGATGAAAGGGGGCTGCTGTCCTTCCTCTACACATCCCCCTCACGCTTAGTTTGAAAAACAAAGACAATACCAGCTAGGCAGGACAGGGCAACTTAATTCCAGTCTTCTGGTTCACACCTCATCAGTCTCTTCTGTTGGGTTCTTCCTCTAAATGCTGGTGTCTTAGTTATCTAGTGCTGCTATACCATAAATTCCACAAGTGGATGGCTTTAACAAACAGAAATTTATTCTCTCACAGTTTAGGAGGCTATTGTTGTTGCTCTTAGGTACTGTCAAGTCGGTTCTGACTCATTGCTATGTACAACAGAACTAAACACTGCCTGGTCCTGCACCATCCTTACAATCGTTGCTATGTTTGAACCCACTGTTGCAGCCACTGCATCAATCCATCTTGTTAAGGGTCTTCCTTGTTTTCGCTTACCCTCTACTTTACCAAGCATGATGTCCTTTTCCAGGGACTGGTCCCTCCTGATAACATGTCCAAAGTATGTGAGACAAAGTCTCGCCATCCTCGCTTCTAAGAAGCATTCTGGCTGTACTTCTGCCAAGACGGATTTCTTCATTCTCCTGGCAGTCCGTGGTATATTCAATATTCTCTGCCAGCACCATAATTTAAAGGCATCAATTCTTCTTTGGTCTTCCTTACTCATTGTACAGCTTTTGCATGCATGTGAGGTGATAAAAAATACCATGGCTTGCGTCAGGCACATCTTAGTCCTCAAAGTGACATCTTTGCTTTTGAACACTTTAAACAGATCTTTTGCAGCAGATTTGCCCAATGCAATACATTGTTTGATTTCTTGACTGCTGCTTCCATGGGCATTGATTGTAGATCCAAGTAAAATGAAATCCTTGACAACTTCAGTATTTTCTTCGTTTATCATACATGATGTTGCTTATCGGTCCAGTTGTAAGGATTTTTGTTTTCTTTATTTTGAGGTGTAATCCACACTGAAAGCTGTAGTCTTTGATCTTCATCAGTAAGTGCTTCAACGCCTTTTAGCTTTCAGCAAGCAAGGTTGTGTCATCTGTGTATTGCAGGTTGTTAACGAGTGTTCCTCCAATCCTGATGCCACATTCTTCTTTATATAGTCCAGCTTCTTGGATTATTTGCTCAGTATACAGACTGAATAAGTATGATGAGAAGATACAACCCTGACGCACACCTCTTCTGATTTTAAATCAGGAGGCTAGAAGTCCAAATTCAGGGTGCCGGCTCTAGGGGAAGGCTTTCTTTCTCTGTTGGCTTTGGAGGAAGGTCTTTGTCCCTTCTGAGCTTCTGCTCCTGGGCAATCTTCATATGGCTTGGCATCTCTCTTCCCCCCTCTCTGCTTTCCAGCTTGCATTTAATCTCTTTTATATCTCAAAAGAGATTGACTCAAGATACACCTACACTACATCTGGGGTCTTACAAGCCTGTGAGCAGCCACCTAAGATACTCCACTGGTCTCACCCCTTTGGGATCAAGGGAGAATGAAGAGAACAGGATACAAGGAAAAGATTAGTCCAAAGGACTAACGGATCACAGCTACCAAGGCCTGCACCAGACTGAGTCTAGTACAGCTAGATGGTGCCCGGCTACCACCACTGACTGCTCTAACCAGGATCACAACAGAGGGTTCTGGACAGAGCTGGAGAAGGATGTAGAACACAATTCTAACACACAAAAACAGACCAGATTTACTGGCCTGACAGAGACTGAAGAAACCCTGAAAGTATGGCCCCC
>NW_004443974.1:13521815-13550965 GCF_000243295.1 Trichechus manatus latirostris | reverse complement strand
ACCAGGATCACAACAGAGGGTTCTGGACAGAGCTGGAGAAGGATGTAGAACACAATTCTAACACACAAAAACAGACCAGATTCACTGGCCTGACAGAGACTGAAGAAACCCTGAAAGTATGGCCCCCTAGACACCCTTTTAGCTCAGTGGTGTAGTCACTCCCGAGGTTCACCATTCAGCCGGGGATTGGACAGCCTCATAAAACAAAACGGGACTAATGAGGCACAGCAGTCCAGGGACAAGGACTAGAAGGCAGAAGAGGACAGGAAAGCCAGTGATAGGGAACCCAAGCTTGAGTAAGGACAGTGTTGACATGTAGTGGGGTTGTTAACCATTGTTATAGGGCAGTAAGTGTACTGTTTAATGAGAAACTATTTTGTTCTGTAAACCTTCATCTAAAGTGAGAATAGCAGCACAACTGGAAGAACATAATCAATGTCACTGAATTATACATGTAGAAATTTTTGAAATGGTGTATCTTTGGCTATGCATATTTTCACCAAAAAAAAAATAAAAGGTCCTCCAAGTTCGAGAAGGGAGAGTGTTGACATGTCGTGGGGTTGTTAACCAATGTCACAAAACAATATGTGTACTGACTGTTCAATGAGCAACTATTTGTTCTGTAAACCTTCACCTAAAGTACAATAAAAAAAAAAAAATGTGCCTACACTAATCTTGTCTCATTAACATAACAAAGACAACCCATTCCAAAACGGGATTGTAACCATAGGCATAGAGGTTAGGATTTACAATACTTATTTTTGGGGACACAGTTAAATCCATAACAGCTGAGGAGCCTCCCTTCCTGCCACCTTCTCCTAGACAAGCTCGTGCAGTCCCATCAACACGCTGACAACTTCTAACTCTATGTCTCCAGCCAGAACCTCTACCCGAATGCAGCTCAGGAGTCCCACCGCTGTGCCTGTCTGAAATCCTCTTTCAGGTATTGGGCATTTAGAGCCCACCTGTCTGGAACCAAACCCCTGAGGGCCACCCCAACGCCTGCTTCTCCCCCAGTCTTTTCCATCCAGCAAGTTGCTCAGGCCAAAACCACCATCTAGCAAGTTGCTCAGGTCAAAAACTTCAGAACCATCCTAACTCCTTTTCTCACAAACTCAAATCCAATTCATCAACAAACTGTCAGCATTTCCTTCAGACTGGATTCAAAACACACCCTCTTCTCACCATCATCGCCTTTGCTCTCACCTGGATTACTGCACTAACCTCCCAACTATCCTGCCCTCCTACTATCCATTCTCCTCCTCTCCATTCTATTTCAAAATGTTTATGTCAAATCATGGCACTGCCCAACTCAAAACTTCCCAGTAGTGTAACTGTTTAAAACTGGTTGGGGCTGGGGAGTGGCTAATTTGTAGCTTTTGCCACTTTCTACGGTGTAAATACTCCCACCTTGACCACTTTCAAGCTATCAATGTGACATCACTGAACACAGAGTGGGAAAGAGATTCGCACAATCGGCTCTTGCAAGCCAGCCTGAGTGATTCCAGCACATCACTGTTCCCATACCCTTTGGGACAAAATACAAAGTCCTTACTCTGGTCTACAGGCCCTACATGATCTAGCCTGGCTACCTCTCCACTCATACCTACATCTCTCCCCATCACTCAATCCAACCTCCTTGTCGTTTCTCAACGTGTCATATCTGTACTCACCTCAGGGCCTTAGCACATGCTGTTCCCTCTGCCAGAAATGCTCTTCTCCCAGACCTTTCAAAGCTAACTCTCTCACTTCACTCAGGTCTCTGCTCAGATGTTACCCTGAGTACCCCTCTGGAATAGTACCCCTCCATCACACTCACCTTTCTTTTTTGTCATAGCCTTTATTGCTGCCTGGTGTTTTTATTTATTTGTTCATTTGTCTGTCTTCCTCACTAGAATGTGGACCCCACAAGGGCAGGAAATTTTTTACTTCAGCACTCTGTCCCCAGCACTTGAAGAGAACAGGGCTTGGCACATAGTTGTTGTTAGTTGCCACTGAGTTGGCTCCAAATCATGGTAACCATATGTATAACAGAACAAAAAGTTGCCTAGTCCCACACCATCCTCATGATCATTGGTGTATTTGAGTCCATTGTTGCAGCTGTTGTGTAGTGCCTTCTAATGTAGGGGACTCATCTTTCAGTACTATATTAGGCAATATTAGGTTGTTGTTCATAAGATTTTCATTGGCTAATTTTTGGAAGTAGATCACCAGGGCTTTCTCCCTCGTCTGTCTTAGTCTAGGCACATAGTAGGTGCTCAGTAAACTTTGACTGAATGAGCATGCTTCCTGTAGGTGAAGCAGGAAGTGCGAATATGACAGTAAAGGAGCCCAAGCCCCCATCAATGAAGCCAACATGTTGCAGCGGAGACAGAGATGGGGGAAGGGGGTGCAGAGGGCTGGACTCCAACGTGAGAAGTGCTTCTGAGAGGACAGGGAGCAGGGAAGGCGTCTTAGAGGAGGTGGGCATTAGGCCAGGCCTTGGTGGATGAGCAGGAGTTTTTGGGGGTTCGGGGGGATACAGAGAGACTCCAAAGGAGCCCTCATGAGGTGTGGAAAGGAGGCCAGCAAGGTGAGCCGGACTGTTTCCAGAGGGCTTGAGTGCCAGAATGAGCACCTGGGCTTTATTCTGCTGTGCCACGTGGTCCCTGTAGGTTACTCAAAGCAGGGTGGACAGCAGAATGTCAGGGGTCTAGAGGGAGTCACGAGGGTCCTTGTTATTATCTGTTCAGAAACATAGCGAGTGAGGGAGAGCAGGAGGGTCAGAGGGGCCAGATCTCACAGTGGGTTTCTTCAGTTCCCAGCGAGAAGCCCCTTAAGGGATATGAGTGGATTCATCTTGGAGCCACTCAGGTGGAACCCAGGTTACTTAGGGCAGAGGGGAGGAGGTGGTACCACAGTGACCCAGTGAGAGCTGACAGCGGCTAGGGCTAAGGTGGCCACAGGGCAGGTAGAGAGAAGTAGACAGATTTGGGTTACAATTTGGACGAGGGCCCATGGGAGCCACTGGCGGATTGGATTTTGGGGGTGGAGGAAAGGGAGGAATTAAGGATGATGTCCAGACTTGGGGCATGATCACCTGAGCAGCTAACAGCTGCTGTTCACTGAGATGGACAGCCCCAGCCTGGGAAGAACTAGGAGCCCGTTGACCATCATCAGTTTACAACACTGCAGAGAAGTAAGTGAGCACCTGGGGCCAGGAGTTTGAATGGATTGTGGGCAGGAGCAGCTCCAGAGGGGCTTGTTGGGCCTGGAGGACCCCCAGGCCAGAATGGTCCAGACTGGAAGCCAGGCCTGAGGTCAGCAGCCAGCAATGGGGACAACCCTACCACCACCAGCAGCTCCAGATGCCTCTCTACACCTCAGAGCCTTCCCAAAGGATCCCTGCTGTTGGGGGCCCTCGCCCTGCCCACAGGGAAACCTATATGCCCATGGCCTTGCACACCCACCCCCTTGATGACCCAGCTCTGACAGGTCTGCCACGTGTCCTCCTGAGACCTCCATGAGGGAAAAAACTGCATCTGCCTCTGTCTCTGCTGTACTCAGCACCTCCTCAGAGCTTAGCACAGAGCCTGGCACAGAGTAGGTGCTCAAGAAATATCCACTGGAGGAATTAATGACCATTACTGAGCTCTTCCTATGCCAGAGGCAGTAGACGCTAGTGGTTAGAATGCCCACTTTGGAGATCAACAGCCAGGTGTGAGTACGACTTACCAAGGAAGTCCTTACCCCTCTGTTGTGAGTTGAACTGTCCCTCAAAAAGATATATTAAAGTCCTAACCTCCACTACCTGTGAATGTGACCTTGTTTGGAAATATTGTCTTTGCAGATGTAACCAAGTTAAAATAAGGTCATATTGGAGTAGAAAAACCAAACCAGTTGCTGTCGAATCAATTCCAATTCATAGCAATCCCATGTGTTGCAGAGTAGAACTACACTCCATAGGGTTTTTAAGGCTGTGACCTTTTGGAAGCAGATTACCAGGCCATTCTTCTGAGGCACCTCTGGGTAGGTTCAAACCACCAACCTTTTCGTTATTAGTCAAGCGCTTAACCGTTTGTGCCACCCAGGGACTCCATACTGGATTAGGGTGGGCCTTAATCCAATGACTGGTATCCTTACAAGAAAGAAATCTGGACACACAGACAGACACAGGGAAGAAGGCCATGTGAATACGGAGACAGAGATTGAAGGGATGCAAGCCAAGGAACACCAAGGATTGCCAGCAACCACCAGAATTTAGAAGAGGCAAGGTAGGTTCCACACCCTGGAGCCTTCAGAGGGAGCACAGCCCTGCTGACCCCTTGATTTCAGACTTCCAGCCTCCAGACTGTGAGAGAATAAGTGTCTGTTGTTTTAAGCCACCCAGCTGTGGTGATTTGTTACAGGAGCTCTAGGAAGCTATTACACCCTCTGGGCTTCAGCCACTGCATGCCCACCTCAGAGCGCAGCTTGTGAAGACTGAATAAGATAGTGCAGGCAAAGCTCTGCGCCATGCGCTTCCCATTTAATGAATAGTACAACAATGCCTGTAAGGATGCGTTTATGTATCCCCAATTTATACATGAGGAAACTGAAGATCACAGAGGTTGATTAGCTGAAGGTCACACAGCAGGAAGCATCTAAGAGCTGCCTCCAGAGGCCACACACACTTTGACTACTACACTCTCCACCCCTTGCAGATATTAGGGAGCTATCTCTGGAAGGGTCTGTGGAGCCCATAAACCCAGGCAGCAGAATTCTCCTCAAGCCAAAGTCTGAGTAGTCTGGTCTGGCCTGTGGCCACCCAACCTGCCAATCCTACCTGTGGCTGGACTCCAGTTATCTAAGGCATCTGTGCTTTGTGTGACTTTGCAGGGTCCCTTTTGAAAAGCCCCAACCTAGTCTCAAGCAAATAAGGAGGGAAAAGGAGTTTGTCCCCACACAGAACAAGAGACTGAGTTAGAGGTCAGCAAAGGTCCAGCTAGAGAGTGTCCTAAGAGTTCCAAAACAGTGGCCACAGGCAGACGGGAGAGCATTGACACCAGGGACCACTGGCCTGCTGCCCTGTGGGAAGGGATGCCACCTCTTGCTTCTTCTTGCTTGTAGGGCTCCAACCTCGGGCCAGCCACCAAGGATGCTACCTCACCATCGCAGGCCTGCATTTCCATCCACAGGTAAAATAAGTGAGCTGAGGCTCAGAGAGGGGAAGCAGAAGACCACACAGGTCTGCTGGATTTCTGAGTCCACACCCTTTCCTCTATCATGTTCCCCAGAGATCTTGTGATGTTCTGGGTGTCCCTGGCACTGGGCATAGTGCCCTCAATGCCACCTGCTCAGGGAAGGATGGTGGATGAAGTTGGACCCACCAGGGACTCTGTCCTTTGCTGGGACTCGGGAAAATGCCTCCAGCAGCATCCAAAGCATTGGGAGAAAAAATGGAACCATTTGTTCCTTGGTTTATAACCATCACTCCCCAGCCCAGGCCACAGTCAGAAGAAAGTGTGCCTCAACTCTAGGCTTGAATTCTGTATCCAACTCATGTCTGCCAGGGTGCCAGGAGTAGGGCGAGGTCTCAGAGGTCACTGCCAGGCCAGGGAGGCCATAGTTGCCCAACTGGGGGGACGCTGGCTCACCCTAGTCCAAAGGCTCCATGAGGAATCCCAGCTGCCTCCCCTTGCTGGGTTAAGCCTGGTCCTTGCCAGACTCCTCATCACTCTCCTCTCAACAGCTGCTCTCCACTCCAAAGCCCCAGCCCCACCAGCCGCCTCCTCTGTGGCGGCATCACTCTCAGGCAGGCTCTGGGCCAAACCATTTGCGCAGAACTCAACTCCCCACCCTTTACCTTGATATCTTGATCAACTCCCCAACTCTGCCCTTCCTCCTGCCTGGAGGGACAAGCCTTCTCTTCCAGGGCTCTTTGGGGAAAACAATTTTAATTCATTTCCTTTTTTTTTTTCCTCCTTGTTACAAAACTAATATGTAGAAATTGTGGAAAGATTTAAAAATCAAATACAAAAAAAGAAAAACAAAGTTAATATTTACCCATAATCACTTTCTCTTTCTTTTGTAGTTAAGTAACACTTACATTCACGTAACTATCATGTTATCATCTGCAAGCAGAAAAAGCAGTAAGCATTTTCCAAAAACCCTCACATCCCCTCTACCCCAAGATAAGCACTTTAATACCTGGATATACAGCCTTCCAGCCCTTTTCTATGTAGAGAGACAGATGGGTCAATGATGTAGATTTTTGCTTTTTGACAAAAAGTGGTTGCACTTCCCCACTTAACAACATGCCATAAGCGTCTTTCCATAAGAATAAACAGACAAACACTGTGTTAATGGATGCAAGGATAGCCAATTGTACAGCTGCTCCATCCATCCTCCAACATTCCCCAACTGTTGGATGTTTATGTTTAAAGTACTCCAGCATTTCATCAGGATAGGCCATGCTAGAATCTGCCCCAGGGTCAGAACTCATCCCTCTTCCTCAACACCAAATTCTATCTCCATCTTCCCCTTCCCAGGCCAGGGCCTCTCTCTGCCCTGCAGAGGGCCTTCAATACCTCTTACCTGGGTGGCGACCCAGCTCCCAGCATCGCACCAGACAGCAGCCCATGAGGTTCCTTGATCCCAGTCTGGCTCTGTCCCATCCTCACACTCACACACACAGAGGCGCCAGTTAAGTATCTTCCCTGGTCTTCCACAGCTCCCCCATGGACGCCCTATGGACTCAGTGATTCAACATTTACTGGGTGCCTTCTGTGTGCCAGTCTCTGCTGGACCCCAGGAAGACACAGTGAGCAAGACAGCTAGTCCCTGTCCTAGCAGGACATAATTTTGCAAATGATCAAATGTGGTTGTGTCAAGTGTGAAGGAGATGGGAAAGCACTAGGGGAGTCTGTTACAAGGTTTCAAACTCCTCCAGAGTGTGGTGCTCAAAGCCCACCATAGGCCAGCTGTGACTTGCGTCTCTAGCTTTGCAATTGGCCCCCACCTGGAGTGTCCCTCATCCGCACCCATTATCCAAATGCCACCTCCTCCACAGAGCCTTTCTCATGCTCCCCACCCCATCCCATCACTCCACTGAGGTGGCCCTGAGCAAGGACACGGAGACCCAGGGCCAATTCTCTATCCTGTTAGTCATATGCCCAGCAGGTCACCACTGCTTCCAGGACTCTGACCTTGCGTCTCCCTGGCCTCAACCTCACCGGCCACTGCCCCATAGGCTCCCCTGCAGGTCTGTCCTCCTCCTTTGCCCTGGAACTCAGCCTGACCCTCCTGCACCCAAACTCGCTCCCTTAGAGGTCTCTTGGTCTGGTGGACCTACCAAAAACCAAACCGACTGTCATCGAGTAGATTCCAACTCATAGTGATCTTATAGGACAGAAAAGAAGTACACCATACGGTTTCCAAGGCTATAGATCTTTATGAAAACAGACTGCCGCATCTTTTTCCCATGGAGCAGCTGGTGGGTTCGAACCGCCAACCTTTCAATTAGCAGCCGAGTGCTGAGCCACTGAGCCACCAGGGCTCCTTGGTGGCTCTACACCCAGTCATTATGCTGATCACTCCCTTCCTGGCTCTAGATTAGCATATCCAACTGCTTCTGCCACATCTCCTCTTAAAGGGTAACAGGCATCCCTCAACCAACAGCAAATTCACAGTGCCTCAGCCTTCCCCTTTCCTCAGTAAATGGCTTCAAGAAACACAAGCTAAGAATCAGGGGCTGTTCTTGGCTGCTTTTCACTCTCACACTTCCCTTCCTGTCAGCAATACCCCCAAATACAGCCAAAATCTGACCACTTCTCACCACCTCCACGCTGGACCCTAAGCTGTGCCACCAACCTCTCACCCAACCACAGCAACAGCCTCCCAAATGTAACCGCCCGAGCTCTTGCCCCACCCAGCCCTGGCCCTTCTCACACAGCAGCCAGAGTGATCCAGGCACTTTGGTCTGGTGAAAACCCTCCAGTAGCCTCCCATGAAATACAGGTAGTCGACTTATGATGTATTCAAGTTACCGCAAACCACACTTACCCTGTTTTTTTGAGGAGTTGTGTACATGTTATTGTAGTATGTACTACATATAATGCTGCAGCGTGTAATTTGCTGATGTTAGCATTCTAAGATGTTCAGTGTTATGATTTATAAAGATATTGATAATAAAAGGCAATAATAATGAAAACTAAAAACACAAAAAAATGAGGTACTCAAGTTACATCAGAATCTACTTACGACGGAGTTGTCGGAACGGAACCTCGTCATAAGTTGCGACTACCTGTACTCTAAACTCCAATCTCCTCAACAGGGACCATAACGCCCCACCACCTTGGAGCCTAGCCTCTTTGACCTCACCTCCTATCGCACTGTGGCTCCAGACAGCCGCTCCTAGCTGGACCTGTACTGAGCCCACACCCACCCCCCTCCCTCTGCCTGCAGTTCTACTGGAGGCTCCTCCTCCTCGTTTGGGTCTCACCTAACATGTCCCTCCTCCAAGGTATCTTTCCTGACCACTGTAGTTCAAGTTAACACCCCACTCCACTCCTGCCTTCTCTACTTAATTGCTGTTTTCTTCTTCATACTACACCTCACCTCACCTTACTTATGGGTTTACTCCTGTCATCCACACTAGAATGGAGAATATGCACCTAGTGTTTGTGGAATGAATGAATCCTCATGATTCATGATGTAAGCATTATTACACCCATTTTGTAGATCACAAAGCTGAGGCTCGAAGAGATGAAGTCAACTATCAGGGTCTCCTAGTTAGTAAGTGGCAGGTCTTGTGTTTGAACCCAGCTCAGCCTGACTCCAGAGGCAAAGCTCTCGGCCACCAGGCTCCCCCGGAAAAGGTGCAGCCGACCTGGGACTGAGGCCAGGAGAGAGGCCTAGGGTTCTTGTTCTCTGGGGAGGAGACTCGTCCTGAAGACAGGGAAGAGGGGAGCCTAAGGAAGTCTTGGGACACCGCAGCCCCAGAGACTCCCAACTCCAGCATGACAAGGACAGAAGGGGTGGGGGAGCAGGAAATTGGAGGGCCACTCTGTAAAAACCACAGATGCACATTTCACTGCCAGGTTCAGTTCAAAGGCTCCCCCAGTGTCTCTACTCAGGGCTCCCTTGGGACAGATCCAAGGAGTCCAGAGGGGCTGCCCTCACCAAGAACAGCCACAGCAACCATGGGGGCATGCGCTCTGCACCAGGCCCTGGGCTGAGGACGTCACATCCTTCACCCACTCCTGGCAACCACCCTGTGATTGGCCCCATTTTACAGATGAGGAAGCTGAGGCTCAGAGATTCAGTTAACTCACGCAAGACCTTGCAGATGGGGTATGGGCTTGGGGAAGGCAGGATCTGAGCCTAGGTCTCTGCCTGGGCAACTGTTACACATTCAGTCAGGTGTCTTCCCACTGCCCAGGGAAGGCTCAATCCAGCCCCTAACTGAAACAGCTCAAGCCCCAGACACCATGGCCCAAGGGAAGGGGATCTGATGGGGGACAAACAGTCTGGAGATGGAACAAGTATGTGGCATGAAAAGACAGACCTCACACAGGTGACAGGTGCAAAACAGAGGCTTTAATCCCAACAGCAATGAAGGCGCAAGGGGCTGGGGGGTAGGGGGCACTGGCACAGGGCAGGGAGGTGCCGGGAGGGTGGTGGTCTGGACCATGGGAGGGAGGCAGGCGCTGGGCGTCTCCTGGGAAAACTTTTATTTCTGTGACTCTGCGGCTCCTGCCTTAGCCTCGGCCCAGATCGTCTGCCTAGACCTGAGGGTCAAGCCCTCTGTTGTGCTTCTCAGGTGCTCCCTCTCCCCAAAGGGTATGTGGGACCCAGATATGGGCAGAGGGTAGTGGAGAGAGGCAGGCCTGGGCTTGGGCATATGAGAGTCTTCAAGAGCCAGGCACAGAACAGCCCTAGAAGAAAACTCTGGAACTGGCAGGCTGCTGTATCATCCCTCACCCCTAGGGGTAGGCCCAGCCAGCCCAGCCCCTGCCCATCCTCACAGCCAATGCCCAGGCTGGGGAGCCATCGCTTACCTCATCCCACAAAGCCCATGGCGAATCCCAAGCAGGTGGGAGAACATGGAGTGGAGCTGCTGCTTTCTAAGCCCTTCCTGCTGCGGCCCACTCACCACCCAGGGGAGGAGAGAAGCAGGGCCAAGGGGCCTCGGGAGGAAAAGCAAGAAGCAGTGAGGAGGCAGCAGAAGCGTCCAAAAGTATAGCCACCACAAGGAATCCAGGTTCTCCACACAGACAACTGGCCCCAAGCCCCTCCCAGAGTCTCTGCCACCCCCTTCCAGGCATGGAAAACTGGTGAGGGAGGGGGACAAACCCTGCCTGAGCCCTCCCAGGAGCCCAGTGCCCCCAAAGGGCAGTCCCATAGCTAGGCTACCCCTTCGGGAGGGGGACAGGTGTGACTATGAAGTCAAGGGCCAAAGAACAGCAGAGCCAGGATGAGGCTCTGGACACATCTCCTGGGGCCCAGGGGGAGCCAGGAAGGGAGGAGCTAGGGGGTCACTAGCCAGAACAGCCCAGGCTTCTCCCTTCCTCCCTCCCCAACCCCACCCTGAACTGGCTGGCCACTGGCCCCAGCCTCCAGCCCTCAGAGCACCCAGGCACCCACCTGAATATGGGAGACCAGGGGCTCAGGAGATTGACCCACCCTGTGGAGAGCAACTGCTCCAACCCTCAGAAAGGCAACAGGAGACGGGGAGGGAAACCAGTGGAAATGGCAAAATAGTACCTCCCCCACAGTGGCACAGGACAGCCCCAGGTCTCAAAATGGGGCTGGACAGGAGAGAAGGGAGGAAAAGAGGGACAGACACAGGAGGGGGAGGCCCAGCCCGTCTCCTCCTGCCCCTCTGCCATGGGGCAGGGGGTGGCAGGAAACTGGCCACACTTTGGTCACTTCTCCTAACTTGGGTCCTTCAGCCTTATGCTCTCCCTCTACCCCACGCTTACCAGCCCACCCCAGTAAACAGTCAAACAGAAAGAACAAAGGGGAGGAGTGGGGAGGGGGCCGCAGCTGGGTAGGGAGGGCAGCCTGGGTGGCTCAGGGCCTCCTAGCACGATGTGACTGGCTGGATGGGCAGCAGGCTCCCGAACTTGAAGTGCTGGATCACGGGAAACTTCTCCAGACACTGCAGGAAGAGGAAGAGCGGAAGTGAGGGCTGCGCAGCAGGTCGGCCCCACAGCAGCCTCTTGTGCCTCAAGGTGACCCCTGGGCAACTCTGAAGGCTCAAACTAGTGAGGTAGAGTCATTCCCAGGAGGGGTCCATCCAGGGACCAGGAGCGGCCTCCAGGCCTTCAGGGAAAGGCAAGGCTCCCTACTTGACACAGGGCTCCTCCAGTCCCTGGTCACTGTTCCCACCCAAAAACCCTGACTCTACCACAACCAGACCAATCAAGTAATGTGAGAGAGAGAGAGAGAGAGAGAGAGAGAGAGAAAGGCAGCCCAACCCCACAAGCAAAAGCCAAGAAGAGAGGCAGCCAAGTGATGTCACTTGGCCCAGGGGGAGAATGGTCCAAGGGGAGAAGTTGGGGACCAAAAGCAAAAAGAACCCTCCCACCAATGGAATAGAATTGAGAGTTCATAAATAAACCCATATATCTATGGTCAACTGATTTTTGACAAGGGTGCTAAATCCATTCAATGGGGAAAGAAAAGCCTCTTCAATAAATGATGCTGGGAAAACTGGATTTCCACATGCAGAAAAATGAAACAGGACTCATGCCTCACACCATATACAAAAACAAACAAAAAATGGATTAAGGACCTAAATATGCAAACTAAAACCATAAAATTCTTAGAAGAAAATGCACGGGCGATGCTGTCAGGCCTAACTTTTAATAATGGATTATCTAGTATAATAACAAAAGCACAAACAGCAAAATACAATATAAACAAATGAGACCTCATAAAAATTAAGAACTTCTGTTCATCAAAAGGCTTTACCACAAAAGTGAAAAGATAAGCTACTGACTGGAAGAATATCTAATATCTCTGAAAACCATCTATCTGATAAGAATCTAAAAACCAATATAAATATAAAACTTTGACAACTTGACAAAAGACAACCCAATCATAAAATGGGCAAAGGACTTGAATAGACATTTCACCAAAGAGGACATTTAAATGTCCACTAGACACATGAAAAGATGTTCATTAGCTATCCAAACCCGCTGCCGTTGAGTCGATTCCGATTCATAGCGGCCCTACAGGACAGAGTAGAACTGCCCCACAGTTTCCAAGCAGCGCCTGGTAGATTTGAACTGCCGACCATCTGGTTAGCAGCTGTAGCTCTTAACCACTACACCACCAGGGTTTCCTCATTAGCCATCAGAGAGATGCAAATCAAAACTACAATGAGATACCATTTCACTCCCACTAGGATGGCCAAGATTTAAAAAAAAAAAAAAACAGAAAATAACAAATGTTGGCAAGGATGTGGGAAAATTGGAACCCTTATCCATTGCTGGTAGGAATGTAAAATGGTACAGCCATTGTGGAAAACAGTGTGCCAGTTCCTCAAAAAAGTAAAAATAGAACTACCATATGACCCAGCAATTCCACTGCTAGGTATATACTCAAAAGACTTGAAGGCAGAGACTCAAAAAGAGACTTGTACACCAATGTTTATTGTAGCACTATTCACAATAGTCAAAAAGTGGAAACAACCTAAATGCCTATCAACAGATGAATAGATAAACAAAATGTGATACACACATACAACAGAATACTACTCAGCCAGCAAGAGAAATGAAATATTGATATATGCTACAGTATGGATGCAGCTTGAAGACATTATGCCTTGTGAAATAAGCTAATCACAAAAGTACAAATATTGTATGACCTCACTTACATAAAAAGGCAAGAAAAGGCAAAAGTATAGAGACCAAAGTTTATTAGCGGCTACCAGGGGTGGGAGGGAGGGAGAAAAGGGAGGTTAACGGTGATGGAAAAATTACACTGATTAAGGGTAAGATTCCATAGCCAATTATTTTTTTAATTGTCGTTAGTAAGTTACATATCTGTACAAGGTAAATTGGCAAAAGTTGTGTGATAGATATATTTACAATAACAACAAAAGAGTAGCTACTGAAGCTGCTTAAGTACAACCAAACACCGCATGGGATTTGGTTCCTTAGCTTGAAGGTTTAGGGTTATGGTTTCATGGGACATCCCAGTTAATTGCCCTAATATAGTGTTTAGTGCTTCTGTTCTGTCTCCTAGTTTGTTGTATAGTGCCTGGGGTCTTAAAAGCTTGCAAGCTGACATCCAAGGCATAACAATTAGTCTCTATTTACCTGGAGCAACAGAGGACTAAGGAGAGTCAGGAATAGGAGGAGGGAATAGAATGTGTAGCTAATTGCCTCCATGAACAACTGACTCCTTTGCCATGAGACCAAAAGAACTGGATGGTGCCCAGCTACCGTTACCAAACATTTTGATCAAAGACTCCATAGAAGAATCCTGATCAAAGGGGGGAAAATGTAGAACAGAATTTTGAATTCTCATGGACTCCAGACTTCCTGGAGCCATGGAGGGTAGATGAACCCCTGAAACTTTTGCCCTGAAATAATCTTTAAACCTTAAAACAAAAATATCCCCTGGAGTCTTCTTAAAACCAAACAGTAGTTTAGCTTAACTAGTAAAAAAAAAAAAAAAAATGAGCATTATGCTTTTTTAAGAATTATCTACATGGGATCAAATTGACAAGAGAAGCTCTTGAAAGATTAGATAGGAATCTTAGGGGGCAATGAGTTTATGTTGATGAGGGAGGAACAACTCAGAAAAGGAGGGTGAGAATGGTTGCATAACTCAAAGAATGTAATCAGTGTTCCTGAATTGTACATGTAGACACTGTTATATTGATGTATGTTTTGCTGTTTATATTCTCAACAACAAAATAAATAAAATTTAGAAAAAGAAAGGACCCTCCCAAATCATATGGGAACACCCTAGCCAAGGTCCCAGCCCCTGGAGACAACACTTGGGGACATTTGCACATAAGTCTGAGAAGGGGCCAAGGCCCATTTTCTCAGATTTTCAGTTCTCTGAACTGAAAAAAAGGCATCTTGGCACCTCAGAGAGAGACAATAACAACCAGCTGAGGTCCCCTCACCCCCTGGGCAATTCCCAGCAGCCTTGTGCATGGGGCAGGAGAAAAGAGCACTGAGCAGGGACCTGGCTGAGCAGGGGCCTGGCCATATTCCCTGACCCCAGCCCAGCTAGGCCTTGGCCCCAGGGTCTGACAGAGGAGGGGAGAAGAAGAAATCAGGAGGGTCTACCCAGAAGCTGGCCTGGTCCACAGCCAGCACAAAGTTCAGGCCAGCGCCCCTCCAGCCTGAGCACTGCTTCAGCACTGCACAGTGCAGGGAAGAGTCGGGCTCCAGGCCCCAGCCTGCCTGTGCCCTGCCCAGCTGTGCCTACTGTAGGCTCTGGTCACTGGCTACATCTCAACACACAGCAGCACCGGGCATGTGGGGATCTGCCAGGCTGGCCCAGGGCCTCCTCCCACACCTCTGGCCACAGAAGCAATTAGAATATGCTGAGCACCTCATGGCTGGGGTGGAACAAGACTGCTGGCCTCCAGACGAGAGGAAGGCCTCATTGTGTGGCTGGGGTCTCAACCTCTAATTAACTTAGAAGGGCCAAGGGGTGCCATGACTGAGCCCAGGTTCCTTCACCTCAACAACTAGCTGCAGAAACAAGAAGAGAGAGGCACACAGGGCAAGGAGGTCTTGGCCAGCTTTGGGAGTCGGGGGAGGGGGTGGTTCACATGGCCCAAAAGTGGACCAAGAGGAGAGTAGGGAAAAAGGAAATCCTTTTTGTGCAGCAGAAGAGCAGGAGTCTAAGCTGCAATGTGGGAGCAGGCCAGGGCCACAGCCAGGCTCTAGGTCTTGGGCCAGAGAAAGTGGGGAGCAGGCAGCCAGGGTGGTCCCTGAGGGGAGGAGCAGCAGCAGAGCTGGGCCAGAGGCAAAGTCAGCTGCCATTGTGCTTATGTCATCACGGAAGTGGTGGGAGTTTGGAAAAGGGGGCCCCCCAGGGCCCTGGAATTCCAGTAAGGGTCAAAGGTCAGCCTGCTTCTGGCTCTCATTCAAGAGAATCTGCAAAGGCAAGAAGCTTAGGGGGAGCGGGCAGAGGCAGATGATCACTCCACTATAGCCACAGGGCCTCTCTTCTGGGATGATGCCAAGGAGCCCCCCAAAAGGCTTCCCCAGGGCCACAGGAGAGGCAAGGAGCTGGGTGAGATTTCTTGGAGCAAAGAAGTCTATGGCTCCAGGGCAAGAGCAGACAGGTGCCTCTCTGGTCAGGGCTCTATCCCAGTAAGGTCCAGACCAGCCAACTGGGCCCTGGAGGTCCCACCCTGCACGCCCGGGCAGAGCAACGGCTTCAGCTTGACCTCTTATAGGCCTTCCAGCTGGAGGCCCAGGCCAGGAGGCTAGGACCAGAGGCTCTTTGATGTCTCGATGACTCAAGGTGGAGAAGCGGCTCTCCGGGTCCTGACAAGGCCCTTCTGAAGGTAGCGCCAGCAGTGACAGCCCTCAGGGAAGACAACACTGCTGCCACACAAGACCCCTTGAACGCATTTGGTGCTTTAGTTCAAAAAGGCCTGGACAGGTACCTTGGAGGTACAGACAGTCCCAAACCATTGGGCCACCTGAGGAAGGGCACCTAATGCCAGGGCCTGGCCAGGCCTCTGTTGCAGCTCAGGGAGGCCAACTGGCTGGTGGGCCCTGGCCTTGCTAACCCCCTTCTAGACTTCAAGACTGATGGGCCTCTAAGGTCCTCCACATGGACTGAGAACTGGTCTGAAAAAGCAAGTCCTCCGCTTGATACTTCTCGTGAAGGAACATATAATTCCACGAACCACCACAGACCAGACTCAGGGCTACTTGCTAGTAACTCATGAATGAGCACTGACCATTACAAAAGCTGATGTTCATAACTACGGTTAGTGAGTCACAGCGCCATCCCACGACAAAGTCTGGCTGCACATAGGCTCGGGGAGGCTGAAGGCCCCCTACCCGTGTGCACAGGCAGAGCGCCCCCAGAGCTGGTTCCTGATTTCAGGATAGTTGCTGTGTTATCCATCCACCAGTGCACCCTCTGTCTTGTCCAGAGTTGGCAGTAGTTTTTGATAGCTGTCCTCCTTATGGTCAACACCCACAGATGTTTTCACCCTCTCTCCAATTGTAACTGACTGTTACACGGCAGACAGCTCTGTTCTTGCGTTCTTGCTGCACCATCATCATTTCGAATTTAATTTGCTCCTCCCCCACCCTCTGTCAGCCTGGAGCTCTTCTGCCTCTGGAAAGTGTGGGGAAGTAGGGGAAGAGGGGCAGGATCTCTTGTCCTGTCCATAGAGAGCCTACATCAAGATAACTTCAGTCACTCAACTAAGAGACCTGCAGAAAGGATAGCATTTAAGATCCCAAGCAGGAAAAGACAACCGCAGAGGTGGGCCCTGGATATACCAGGGGGTGGGAGTAGCAGGCTGGAGGGGAGCCATGCACCTCTCAAGTGTTACAGACTATCCCAGCAGTGGGGAGAGCTAAGCAGGGCGACAGAATTCACCCTCGCACCCACTGTGGGACAGGGCAAGGTGGGGGTGTCAGGAAAAGGACACCCAGAGGGCAGTGACCCAGTGCTGTCCAGCCAGGCAGAGCCAGAGTGGAGCACCGGACAGGCTGCAGCCGGAAGGAGCCTGCACAGCCCCAGCAAGCGACGCCTCTCAGATTAGAGAGGTATGTGGGTTGGAACCTAAACACAGGATGTGAAGTCCAGAGGAAGGGGACTGGGGGGAGGGAGAGCGGAAGGGAGAGAGAGGGCCAGACCTGGTCAGTTCTAGCACAGCTGTTAACCCCTTCAGGGCCATGCAGAGGGCACTGGCTCAACTGAAAGTATTTGTGCTACCAAACCTTGGGCGCCCCCTCTAACACCTTTTTCTCCCGGCTCCACTGCCTCCGTACATGAGATCCGAGGTCTAGCAGAGCAGACCAGGGGCACCTCCCTCCCAGAAGACAGTGGATGGTCAAGGGTCGAGCCAGGGCATCTAAGGGACAGTACCTGATACCATGAGCTAGCTGCCAGGGCTAGCCTGAGGGGAGAGGACTTTGGGGGTCTGTCTACTCTCTTTTAGGCAGGGGACTTCACACCCAAGCTTTTCCCCAGCCAAGAGTCAAGCAGCCCCAGGACTGGTCTGCCCAAGATAAAGGAGGAGCTAGTGGAAGGGAAAGGGTGAAAAGAAAATGTCTCCTCCCCACTCACAAGAGAAAAAGCCCCTCCTCGCTGGGAGAAAGGAGGAGAGAAGGTGAGAAGAGCCTCAGGAGCCCAAGGGCAGTCACCTCCCAGCAGGGGGCGCTCCAGGAAACCACAACCTCTCCCTGCCCTCTCTGCCTCTTTAGATTTCAGAGCAGGGAGGGCCACCTGCATCAAAATCACCTGAAAAGCTCACTAAAAATGCCACTTGGGCCTCCAAACCAAACCTCCTGCCTGCCCGCCTAAGGATTGCCCGCCTAAGGACTGAGAAGCAGCACTTTGGCTGATGCCTCTGTCAAGCAACACCTTTGTTTTGTGCCCCCACGGGAGAGACAGGCTCAGAGATGGCCTGAGCGCAGGGGCCTGTAGTCATTTGACAGGTGGGAACGGTGGCCCCCCAAGCAGCAGGGTCTTGCCCCAGGTCACTGAGCAGGGCTGGACTTCAGTTCACAGCTTTTTCAACAGCCCATTCCACAGATGGGAGATTCTGGGGTCCCAAGCATCAGAGGGGCTGGCCTAAGATTCAGAGCAAAACACTGGGAGCAGGCGAATAGGGCCCCAAGAGCCACACCTTCTGCTTTGTTTCCAGCCCCAGTTCCTGGTGTGGCGGCAGGGGCAGGCGTGCCAGCCAATAGGCAGCTGAAGGTCCGGCCAGCCCCCACTCACCTCAGCCTTATACATGCGGATGAGACCCTGGTTCACTTTGGACCAGGAGGGGACAGCACTGATGTTCCACAGCTGGTTGGAGTGCTCTGCAAAGGGGCCCGTCTTCATCTGGAAAAAAAAGCCCACAAGCTGGAGGGGAGCAGCCTGGAAACGTGTCCCTGGCTCCCCTGAAGCATGGTCACACATGAGCTTAGGGACCGACCAGGCCACAGCACCTGCCTGTGTGCACGCACACAGACACACACTGGTGCCTGGAAGGCCCACTGGGAAAACATAACCTCCCTTGCCCATCCCCTTAGTCACCCCTCTTTCTCCCACAGGCAGAAAAAGGGGACCAATTCCCACCTCCCACCAAATCCAGCAGCCACAGGGTAATAAAATTTCCATTTGAGCTCCTGGTACAGGTACCACCAACTCCCCTGGAGCCACAGCATGCCTCTCCAGCACTGTGACTCACCCCCATTCAGACAAACAGCACAGCAGCATGGCCCCGAGCCTGCCCGGCCACCCCTCCCCACCTGCCCAAGGTCAGGCTCAGCCACAGGCACTGGGTCTGCACCTGCCATGGGAGAGCTGGAAGAGCAGCAGGAGGGGCCGGTGTGGGGGACGGTCAAGGTGGGTAAGACTCAAACCCAGGCATCTGAATGCTCTCTGCATGGCAGGCAGAGGGAGGGAGGGAAACAAGGAGGGGCCAGCTGCGTGGTAGGGGGCACCCACAGCAGACTGGGGAGGAAGGTCTGTTCAGAAAATCAGCCTGGCCCAGCCAGGAGGTGGGGACAGGATGGCAACCACAGCAGCAAACAGCAGGCAGGGGCGAGGACAGCTCCATTCCTAGTCCCTCCTCTTGCTGAAAGAGTCTGACCCTCCGGGAAAGGAAAGAAAACTTCTGCAGCAAGCCCAGCAAAGGTCCCATGACATCAGAAACCACAGCACTGAGACGGGGAGGCTCGTGTGCCTGAGTGCATCTCTCAGACACCACCAAGCCAGACATGTGTATTTATTGACCAAACAGATCCTAATCCCCTCAACACACTCCCATTGTGGGCAGCATTTATGCTGGGGGAACAGGGTTCAGCACCCTGAGCCCCAAGCCTTGGAAGAAAGACTTTGAAAAGCAAAGGGGTTGAATCTGGCAAGGAAGTAGTAACTTGGACCCCGCATGGGTAGAAAGTTCCAGAAGAGGCTATGTGGAGATGGGAGGAGCTGAGGAAGAGAGGTTCCGAAGAGGAAGGATAAGCCAAGCTCTCTCCCATGTTGGGAAATCATAATTATAAGGGGCCCTCAGTGGCACATAACCCCTATCCTTCAGCTATGGCCCACTGCCTGGCTGACCTATACCTACAGGGTTCTCATCTTCTCCAGTCAGGGCAACTCTTTAAGAAACTTTAAGGTTTAAGTCTAAAAAAGCCACCATTTTGCCCCTCCCCCCCACCCCAAGTTCCCAAGAAGCCTGTCTCTGGGTTCTATAGCAAGGTCTTCTTCCAGGCTTTCCAGCAGTGAAGACAGCCCAGTCCACAGCACCAGAGAAAAAAGCACCCCGCTCTCAGCAGGGTTTTTCTGGGGTCATTCCCTTTCACCAGAATGCTTTCCCCTCATCTCTAGCCAAGGTTCCTTCCTCCAGGATGGCTAACTGGCACACAGAGCCTACAAGTCTTGGCCTTCATCAAGCTTTGTTCTACTCAATCAGGCTCCACCCCCAAACTCCCCAGCCCCTCCCTCACTACCCTTCCCCTTGCCTTGCCCCTCCCCCAGCTCTCTGCTCCCAGGGAAAGGACCAGGCTACAGCCCACCCCCCTAGAAGCTTAGGGATCATTGGAACTGTGTCACCAGCTTCACTCTTTGGAGAAGGCCCGGTAGGCAAACCACCTGGGAGGCACCCCTGCTGCTTTGCCCAACTGCAGCAGCTCTAGGGGTCTGCTCGGCAAGGGCTCAGAGCAGAGGCAACCAGCGGCGACAGTCCTTGGGCCTGCCTCGCTAACTAGGGGCACAGGAAAGGGTTCCCAAAAGGCCTCTGGCCTGCTGCAAGAGCCAGGGTGAGGCCCGTGCTCCAGAGCCCCAGTGGCCTTAGGACCCCACCAGCGGAAGGGCCAGAGGTGCTGGTTCTCAAGTGGGGCTGTATCCTGAGGCCTTCAGTGTCTCAAGATCTCCCTAAGTCCTTCAGAAGGAGACTGTGTAACTCTGGGAAAGAAAAACAGACGTGGGGAAAAAAGGAATCAGGGGCAAGAAGACAAAAAAAATTAGCTCATTCTAGCCACAAAGGGAGAAAAGAAAGAGCGAGAACGAGCAAGCAAGCTGCAGTCCCGCAGTGACCCCAGGGGATTCGTGTGAGTCAGAGCAGCCATATTGAGCAGGAAATTACTCACAGACGCTGCGTTCCTGCCTCTCCACTCCCAAGAGAATCGGCCTTTTGTAAATGGTTCCTCTGTCAGTAACTGAGGGGGGATGGGGCGGGGGATGGGGGAGGCTCTGCACAGCGCCTTCCTGTCAGCTCCTTCCCTTCCAGCTGAAATCTGATCCCTCCCTTCCCAAAACTCCAAATTTAGAAGCCAGATTGAAACTGAAATTCTTTTCCTGCCGGCCCTGGGCTCTTAAAGGCGCCAGGGCTGCATTTCCTGAGACAGCAGAAGCCCCCACAAGGTGGGGTCCCTCATCCAGGATGCCCAGGGCTACCAGGGCAGGTCCCCATGTGAGACCCAGGAGGGGAAGTTGGGTACCATTTCCAACTTTTGGTTGTTTTGTTTAATCTCCTAGCTGCACCAGCCCATAGTAATTCCCAGGTCTCCAGAGGAACACTGCCTTCTTCCTGAGCAAAGCACACAGAACTCCATGCAGGCCGCCAGGTGCTCTGCCAGTGTCAAGCCTTCGACCCTTTGTCAGGGTGAGCCAGGCCAGCTCACACCCACAAGGGCTGCAAAACGCAATGGAAGGGGCTGGGGGACGAGAGCAGCCCAGACACAAGCTCTGCAGAACTAACACACAGGGTGCTGCAACCAGTAACCACGCCAAACTGGCACTAGGCTGTCTAGCGGGGCAAAAGAGGGTTTGCTACAGTCACTTCAACTCATGGGGCACGCCCCCTCCTAACATCCAGTGTTTAACACTATGCCCTAGAGCCAAAGTGAAAATCTGGCCTTGCAGAGGGAATTTGGAACAGCTAAAAACTCTTTTAAGTCCTGCCCCCACCTCCATATTCATACTTCTCCCCCATTAAACATTACTAAAAATTCAATGTGCCTTTCACGCCACCTAGTGGCCACTTTAGGATTTCCTCTAGCACAGAACTGAGTCCCACACTTTGGGAAAGCCTTTGTGTGTGTGTGCGTGTGTGTGTTCTTTTTACTAGCATAACCAACCAAACAAAATACAAAATTTTAACCTGAAATCAACTGCCATATTCCCTAAGACCCGGCCTGGGCTGCCTCCTTGTTAGTGTTATGAACAGGGACCAAGGGGCTAGGCCAGCCACCAGGGGGCGCCAAAGCAGTGTCGCGCCCCGCGCCTACCTAACATGCCCACAAGCTCCAGCGTAGAATCTGCACCCCTTCTTCCACCCTGCTCCTCCAGTTCGTCCTGGGATTTCCCAGGGCTCCGCGGACCCTCACAGACCCCTCCACTCCAGAGGCAAGAGCACATGCTCTCAAGGCAGTGAGCCAGGCTGTGCCCCAGTCCTTCGGACCTCGGGCTTGCCACACTGCTGAAAGCAGCAGATCTCTGAGAATGAAGCGGTGGCTGTCCAGCCGTCAGTCCCGGCTCCATTTGCTAACTTGGAAAAACGTGTCATTTCCCTCTGGCCTCTGAAGTTTTTGGCAGAGGCGTGAGCCAAATGCTGACCATGAAGAACTTTGGAGCTACAACTGCTTAACGAGGCTTCTCCCCTGGTGTGTTCCTTCAGCAGAAAACTGTCCTGCGGTCCACTCCAGAAGGCCTCTTCAACACCTCTGAGTGTTTCATCCTACACATTCACATGCACTCAGCTCTACAGACCTTGTGGGCCCCAGGAAAGATGCCGACCACGCCCCCCTCAACAATACCTACTCAGCCTCCTCAGACTTGTGACCCTCAGCTCAAGAGTCCTGTGGGATTCAGTTAACCCCAGACCACTAATTTGGGGAAGAGATTGTGGAAGGTGAGAAGCTGCCTAAACCTTTCAGGAGAGGCCTAGCAAGGCATCCTTTTCAATAACCTGCCTTCTAGTGTGAGCCCTGTCATCTTTGGGCAGCAGCTCTGGCTCCTCTGTCCCACTCCAACGTCACCAGCCTCACATCATCTAAGCCCGGGGACTGCCGTGAGCCTTCCCTCAGCCCCTCCCCCTCACCTCAGTAATAAACAGGATACACTCCAGGAACATGTAGTCCTTGTGGTTCTCATTCACGGCCTTCTCATCTACAAAGTGCCTGGGTTCCAGATACGGGTGATCTGGGAAGAGCAAAGCGCCCTGGGGTTAAGAACCTGGCACTCATATCTCCTGGGCCCCTCGGCCCAGCCATGGTCAACACCCACCCCAGGGCTGCAGCCCTACCCTGATGCTCTCAACACCGAACCCCTCATGGGAGCAAGAAATGGCCTTGTTCGTGTGCATTCTAATATAATAAACTCTGCTCTGCCTCTAATTAGCTGTGTGACTTCAGCTCTTCGAGGCTCAGTGTCCTCATCTGTGAAGTGGGGATAAGGACAGCCCCTCCCTCACAGGGTGGCTGAGTACTACCCGAAAATAATTACCATGTGCAAAGCACTTAGCATGGTGCCTGGCACAGGTAAGTGTTACTCAATGGTAGTTGGTCTTATGCTGGCAAAGACCTTTCTTCACAGGGCCATTGAGAAGATTAGGGGAGATAATCTACCTGAAGCACTTAACAGTGCCTGGCACAGTGCGTACTCAACAAATGGTCGTTTATTAATATTATTTTGTAGGCAATTAATTCTATGTCAAATAGACATTCTCTCCCCACCCCTACCCACCAGTAGATCCGGATGAGCTGACCAAGCCTGAAAAAATATTTTGAAGTGGGGAGGAATCACCAGAGCAGGTCCGACTCAGACCCACAGGAAGCGGGCCCACCACCCAGCACTTGGCAGCAGCTCCCTGATGGGCCCCCTTGTGCATAGCTCAATAATAACAGCAGATGGCGTTAGTCACCAAGTCAAAAAAGCCCCTCATTTTCAACATAAAACCCCGCAGCTGCTGCCGGAAGCTGGGGCGCATTTTACAGCAGTCCATTATGCACCAGGTGAGCGCCCTTGCTCCAGCCCATGTCACTTTCCATTATCTCTATGGCGCTCTGCCTCCGTCTCCCCCAGCCTGCCACGCTGGCTCGCAGCAGAAGGTCGACAGCAAACAGCCTCTGTCAATAGCCGGTCTAATGCCCTGCTTTACAAGCTGTCACTGTCTGCCCTGGGCAGGAAGAGAGGGAAGGAGGGAGGGGAGGAGGGACACAGAATGCACCATTGGGTGGTGGTGGTGGGGGGGAACAGGAGGGGTAGGCGGCTCTTCAGTACCTATCAGCTGCGAACTACCCCAGATGAAGGGCAGAAACTGGAAATCATCCAGGCCCCACACTCCCTGGCTGCCGGCTGGCTCCATCCTGTATGTCTTCTGGAGCTTCCGCATAACCTCAAGGTACCTGTACAGGATGATGGGGGAAGAGAGGGAAGGAAGCAAAAAGTAAAAAGACAGTCTCAACCTTTCTGCCATTGGGAGTACAAGGAGGCCAGAAATAACTGCTTAAAAGTGTAGCTGGTCTCTATCTCAATTAAAACCTATGTGTATAAGTTACACAGCAGCTGGTATTCTCAAAATAATGTAGCTTTATTTTTTTTCTTATACACTAAACCTTCTTTTGGCCTAGAAAAGGGACAAAACACCAACTGGGAGACTGGCTTTTAGTGCCATCAACTCCCTCCCAACAACCTGAAAAACCCTGGGCAGGACCCTCAACTTCTCTAACATCTGTTTATCCATCTGAAAGTTGATGGGAGTTAAATTAGATTATCTCCTAGGTTCTTTCAGTTCCAAACTTCAGTTTTCATCAGACGCTGGGCATCAGTCACCTGTGGAGCTTTTAAACACACCGGTCCCTGGGCTCCACCACAGGCCTACTGATCATCATTGCCAGAGTGGGGCCAGGAATCAGTATTTGAAGAGGTCTCCAGGTGACTGACACACACCTGTGCTGCCTGGCAGGCGATCTGGGTGATATGGGGCAGCAGGTGAATGCCTGACTGCCGGGCTCAGCTAGCTATGTGACCTCAGTTTTTCCATCCTGTAAAATGGAAATAACACTTGCTACTTCATAGGGCAGTTGTGAGGATGAAATGAGTTAATAAGTAAAATGCTTAGAATGGTGCCTGCACATGGTAAACACCACATAAGCATCAGCAGTCAGTATTTGACATTTGCTTCATTTGTTTTTACTTGGACGTGAATTTTAACCTGTTGGAAGGAGTCTGAGAACCCCACCCACAAGCCAGAGTTTGATGAGCACAGGGATGAGAAGACCGTCAGCCACTCATGAGAATTCTCAAGCACCCGGTCCCTGGTCTCACGGTAACAAGGAGGAAAGAGACCCCCCTCAATCCCCTACCCCAGAAGCCACCCCTCCTGCCCTCCTCTCCCTCACCGATTGAACACCTTGAAGACAATAGCTATTTGGTCATCCACCCGGAGCACCCCAATCTTGCAGAGACAGCAGAGGAAAGCAGCAAAGGCTGCTTCGTGCCCTGAGGGAAAAAAAACAGCTGAGGTTGACAGTCTTCCAGAAGATGGAGTGGGACTGCTTCTTGGTCTCACCAGAGTCCAAATCACTGATTTAACTGCCCCCCTCTGAGGAGGGAGGTCAACATGGAGATAACGGGCCCTCTTCCCCATCCAGAAAGACCTAGGCCCCTTCAGGAACTAACAGTACTATAATTCTACTCCTAAAAGGCCTAGGCTCTTGACTTTGTAAACAGGCATTTACATATTATTTTGCAGATTTAACTTACTCATCCATTCCACCTTATTTATTAAGTACCTACTATGTGGGCAGTCACTGTCCATGCCAGGCACTGGGGAGACAGTGGCAAACAAGTCTCTGCCCTCAGAAAGTTTACGATTTATCAGAGACAATAGACTATTAAATATACAATACTACTATGATTCTAGTTCTGAAGGAGAAGCAGGGAATGTGTACTCAGATTACAGGGTCAGAAGGCACTCTCATTTCCTATCCCACTTATATCCAATAGGAACAATCAGCCCTAAAGAAACTTTGGACTGAATTCCATGGTTCATAGTATCTAAAAAACGTATTTGGAGGGAGGTAAGCAGAGAATATTTCAGTGACTTCCTATCCTGTTCTGCAGAATGAAGGCCCCTCCAAGGCCTGGAAAGCTGTAACCTCAGTTACTTTCACCTGCAGCAGGTTTGGTTATGACCAGCCAGGGTCCAAGCAACCGTCACTCAGATACTCTTACGTACCTGAGAACGTGTTTAAGAAAACCCACAAGCTGTTGACCTGGCTTGTCTTTCCCCTGGGATCTTTCCCTGTTGGTCTTAGTCAAAAAACACAATCCCTGAAGGTCTCAAAACATTTGCTAAACCTCTTCCCCAGCAGCAGGGGGAGCAGAGGACAAAACTTATCCAGAATTCAGGTCCAAGCGGTCCTTCCCCTGTGCCTGCCTCTGTGGCCTGGGCTCCCTCTTGACGGCCCTGAGAAAGCAGAAGCTCTTGTATTTGCCCACTTCAGGGTGGAAAGGTAAGGCAGGCCCTTACCAAAGCGGGGACCCTCCTTGGCCAAAGCCTCCTGGGCTACACAGGCCACCCCCTGAGCTCCAGAACACTTCCCTTTTAAGGTGCCCACACACTCCTTCTCCTCAAAGTCCAAGTCAGTTTGGATCGAACCAAAGAGTTTAACAGTATAGAGAATCTGGCCAAGAGACAAGGGGCCTTGGGGAGAGTGTGTCACAATGCTGCCAGTGGCTTCTCTAAGTGGCTGCCTTGCGATACAGTAAGTGCTCAATAAATTATTATTTTGGTGATGGTTATGATATGCTCACAGAGGCCATCTTTATGAAGAACAGATAAATCAACACTGTGCATACAAGCTACGTGCACATGGCAGCAGCACCCCCTGGTGGACCAGGCTAGAGCCACAGGAGCAGCATCAGACACTGGCTGCCACCCCCAGTTGGCCCCCACAGGTTGCAAGAGCTTGGAAACTCTTGCTTGCTCAGAGAGGCCCAAGACAATCCAGAGCAAAGAGGAAGCAGCCCAAGAAAAGAAAGCAGTGAAGCCAAATAGCTGCAAGGCCCACACTGGGCAGATACCTGTGCCATAGTCGATGCGCGTGGAGTTCCCCACAGATTCCTTTAGGTAAACGGCCACCTCAGGCACCGCAGCTGCCAGATGTGTGGGGACCACCATGGCCACCAAGTTTTCTGCCTCCTGATAACACAAGAGACACAAAGTGGTGGTAGCAGATTGGGCAGCATCCCAGTGGGCAGGCACCCGGAGGCAGCATCTTGCTGGGAGCCCAGGCTGCACGCCAGGCTGGCCTGGCTCCCTGCTCTGACAGGACCACAGAAGGAAAAGGCAGGGTCTCCTGGGCAGAAGAGGGAGAGCATTTATTCTTACACAACAGAGAGGCTACCCTGGGGTGGCTTCTCATCTGCTGCCCCTTCCTCCTAGCGGCAAGACAGGAAGAATCTGAAAAGAAGTCATTCATCTGGTAACTCACTGGGGCCCCATAAAGACTCTGGGAGATCAGTACTATTATCCCCATAGATGGCCATCTCTCTTCACCACATTCCATGGGTGGCAAGAGTTTACAACATAAGTCCACCAAAAGACATACACAAGAATGTTCACAGTAGAATTATTCACAGTAGCCAAAAAGTGTAAACAACCCACAACCAAAAATGTCTATCAAGAGTAGAAGGGATAACTAAACTGTGGTATACTCATACATGGAATACTAGGCAGCAGTGAAAAAGATCTACTGCTACACACAACATGAACAAATCTCAGACATAGTGTTGTAAAAAGAAGTCAGGCATTTATACGAAGTTCAAAAACAAGCAAAATCAATCTATTGATAAAAGTCAGAAGAGTTTGGGGATATCAACTGAGAGGGGGCATGAATAGCCTTGCTGGAATGCTGGAATGTTCTATAGCTTAATATGGGTTGTGGGTGCATGGGTAAAAACATATGCAAAAACTCATCTAGCTGTACAGCTATGATTTGCCAGCTTTCTTGTATGTAAGTTGTAACTCAATAAAAACCTTTTTTAAAAAAGAAATGTGTGCCATCGTTGAGTACAGTAGCAACCCTAGGCAGCTCTTCACCAGGGACAGACCTATGCTGGGTCCTGGGTACTCCCCTATGCTCCATGTGAAGCACTGTACCAGAGAAATTAGGAGCTGAATTTCTCTAAGTTCAATCCATGGACACCTGGCATCAGAATCTCTGGAAACCTGGTTATAACCTGGACTACAGGCCCACTGCAAAGCTACAGGCTCTGCTCTTTACAGGGAGCCTGAGATTCTGCATTTTATTGTTTGTTTGTTTTGAACAGGTAACACCTTCATAGGTTCAAAACTAAAAACATTATAAAAAGTATGCATTGAAAAGTCTCACTCCTACCCCTGTCTCCATCCACCCCATTGTCCCCTTTCCTCAAAAAGAACCCAGTTTTATTAGCCTCCTGTGTATCCTTCCAGGGATATTTCTTTATGCAAACATGAACAATATAAACATATATTTTTATTTTTCTCTCTTTCTTAAAAAGGTAGTTTACCATGTACATTGTTACACCTGGCTCTTTTTTTAACCTAACAATAAATTCTGGAGCCCTTTCCACTGAGTTCCCTGGACAGCCTCCTTATTCCTTTTTATAGCTGCATAGTAGTCTGTGGTATGAATATACTAGAATTTATTTCACTAGTCACTTACTGATGGACACTTGGGATGTTTCCAATCTTTCCATTGCCTTAATAAATAGCCTTGTGCAGACAGCAGTGCATATATTCACAGAAGTATCTATAGCAACAATTCCTAAAAGATGACTGGGGCAAAGCATAAATGCATTTGTAATCTTGGTGAATGGAAGTGCCATTTTCACACACTCCCCAGTGATTTTGCTATGCCTGAAAGCTTGAAGCCCTGCTTTAAACAACGCACCTCTTCCCTATCCTACTACTAACACAGGTCCACAGGTCTTCATCAGTGTCAGAGTCACCATCCTCCCAGCCCAGCCCCCATGTCTGTCCTGTGGCAGCCTCACCTCGTCAAGTTTGGCATACCAGGTCCTGTAGGCCTTGTTTCCAAATCGAGAGGGCTGGTCCACCGGAGGGGTCTCATCAATCCACCTGTCCAGTGTGTTGAGAAGAGCGACCAGTTTCTCAACGGCCTGTGGGAGCAAAAGAGATGGAGCCAAGCCACAGTGACTACTGGCTCTAAGCTACGGCCACAAAGGGAAGTCCCAATTGCTGCAGGACTATGACCCTTGAGCATGGCACTAATTGGCTGTTCTCCTTGCTGTCCACCTTTCTTCTCAAACATCCTGAATATGAAGGAGGTGCCAGGAGAGCACAGTGAGGTTTAAAGAGAGGGAGCATCGCTGGACTCAAGGAATAGCTGTGGCTTCAGCAACAGGTCTGTACAGTTAGTCTACCAAGGAGGAGTCACTGGACAAGCTCAAACTCCAGGCCTGAATTTTTTTAGTAAGCTTTAAAGTACACAATTAATACCTATTCATCACAGAAAGTAGAAATGTAAAAAGCAGAAAACTAAAATGACCAGTAATCCTGCCATCCAGACATAAACATTATTAACATTTTAACATCCTCTTCTGTTTTGTTTTTTGTACAGTGTTTTCTATTGTTTATCATGGTAAGAATTTTAAAGTCAGGTGGACCTGGATTCAAATCTCAGTTAAAACACCACTAGTTGCTGCGAAACTTTGAGCAAGTAACTTTAACTCTCTGAGCCTCAGTTTTTTCATCTCAAAAATGGAGATAATAATCCCCGCCTCACAAGGTTGTGATGAGGACTAAATAACAATCCATGAAAAATGCATGGCACAGGATAATGGTAATATTTAAACACACACATCTCCTTAAAAAATGGATCATAGGCACAACAGAGGATTCTGGACAGAGCTGGAGAAGGATGTAGAGCATAATTCTAACTCACAAAAAAAGGACCAGATTTACTGGCCTAAAGGAGACTGGAGAAACCTCAAGAGTATGGCCCCCAGAC
>NW_004443974.1:13512027-13521608 GCF_000243295.1 Trichechus manatus latirostris | reverse complement strand
ACTGTGCACGTAGAAATTTTTGAAATGTTGTATCTTTGGCTATGTGTATTTTCACCAAAAAAAAAAGGTTGAGATGTTAGAGGGTTGATATGTTGTGGGGTTGTTAACCAATGTCATAAAACAACATGTGTACTACTGTTTCACAAGAAACTATTTGTTCTGTAAGCCTTCACCTGAAGCACAATTAAAAAATAAAATAAAATAAATTATAATTTTAAAAAACAATGGATCATAGGGCCTTGTAGCCTGCTCATTTTCCTCAGTCTACCATGAACCTCATCCCACATCAACATGCAAACAAAACTTTACGATATCCTTTAATAAGTGACTGATATTTCATCGTACCAATGTACCATAATTTATTTAGCAAATCCCTCACTGTTAAGTATTTGGGTTACTTCCAACAGTTCACAACTACAAACACTGATAAACAAGCTTACTAGTGACTCTTTGTGGAACTGCTGGGTCAAAGGTGTGACTGCATGCAATGATTTATGCGGCCAGCTGAGTCTGAGAGCCCATCTCTCTCACCTTCCCAACAGAAGAACTGAGGAAGGAGTGGTGTCACAGGGCAGAGCAAAGTCCAGCCTTTACAAATAGCATTAGCACACAAAGGACCTGTCACTCCCTGAGGACATCAGATAGGGCTGTCTATCCAAACCAAAGTTCCTTGAGGGTGGCTAGAAGGTACTCCTTTGGGGTATGGCTTGCAGAAGTGGGCCAGAACAGCTCTGGCTCTGGGAACACAAGACACGGAAGATATTCGGAGCCAGGTAACCCTGGGAAGAGGGTCCCTGCCAGGAAGCAGATCCAGATCCTGCCAGTGTTTAGTGAATACAAACGAGATAAAGAGAAACCTCAGGAAATCTGGCACTGGGGGGAGCTAGCAGGGTGGATGCCCGCATGAGAAGCTGTGACTGCGAGGAGAGCAAGGCACAGTCAGGTGTACTATTGCTGAGACTCTGCAGAGGAGCAAAGAGCCCTGAGAGCTGTGTACTGGGGAAGGGAGGGGAGAGGCTAACAGAACACATGTCAGCCAGTGCCCCAGGCTGCCTCGCTTCAGGAGGAATAAATCACATTGCAGTCTATGTAAATAATGGCCCTCTGGCATTGTGTGACACAACAATGGCCCAGAAAGGTGTTCTCTTTCATCTCTGCCTAAGCTTGGGGAGTACGAGAGTAAAAGTTACCTGTAGAAGGGTAACTTCTTTACACCTGGTGGAAGCAGAGGGCCAGGGTGACACAGAGCTGCCTTGCTGAGATGTGAAAGAAAGTGCTGCCAGGGTCTAGCTTTGTGAAGAACCAGGTAAGCAGGAATGGCTAATGAGGACAGACCAAACCTGATGCCATGTAGCAACTGTGACTTAAACAATGGATCGTGCAGCAATCTTGGCCCCAGCAAGCCCTGAATTCCCTGGAGATCTCAGGTCTTTGGCGAGGCACTGAAGGGGATAAAGAAGGTGGCTCCAGAGGCCAACAGGAGCCAGGCCCCAGCTGCTAGGTCAGCTGGACCAATGAATAATTAAAAGGTCCCCAGTTCCCCTTTCTGGAGAGGGCTTTTTGAATGCAAGGGGCTGCCGCTATTGTTTGGGGCTTGCTGGAGGGGAGGGAACTGTGGCCTGGGACCCCCTTGAGGGTCAAAGAATAGTCTGAGCTACCTTCCATCTTCCTGAATCAGTGCTTCTCTTTTGGATTTCCTGGACAGGTAAAATTTTCCCCCAAAATTTTACTTGCCAACTTTTTTATTTTGACCCTTTAATACAAAAAAAAAAAAAAAAAAAAACCGAACAACCCTAAAAATAAACCTCCTATCTGCAATCACCCAAAGAGTAGGATGGACATAATCTCAAAAGAGGGACAGCCCTCTTAATTGCCTATGAGTCTATGACAAATGCACTCCACTGTCCCTGCTTGTTCTCTTTGCTGTGGGTGGTATTGGAAGCCGCCACCCTAGACCACCCTGCCCTCTCCCAAGCCGCAGCTGCCATCTCTGCAGTAGGAGGCAGATGCAAGAGGAAGCCAGAGACCTTAGCAGTTGTGCCAGGCAGAAGAGAGGCCCCATCTGTGGCCTGCAGCCACGTGCTGTGATCCATGCCTTCTGCTATCCCTGCCGGCTGTGGGCGGAAGCTCAGAGACCTCTAGAGACCAAACTAGTCATCTCTGCTGTTCTGTGAGGAACAGCCCACCAGCCATGCAACGATTCCCAGCTGAGGAAGAACTTAAACTAAAGCAACCACGATGCTACTGAAAGCCAGAACTGAATAAAGCTAATTATGACAATAGCTAATAATAATAACAGCACTTAGTATGTGCCAGGCACTGTGCTAAAACCCCACATGCGAGATCTCAGTGAATGTGATGGGACCCACGTAGGAGTCTGATTACTCTTACCACTTCACAGAAGAGGAAATAGAGGGTCAGAGGGAACAAGGTCACTCAGCTCAGAAGTGACAGGGTATCAAAACCCAGTCAGCCTGATTCCAGAACCCAAACTCTTACCCATGCTGCATTCTGCCAGAAGAACAGCTCTTCAGCTAAGACAACAGCTGGCTGGTGTAGGTACCTGCCATAAAAGCCTCCAGGGCAATTAAGGAGCCTGAAAGGGATTAGGTAGCTAAGGATTTGCTGGAGTAATTAGAACATTCTCCTTTAGTTAGCCCTTCCTCCACCACACTCCCTGGCTAGGCACAGCTGAGCATCCCTCACCACTGACCCAAAGAGGGGCCCTCTCTCTCCCCAGCCATCCTGCACCCACAACCACTGCCAGGGTGCTGAGCAGACCCAAGAGGAATCCAAGAAGCCACTGGTGGGCCAGCTCCCAAAGGAAGGCAAACTATCCTGGGGCACAGGCCTGGCTCCCCTCAAGTGAACAGGGCAAGGACCTACACTACCCAGCAGCCAGTTAGGGCCCAGGAAGAGGTGGCTCCACCAGAGCAGGGTATGAAGGCTAAGGGGGCAGTGTTAGCTTTGGGACAGGTGGAGAAACTTACCACTTACCCAACATGGCCCAAGGCTGTGGCTGGAGAGCTGGGTGAGACAAAGCCCAGAGACAGAGTAGCACAGGCCCTTGTGTCTGACACAAACAGGTCACGGTGGCTCCAGGCCAACTGGGACAGCAACCCAAGAGGCTATCAGCGACCTGGGACCCAGCCCTGAGAGACAGCACCCAGCAACAGCAAGCAACCTGCAGGACCATGCCTTCCAATGGGTATCTGCCTGCACACAGCTCTTGCCCTCCCTGCACGAACAAGTCTGGCTCTGAGGCAGCATTAAAAAGCACCCACCTGGCAGTGTGAACCCAAAGTCTAAAAAATGTGTCCTTCAATCCAGCAATTCCACTTCGAGGAGTGAATCCTTAGTAAACAATGCCCCCAGGACAGCAACGCTTAGGGAATACAACCTAAAAATCTAAAATTCGGCAGTTGTTGAAATGAATAAGAGCACAACTCAGTGGCGCAGCTGTTTACTCTGTAGGAACAGAACTCCTCACAATGTCCTGGAATGTGAGCAGGCGAAGGTCTTAGCAGTACTCCCCAGCTGTTAACAGGGGCTGCCCCTGGGCAGCGGATGTGAGGGAAAAGAATAGGGAGAGGTCAGCTTTTTTGTTAATGTTATCCATGCTTCTGTTAGTGATCTCTTCAATGAACAAGCACATTTACTTCTTTGTAATCTTTTCTAATTTAAACAGTTATGTAAAAACCCCAGCAAACAAAACTGAAATAGCATATTTACTTTGATCCTATTTTTATAAATATACGTCTATTTACAGATTAAAAAAAGATTAGAAACGTAGACACCAAATGTTGACTGCACTTGTGTTTGGGTGACCATATTTTCTGCACTGTCCTAGTTGTGGGCAATGAGCACATGTGACTTTCTTGAGCTATTTTTGGAAAGGCAGTTGAAGCAGGATACCTGCCTGTACCTACCTCAGAGACTTTGTATTCGAAGGTCAGCTTCTTCCCCTTCACGCCTTCGTTGAGGGTGAGGATGAATCCGATGTAGTCTGCATATGCCTACCAAACAGAGTGGGGATGTGGAGAGGGGTGTCAGGTCCACCACCCTGTACACCCTGGCCAGCCCTCCAGCTCCACACAGTTACCAAAGAGTACCAAGCTACCCCTAACTCCCAAACTGGTAGCAGGAGAAGTAGAAAGATAACACCAAATACCCCACCTCCAAAAAAGCCAGCAAGTCAACCACAACAATAACCCCTGGACTGCCAGCCAGCATATACTGAGTGCTCACTGTTGCTGCCAGCAGCTTCTTTATACAACAGTACCATGAGGTAGATGCTATTGATATACTCCTTTTACAGATGAAAAAACAAGGCTTCAGGAGAAGTGACTTACCCAAGGACTCCTGAGACCAAGATCTCATCAGATGTGGAGCTAAGACTCAGCCAGCCTAACTGCAAAGCTGAGTGGCTAAGAGCTTGACCATTATACTACACCGCCAGGAGTTTAAGAAACACCACTGAGGGTCCCTTGCCCCTTCATTTCAGCCCACAGTCCCTCCTCCAGTAATCTTCTGGGTGTTTCCCCCACCACAAGCTAGACTGTGCAGATGCCCTGTTCTCAGGAGGTGCTATTTTCTGCACACAGGCATCCTGTGGGAGCGTCTCCCAGCACACCCATCCTCAGCTTCCAAGTGGGTACTCTCTTCCCTACAGGGTTGAGGGTTACACCCAGCAGAGGAATAAGAAAGCACAGAGGCCCCTGGTGAGGCAGTTCCTGGGAGCAAGTAACTCCTGTTTGGTCTTGTTTCTTCCCCATTCCTCTTCTCTCTTACTCTCTTCCTTCCTTATCCAAGCTTAAAGATGCCAGTGGTACCCACAGCAAGTCCTGAGACAACTATGCCCAATGACTTAATATCTAGAAGGGAGCATTCCTATGCCAAGATCCTCCTGCCAGCCTGTGGAATGGCCCCAGGTAGAAATAAGGGGTCACACAACTCATCAGGTAGATTACCAACAGCAACTCTCCCTACCCAGGGCACACAGTCCTGACTGATTTATGATAGCCAATGTTCACAATCACTCCAATCAGCAAAGCATGCTGGAATGCAGGGATAGAAAGCAGCAATGGACAGCTTCACCCTCCACATGTCCCTGCTCCCACATAGGTCCAGGTCTCTGGTGACTAGCACTCAGGGCATTCTTACAAACACGACTGTGTGCAAAGTCTCTGCCAACATAATGATAGTAATAACAACATCAATAATAATTGATGCCTACTGCTCAATAAAGCCTACTGTATGCCTAGCACTAGGCCAACTGCTTTTTGGGCTTTAAGTCATCCTGGCCTCCAAACAACCCATTTTACAGTAGAGGAAACTGAGCTCAACCAGGTTAGGTACCTTGCCTAAGTCACAGGAAGAGAAAACAGCAGCCCAGGGTTTCAAGCCCAGACCTCTCTGACTCCAAAGCCCATGTTCTTGGCCACTGCACTCTGCTGCCTAGTAAAACCCTATGGGCCACAGCACAACTCCAACAGAGTCACTTGGTCCAGCCACGACAGGTCCACGCACTTGACTGATGAGCTTTACAGCGAGTAAAAGGCTTCTATCAGGTGAACACACACTCCAGAAGAAAAAGTGGCCAACACTTCCAAAAAAGTGTTGGTGCTTATAGCAGGGTCAGCAAACTTTTCCTGCAAAGGGCCAGACAGTAAATACTTTGGGCTGTGTGGCCCAGTCTGAGCCTCAACTTCTCGATTCTGCCCAACTCTACCATGGTAGCATGAAAGCAGCCATAAACAAAATGTAAACAAATGAGTATGGCTGTTTTCCAGTAAAACTTTACTTACAAAAGCAGAGAGCAGGCCAGATTAGGTTGGCAGGCAATAATTGCTGACTCCTGGCATAGAACATAGTAGGTCAGCACCTGGGACTCTAAAGCACGACTCTTTTGAATTTCACCTCAACCACTTACTAACCGTGCTAGCTTGCTAAGTTTCTTTACCTCTCAGCCTCAGTTTTGTCACCTAAAAAATGACAATCCACAGAACTGATCTCACATCATAAGCACCTAGTCGTCCTTGGAAAATACCTAGAGGGGAAAGCAAGAAACTAAAGCCACGTATGGATACAGACAAACACACACAAGTTCAGGGCAGAGCAGTAGTTCTCACCGCGGGCAATTCAGCCCCTAGGGAACGCTTGGCAGTATCTGGAACCTTTTTTGGTTGTCACAACTGGAGAAGACAGTTGCTACATGCATCTAGTGGGTAGAGGCCAGGGATGCTGCTAAACATCCTATAATGCACAGGACAGCCTCTCACCACAAAGAATGATCCGCCCCATTATTTCAATGGCTGAGAATTTGAAATTGGCTTTCTTTTTCTCCATCCCAGTCTTTCACACACCTGCACCATATGCTTAGGAGATGCAAACTATCTTCTGCCCTCCATTTGGACTGTGTAGCAGAGAAAGCTGGTCTGCAGAGAAGGGGACTTCCTGCCTTCCCCCACTCAGTCTTCTAGGCCCTGGTTCCTGGTGTTTTTGAGACACAGCCACAACCCCGGCCTAAGTTTCCATGAGATAACCTCCTCTCCTTCTGATATGCTGACTCTCAGACTTGCTATTACTTACAACCAAGAATCAAAGTGGCCCACTCCATCATTCAGAACATTCGTGCTCAGCCAACACAACACTCAATGGTCAACAGTTTATGAGAACCACGAGCAGAGAGCTCTCCAGAGTTACCCTGGCCTCAGCCCTCAGAGACCTTTGGGCAGAAGCATCTCTGAGTGCTGCCCCTGAGGAGGAGGGGCAGCCAGCTCCTCTGTCACCGCATTCCCTAGCTTACAACAGCTCAGGCTCTGACAGCAAGAAGGGCCAGGAGCTCAGGGCCCCTGTCATGCTTAGAAAACCATTGTCTTTGAAAAAACCCAAGTTTCTCAGAGGAGAATTGTAGCCTTACCCCAGTTCTGACCCTACAATGCAGACACCACTGTACCTGAGAACGCTTCCATTTGCCCATGTCTGGAACTGTATGAATCTCCTTTTTTGGAATGATGAAGTTCTGAGAAGCTGGAAGGGTTTCCTCCAAAGAATCTTGACAAAGAAAATGAAAAAGCAAGCAGGTAAATAGAATCCTCCCACACAACACATACACACTCACGCTTTTAAAGCAAGACTCCAACATCCAAGCCATAGCAGAAACCAGATACCTTCTCCCAGGACACAGTAATAGCCTGTTAAGCCAAACCCACTGGCCTCCTGCTTTTCCTTACTCTGCAAGGAGCAGGGCAACACTGGCAAACTCCTCAACAACCAACACTGTCTGTGCTTCTGCCAGGTCCTCATCTCCCACTCCCCATCTGGGCAGAACAGTTTAAAAAATTAAACCAAGCTGACCTTTTAGACAGAAACAGGAAATTCGAAAGAAAAAAACAAAAAAGCCCCCAGACACCCTTTTAAACTCAGTACTGAAGTCACTCCTGAAGTTCACCCTTCAGCCAAAGACTCAGGCCTATGAAACAAACAATTAAACACATGTAATTCAACCATGTATACGAGACTAAATGGGTACACCAGCCCAAAAGTAAAGACGAGAAGGCAGGAAAGGACAGGACAACTGGACAAATGGAAATGGGGAACCCAAGGTCGAGAAGGGGAGAGTGTTGACACATCGCAGGATTGGCAACCAAAGTTACAAAACAATTTGTGTATTGTTTAATGAAACTAATTTGCTCTGTAAACTTTCACCTAAAGTGATGGGTCTAGAGTATGTGACCAAAATGAAAGACTTGCCAAAGCTCTCTTCATTTTTAACTTTTTATCAGTTAACAAAGATGGCCGCACCGCTGCGACAGATGGTGCCCCGTGTGAGGGGAGAGCTGTAGATACCCTCGCACTCAATCCCTTCAGGTGGTGAGTACAGGACGCGTCCATTTCAGGCTGCCTTCACAGCCGAGGGCACTGGGGTCTTTCCGCAGGCGGAATCTCCCCGGGCGCTCTCACAACAGGCTGCTTTAGCCCTAGAGCAGCGGGGCTTTCCCGACCGCTCCTGAGGGATTGCTTCAGGTCAGGAGCTTTTGTTTTCCTCTTTGAACTTTTCTTTCCCTTTTGTTTCTGTTTCCATTTTCACCATGGGGAATTCTCTTTCTCCTGAACAGCGTCAACACAAAACCCAGTTGTTAGGGTTGTTAAAGGCCTCTAAGCTTAAAGTGTCAGAAGAAGCTCTTACCCAACTTCTTCTTTTAATTGTGTCTTCCTGTTCTTGGTATCCTTTGCGGGGAAACCTTGATGTAGAAGCTTGGGAATGTATCGGTAACATCATTCGTGACATGAACATCCCTGCTTCAGTTCTTATTGCATGGCATCACTGCTGCCTTGCCCTGTAACCCCTAAAAGCAGCTCCCTCAGCTCCCTCCTCTAATAAAGAAACTGACTCTGGTCCTCCTCCTCCTCCTCCCTCTGCAGCTTCTGAGACTGCTTCCTCACAACATGAGTCCCTTATAGAGAGGTGCTTGCGAGAGGGCTGTGAGAAGGAAGGGCTTTCTGCTTTTCCTATCATCTGGGGAGCCGGGCCACCTCGTCATGATGGCCTTCCCTTTCACATTCTAAAGGAGCTCCGTAAAAGCATGGTAGAGAACGGTTTACAAAGCTCCTTTACAAGGGGAACAGTAGAGGCCTTGGGACAGACTATAGAAATGACCCCCTGGGACTGGAATGTTTTGATGCAAACAATTTTAACCCCTGCTCAGTTTAGTGTATGGAGCCAAGAGTATCAAGAACATTGTCACCTTTGTGCGATGGATAATTTAAACCATAACATTCCTATCGGTGCTGACATGCTAATAGGTAGTGGGCCCTATTCCTCTCCTCAGGCCGAAGCCCAGACGGACAGACGAGCATTCACTCAAGCCTCTGATGCTGCCACCAAAGCCTGGAGTAAAATCCCTGATTCCAAGACGCCCACCAGCTCATTTGCCACTATTCGTCAAGTGGCGAATGAGCCTTACATTGATTTTATCAACCACCTCCAAATGGCCATTTCCCGACAAGTAGATAATCAACAAGCAGCTGAAATTCTTTGTCTCCAACTTGCCTATGAAAATGCTAATGCTGACTGTCGGGCTGTTTTAGCTCCTCTAAGGGGACAAAATCCCACTCTAGCTGATATGATTAAGGCATGTCAAAATGTTGGCACAGAAACTCATAAGGCACAGATATTAGCAGCAGCTCTCCATCCATCCACTGCCACTGTCACCTGCTACGGATGTGGCAAACCAGGACATTTCTTAAAAAACTGCCACAGTTCTAAGGGTAAAAATAGTCATGCTAAGTTCCCAAACCGAAAGTGTCCCCGGTGCGGCAAAGGCTTTCACTGGGCTAACCAGTGCAACAACCAACCTAACAACAATCAGAACAACTTTAAGTCGGGAAACGGGAGGAGGGGCGAGAGCTCTCGCGCCCCGAAAAATCCAGAGAGCCCCAAGTGTGGAGTGTAGAGACCACAGAATAGACTCCAAACAGCAACGTTTGCGGGTCAATGATTTAAAGACAGCCACGGAAGGGAGTGCAGGTCTAGATTTACCCTTAGCAGAAGGGGCTATAATAGATGAGGCAGGAAA
>NW_004443974.1:13510505-13511927 GCF_000243295.1 Trichechus manatus latirostris | reverse complement strand
AAGGTCAAATTAAAATTGTGGTTTCCAGTCTCTCTTATTGGAACATTACTCCCTCTGATAAGATAGCACAGTTAATTTTACTTCCCTTTGTAGTAGTCCCCTCGGCTCGCACTACCCCAAGACGGGCTGGGGGTTTCAGCAGTACTGACGCTTTTTGGGTTACTAAGTTACAATCTTCCCGACCACATCTTACTGTTCAAGTCAATGACCGCATGTTTAAAGGGCTTGTAGACTCTGAAGCAGATGTAACCATTTTCTCCTCAGACTCCTGGCCCTCTTCTTGGCCCAAGAGACAGACTGCCGAGGCCCTCACAGGAGTTGGAGGAGCACAGTGTCCTTTCCAAAGTACACTTCCCATTGTTTGCTATAGCCCTGATGGACAGCCCGCTTCTATCTGTCCCTTTATTCTTCCTCTGCCTACTATATTATGGGGACGAGATTTACTCTCCCAGTGGAATGTTCAAATTGGCACCCCTCAGGATTTTTTGTAGGGGCCACTGCTCAAACAGACCTTCTGTTAAAATTAACCTGGATACCTGGCCCTCCTGTTTGGGTTGAGCAGTGACCCTTTAAAGAAGAAAAATTAGAACACCTTAAAAGACTTGTCCAAGAACAGTTAGAGGCCGGACACATCCGGTCTTCCTGCAGCCCTTGGAACACACCTATTTTTTGTATCCCTAAAAAATCCAAAAAATGGAGACTCCTACATGACTTACGAGCTGTTAATCAGCGTCTTGTCCCTATGGGACCTCTTCAGTCAGGAGTTCCCAATCCGGCCTGTATTCCTCAAACATATCACATTATCATTATTGATCTTAAAGATTGTTTTTTTTACCATCCCACTCCATCCCGATGATTGTGCTACATTTGGCTTCTCAGTTCCTTCTGTGAATAATTGTTGTCCTATGCAACGGTATGAGCAGACTGTTCTCCCACAGGGCATGGTCAATAGCCCAACTATCTGTCAATAATATGTTGATAAGGCTCTTACGCCAGTCCAAAGAGCCTTTCCCTCATGTCTTATATATCACTATATGGATGACATTCTCCTAGCCCATCCCAAACCAGAACAACTTGATTCACTTCTCGTCTCTGTTCAACACGCGTTACAAGTTTTCGCTTACAAATAGCCCCTGTAAAGGTTCAGTCTTTCACCCCGTGGCAGTATCTGGGATACTATCTTGATACCCATATCATTCGCCCTAAAACACCAGAAATTATAATTCCCAAGACATTAACTCTAAATGACCTCCAAAAAATCCTTGGTCATATTAATTGGCTGCGACCTTCACTCAGTATAACAACTTCTCAGCTGACCAACTTATTTGAGACCCTTAAGGGTGACCCTGCTCTAACCTCTATGAGAACACTCTCTCCCCAGGCATGCCATGAATTAACACTTGTTAACCAAGCCATTAAAGA
>NW_004443974.1:13485301-13509461 GCF_000243295.1 Trichechus manatus latirostris | reverse complement strand
CATACCACTGGCATTCCTTATAACCCACAGGGCCAAGCCATAATTGAGCGTGCCCATCATACTCAAACAACTTTTAACTAAACAAAAGGGGGGAGATGATGGGTCCAGACTAAGTGACCAGAATGAAAGACTTGCCAAAGCTCTCTTTACTTTTAATTTTTTATCAGTTAACAAAGATGGCCGCACCACTGCCACACTAAAGCACAATTAAAAAGGAAAAAAAAAAACATACAAATGGCCAATAAACATTTGAAAAAATTACCAACTTCCCAAAAGCAAAGAAATGTAAATTAAACGAGATCTCTTTTGCCCTCTCAGGTTGGCTGATTAAAAACATCTGGCATTGATTCGGGTAAGGGGAAACAGGAGCTCTCCTGTATTGTTGGTGAAAGTGTTGGTTGGTACAACCTGCTGAGGAGGGCAATTAAGCACTATCTCTTGAAATAAAAAAAAATGCATACACTCAACTGAGCAAACAAATCTACATATAGGAATCTATCCTACAGATATACTCACAGAAATACACAAAGACGTACATAAAGGTGCTTATTGCATTAGAAAAAAAATCAGAAACCACCCAAGTATCAATCGATTAGGCAATGGGTACATAATGATACATCTATATAACGGAAATCCCCATAGCTTTTAAAAAGAATAAAATCTATACTACTGACATGGGAAAGGAAGCCTAGAGATTAATATGTGAAGAAAGCGAATTGTACTATAGTACGTATACTATCAGAGCTCTGGTGGCACAGTGGCTAAGCGCTAACCCAATGATCAGTGGTTTGAACGTACTAGTCACTCCGAGGGAGAAAGATGTGGCAGTCTGCTTCCATAAAGATTACAATCTTGAACATTTTTTCAAATGTGTATTGGCCATTTATGTTTGTTTTTTTTCCAACACCAGAGGGCAGTTCTACTCTGTCCTATAGGGTACTATGAGTCGGAATCAACCCAATGGAATGTGTACTGTAATTCCATTTTTGTAAAAACAATAACTGTACATATTAGTCTCAATAACATATATGCATTAATATACACATTAGTATATGCATAGAGAAATCTAAAGTATTAAACAACAAAGTTAATGATGGTCATCTCTAGCGAGTGAGGTTTATAAGAGACTTTCATTTTCTAAGTTACATATTACTTTTTTTTTAATTGTGATTTAGGTGAAAGTTTACAGAGCGAATTAGTTTCTCATTAAACGGTTAATACACAAATTGTTTTTCTGACACTGGTTGCCAAACCTGCAATGTGTCAACACTCTCCCCTTCTCCACCCCAGGTTCCCTATTTCCATTCGTCCAGTTTTCCTGTGCCTTCCTTCCTTCTCATCTTTGCTTTTGAGCGGGTGTGTCCATTAGTCTCATATGCGTGATTGAACTATAAAGCACGGCCCTCACGTGTGTCATTGTTGGCCCTATAGACCTGTCTAATCTTTGGCTGAAAGGTGAGCCTCAGGAGTGACTTCAGTACTGAGTTAAAAGGGTGTCCAGGGTGTTACATATGACGTTTAAAAACCAAGCATATATACTTTTGTAATCAGAAAAAAAATAATAACTATTTTAGGTGGAACTGCTATATTTTCAGAAGTTTAGAGGCCCAGTGGGACTGACCTACAGGCAAACCACACCTAAGTTAACTACTTACTATGAGTGAGTGGCCTCTCTAGCCAAACTAGACCCACTTTGTGGGAAATACAAACCCACAATCCCTTATCCATAATTCCAAAAGCCAAAAAGTTCTGAAAACCCAAAGTTTTTTTTTGTAAGTTTGGCACAAACTCATTTGGTGGCAAAACTTGAACCTGAACTCATGTGAGGATAGTTAAAGGCTTTGTGTGTCCCCCTTAGAGTATTTATACGTTTTGCTGCAGCAATATTTTTGTGTTTGATTACAGGGTGCTGTTTTCTGAAATCTGAAAAACTCTGAATTCTAAAACACACCCGGCCCAAGAGGGTTGAGGACCTGAATTAACTACTGAAGATTTGTTAGATTAGTAAGCATCTTTCTTTAAAAATGCAAACTCTTCAGGAAAAGTAATGAACTGCCGGTCATTCACAATGTAGTATAAATTTGTTCCCTTGTCTTCCTCATAAAATCTCACTGATATCAGCTGCATGGAGAAAAGGGGACAGGGATCTAGAAGGTTCTAGAACATGTGACATTTGGGGGAACAAGACCTGCTTAGAGAGGCCCTCAGGAAAGGAAAAGGGCCACGAGACCTAGAAACATAAGCAGAAGGATAGAGAATCAGAAATAAAAGCATAGCAAACCTCTGCCAAAATTCAAACTAGAGCTCAAGACCAGAAACTCTCTTCCTACCCCAACCTGTCCTGCAAGCCCTGTTCCCAGAATTGAGGCCCCTGCCATTAGTAAATTGCTGCTTTAAGGGAGATGATAAATAAAAAGCTTTGTAGGCCAGACTGGTAACCTAACCACATTGTTTTTATGGGAAAATGTATTCCACATTGCAAATAATCAATTTGCAAATGATCTTTGGGAACACAGCCTTTTTGTAAGTTTGAGAGTACTTTTTGCAAGTTTTGTAAGTTTGAAGGACACTCACCTGACATTATTCCATGAGAAAGAAAACCCCCAGGTCAGGTTGTGCCCTGTCCCAGGGGAAAAGCCACCTTGTAGGAGTCATGCAGAAAGCACTGATGAAACAAACACACACACCCATACCCAAGTGGCCAGAACACTCAATCAAGCAAAAGAAACAAGCCTTCAAACACAGGACCATGATAAACTAGGTCAGACCCTCAGTCTCTCCAGCCTTGGATTCTGTCTCTGACAAAGACGTGAAGGGATATTGGGGTCCCCTGTGATCTCCCAAGGGGGCAATGTACTAAGTTTTAGAGGTGTTCCTAAAAAACCCCGAAGAGTATAATGTATCATCATCTACCATTTAGAAAATTATCACAAGTTCAACCTTTGCCACCTTTGAAAAGAGTAACAGCAGTCAACATTTACTATCTATGTGTCCAGGCTTTGCCCACATTATCTTATTGAATGCACACTATGACTCTATGTAGAAGGTATGTTGTTGTTATTAGGTGCTGTTGAGTTGGTTCCGACTCATACCGACCCTACATACAATAGAATGAAACACTGCCCAATCCTGCGCCATCCTCACAATCTTTGTCGTACCTGACCCCATTGTTACAGACACTGTGTCAATCTATCTCATTGAGGGTCTTCCTTTTTTCCGATGACCCTCCACTTTACCAAGCATGATGTCCTTCTCCAGGAACTGGTCCCTCCTGATAACATGTCCAAAGTATGTGAGATGAAGTCTCGCCATCCTTGCTTCTAAGGAGCATTCTGACTGTTCTTCAGTAGCCCCATTTTAAGAGGTAAGAAAACCGAGGCTCACAAAGGCTGTGACTTGCAAGGCAGAGGCAGGTCTGTGTGACTCCAAAATCCAAGCTTCTCCCCACTATACTGTCTGAGTTAAGTAGGACTTCTTTCCCACTTGTTCCAAACATCCTGTTTCAAACATCAAAGAAGGATCGCCTCGGGAACCAGGACCTTTCTAGCCATAGGTAGCCTCCTGAGCCCTCATTTCTTTCAGTGCACATGTTCTCTCCCCACCCTATCCCCCATCCATCTTCAGAGACACATTCATCTTACTGATAATTCCGCTTGCCTTATATCTCCTGATGTCGTTACCAGAACTTCTAAGGCCACATGCACAGAGGTTTTGTACAAAAGAAAATAAATGTCTGGTTTCAAATGCTCTAACAGATTGTATTCAGATCTTTGTTCATCTGTTTTTTGGGAGGGTGGAGAGGATGCCTCTTCTGATCTTCAAAATTTCCCCCTCCTGAGACTCTCAAAGTCCCTGGGTGGTGCAAGTGGTTTGCAATTGACTGCTAACCTAAAGGTTGGCAGTTCAAATCTACCCAGTGGTGCCTGTGGTGCCACGGAAGAAAGGCCTTGTGATCTGCTTCCATAAAGATTACAGCCAAGAAAACTATACAGAGCAGTTCTACTCTGTAACATATGAGGTCGCTATGAGTCGGAATCAACTTGACGGTAACACGTTTGGTTTTTGTTTTTTTTGAGAACCTCCAAGGGATCACAAAATGTGAGACAGGACAGAAGACACATTGAATTCTTTCAAAACATTAGCTGTGTTTGGCTTAACCTATTTTGTCGTCTGTCAGAATTTTAAAAGTTATCGGTGGTCAGTCCTTCTTAGCACAAGGGGATTGGGGGGTTGTCAGTTAATAGTCTTCCCCTTCTCCTGGAAAGGAGTTTTATAAAAAGCAACCCCACCCTGGATTTCCTTATTTGAGATAACTAAAAAGAAGCCACAGTGTGTAAATAAAAGTTACAGACGATGATGCAAGAGAGAGTCTCTCATCTCCTTACACAACCAGCCTTTTTAAATTAGTGGTTTAGACACCAAGGGCAGTTTCTCTCAATAAATTCTCAGCCACTGAAACTCCAGAGCTTGGCCTCCCAGAGGGCGAGAGGGTAGGTGGATGAGGCGTGGGTAGAGTGAGGGGGAGGCTGGAAAGGGGGGAGTCGGGCCCAGGCCCACCGAGCACCATCCCCTGGAAGCCAGGGTCTAATAAAGGCAGTCACTTGAATAACTTTCGCCTCCATCCCTGACAGCTTCCCCACCAGGTCAGGGGCTTAGTTAGCACGCACAGCCCAGATGTGAAAAGGGCCTCTCCTTCTGGCCACGGCGCTGTCCACACAGCCCTTGGGCAACTGGAACTCCCAAGTCTCGGTGCTGCGCCCCAACTATAACTTGACTCCTCCTTTCGCAACCCCGGGTTTTTGCTCTCTTTACAGGGTCCCTTCACCTGTTCTCCCTCAAGGCCTCTCAACTCTGCTCTCTCCCTCCTCGAAGCCCACCAGTTTTTGCCCTCGCGTTCCCCCAACTCCTGACCCTGTCCCTCTTGAGCCCCCCACACCACACCCCTTTCCCGCCCCCACACTTGGCACCGCCCCCGAATCCCCTCATCTCGCTAGAGCCCGGCCCGGCCCTACCTGGCGCCGGCGGCTGCCGCTCACCCTCAGCCATCTTCCTCTCGCCAGAAGCCGGTCCGGAAGCCTGCTGTCCCTTCTAACCTTTCACCCCCGAACCCACCCTTCCTTTCCCCACCTCCACCCCGGGTGCAGAGCTTTCTGAAGAGAAATGGGCACCGGCAGGCTATAACCGAAAACTGAGAATTAAAGTCACCGCAGCGGAGACTACCGCCATGTTGGTGCGGGGCACTCAGGGAGCATGCCCACCAACGGCCGGCTCGCGGATACCACGCTTATTGGGAGACGGTAGCCATGTTAGTGCGTGGCACTCGGGAGCATGCGCACCAACGGCTGGCTCGCCACTCTACCATCTAACTGCCCGCCGGGTAATGGGGAGCAGTGGCGACCATACTTTTGAGGGGCTGTCAAGGGTAGTTGGTGCGGCAGCCACGTTTCTGCGGGGCAGGCCCCACCTGTCATCTTTGTGCGTCGCACTGACTCTATCCCGAGGAATATTAGAGGACATTCCCCTGTCAGCATGGTTTGTGTTTTCCTGCAATTATAAGAGTAACGCTCAAGGACACCAAATGGGCTGGGAGGGGTGCACGCCACTGCCTCCAACAGCTTAATCTAGAAGAGTGCAGTCGGCATTTGGAGGTGGGGGAGAGAAAGCTGGACAGTGGCCTCCACTTTGCCCCTATAGCCGGTTTCCAGCGCTTGGCAGGATTTCACAACCGCTAACTGCCCCCTTGGCCCCGCCCCCGGGGCTGGCCGCGCCGGGAGCTGTGGCCTCGCCCCTGGGCTCGCGGCTAGCCGCCAGGGGTCCGCACCAGACGAGAGGCCCCGCCCCGCGAGTCCACCTTCCGCCGGGTCGCGCTCCCGCCTGCACGGTCCGGTGGGTGGGCGCGGGGTCGCCTCTACCCATTGGCGGCAGTGACTCGGCGACCTTGGGCCGGCTGCCCTAGCGGGGACCCACCCGCCACAGCTGCGGCGGCGGCGCGGACTTGGACCAGCGCGGGGGACGGTGCGGACTATTTGTTCGCGGCAGGCGGCAAGATGTTGTCCTTCGCCGCAGGCGGCAAGATGTTGTCCTTCGCCGCCAGGACCATGGTAAGTGCGCCCAAGAGCCCCGCCCGCGGCTCTCCCATCCCGTCCAGGCCACGCAGCTGCGCCCGAATAGGGAAACGGGACGCCTAGGCGACGCTGCAGGGCGACACCGAGCGGCTGCTGTCCGGCCTGGCCTCCCGCTGGTGGGGTGGGGTCAGCAGGTGAGTTTCTCCCATTTGGCGGAGGAACAGACTGAGGCGTGAGATCAGAGGTGGGATCGAACCGTTTCCTGTGGCGCTAACTTCCAACTACCGAAAAAGACAGTGGGGGGCCCTGGCGTCAGTCAGCACCTCCACCCTTAGACCCTGGTGCCAAGTGGGGAGAGAGATCAGGAGTGTCAAGCTGTGCACATACCCTTAGTTATTCTCAGGCTCACACACCCATTCCCATGCTCAGGCTGAACTGCCTCTGCTCAGGCCAGAGCCACTTCTCCGACGTCATCCAGTTGGTCAGCCTTCGTGGGTTTATCAAATGGCCCCTGGGGAAATGTGTGACCAGAGAAATTCTCCTGGAGGCATCAAGCTTTGGTGCTGAAAAAGTCCTCAGAACTGGCAGGTGATGGCAGGTGGCAGCCCCATGCCCTTCTCACTACCATCAGTCCTTCCCCCAACCTGTCCACATCTAGAGTAGCCTGGAGCAAGTGATACTGCTTTCCTGATTTGGACTCCTGTTCTCTCTGATCCAGGCATATCTCTGCTTGTATATCCCCTTGCCTGTGCCAAGAAGGGTGTTTAAACAGACATTACGAAGCCCAGAGGGCTGAGGGTACCTGCTGGCTGAGAGTCTCAGACTTAGAGGCTCTTCAGTGTCTTCCAGGACGCTGAGCCTCCTCCTCATCCTTGCCACTGCCACCTGGATGGGCCCCCATTCCACTGACAATCTCTAGGTCATCCCCCAGGACCACTCGGCTGGCCTGATCACTTTCCTGCTGGGAAAACTGAGGCAAGGAGGGACTTGGTTACTCAAATCTAGTTCAGTCCCAAAGCCAGCATCCTTTTGGTTTATAGTTAATGCCAAAAGTTCTCCACTTGTGGCCCCTGGCTTCATGCACTCGAGAAAACCAGACCCCCCAGAAGTACCCTTAGAGTCCTGGAGGGAAGTAGGGAGTGGGCAGAGCTCTTGGCAGCCACTGCCCACTTCTGGCCCTCCCCTGACTCTGTCTGTACTTTCCACCAAGCCCAGTTTCAGGGCCAATTGCAGGGCTGTGGTGTAACCACAGCAGCCAGGTAGTTTCTGCCCTCCAGCGAAGTTTTCCCTCATCAAAAAGATCCTGAAAGGTGGACTTCTAAATACTTTTTGGGCTGCCTCCCTGGTGCTGAGCCCATTCAGAGTAGAAAATGAGAATGTTTTCCAGGTTTCCTCCTACTCCAGTGCCCACCTCCAGTCCCCTCACCTGCTCCCCATTCCTCTACTTCTGGAAGCTAGGGAGGTGGAGCAACTTGCCACATCCTTGGATGCCACCACCGTCACCACCTCTGCCTCACCCCTGAATCTTGGCTCTTGTCTTCTCTTTCCAGCCCTGGCAGGTGGCTGCCTCTTGATAGGTTCTGCTCGTCTACTGGTAGCACAGTTAGGCTTAGAGAGCCAGCCCAAGACAGACAGACAGGGCTCAGAACCTCAGTTCTGCCATGGAGGACGGGCAGCGGGGAGAGAAGGTATGGAACGGAGCCTCTGCAGTTTGCCTACCTGCTGCCTCAAACCCTCCTGTCTCTCTTTCCACTGGCCTCCAGAGTCTCTTGGACTCTCTCTCTCTGCTGCCTCTCACCCTCCATGCCAGGCTGTTCAGCTCTCTCTTGCCCCAGCACTGCCCCCACACCTCCCCTCCCCCCACTGGCTGGCAGGAAAGCGCCAAGGCCTCACCTCATCCAAAGGTGTCATCCTCTTGCTCTCTCTGATTTTCTCTTCTTCCCTCCTATTTCTCAACCTGGAAAGGGTGGGAGAAAAGGAGGTGGAGACTTCTGGAAGGAGCAGTTGTCCTTTTCCCAGGGTGAGAAAGGCAGGGCCCTGTGCATTGAGGTAGTGGGAGGTCCCCCTCATCACCACTACCCCCGACAGGTGCCATCCCTTCTGACTAGGTACCCCTGAGCCCTGCCAAGATCAACAGCCACACCTGCTCTTCCCTCTCCCTACCTGCATCTCCAGGCCCCTGAGAGGTGGGGATACCCATAGCTCAAGGGCTGGGAGGCCAGGGCGGGTACAGCACCGCCCAAGAGGCCGTCTCTGACCCCAGCGATGAGTACATAAATGCACAGGACTGCGGCTTTGGGGTTGTCAGGGCCTCTTGCCCAGAGCTGGTGAGAGAATGAGCAAGATGTTCTGCTGCCTGCAGGTGAAGCCCCTAGGCTTCCTCAAGCCTAGCTCCCTGACAAAGGTTTCCGGCCGCTTCAAGGCACACCAGGATGCACTGCCCCGGCTGCCTGTACCTTCACTCCAGCGGTCTCTGGACCATTACCTCAAGGCACTGCAGCCCATTGTGAGTGAGGAGGAGTGGACTCTAACCAAGCAGCTGGTGGATGAGTTTCGGGCCCCAGGGGGCGTTGGGGACCGCCTGCAGAAGGGGCTGGAGCGCAGAGCCAAGAAGATGGAGAACTGGGTGAGTGCAACAGCAGGTGGGGCATGCTGGTCCCCTCACCTTTTATGGGGGGGAGGGAGGCAGACAGGGGTCCTCCCAGAGGCTCCAAGTCCTCCTAAGCATGCCTCACTGTGTCCTGTTGTTGGCTGCACGCACAGAACGTTCAAATCCCAGGCTGGTATGGTGCTCATCCATGGAGTTTCTTAAGGATTGTGCCTGGCTCCAGGCAGGGTGCTGGGTGAGCGTACATCTTGGAGCATATGTTCAAGTAGAGGGGAGAGAGGTGATAAACAGCACCAAGTAAAGGTATGAGATCATTTCAATCTGTGAAGTTCTATGGAAATAAAAAAGTGTAATGGCAAAGACTGTATGGATGAGGAATGGCAGCTTCTTTATTTTGAGTAGTCCCGGGAGTGCAGGGAGGATGTGGCATTGGATCCGAGACCTGAGAGTCTGAGACAGAGAGAGGGCGAAGCACAGGCAAAGGGGGGAGCGGCCTGGCACGTTTACAGACCAGAAAGAGGGTTGGCAGGGCTGGAGTACAGTCCAAGGGCAGGGGGAGGCCAAGGTAGAAGGACTTGGACTTGGGTGGGGTGGGGATCCATGATGGCTTTAGGCAGGGGGTTTGTGTTGTTAAATGATGGCCCTGGTTCAGTGTTTCAATCTGGTTACACAGATGTGCCCAGCTTGTGAAAAGACATTCACTTCTGCTGCGTGTACTTTTCTCTATGCCTCTTACACTTCACTATAAAGTTAAAAAGGGATCGCTCTGGCTGCTAGGAGGGAAGTCCATGGGGTGACTGGTGCCATCACCACAAGGGACATGCCAGCAGTGTGAACCCAGAGTGCCGGTAGGGAGAGGGTGGAAAGTCACTAGAACCAAGATGTGTTTTGGAGGCAGCACCAGTGGCACTTGCTGATGAGGTAGAGGAGTGGGGAGGGAAGTCCTGACCTAAAGCAACTTTGTAGGAGGTGCCTGTGGGACCTCCAAGTGGAGATGTGGGGTGGGCAGGTGGAAGTCTGACCCAGGAGCTCTGTAGAGGGGTGGGGGCGGCACATGGGACCTGAGAGTCATTGGTTCTTAGATAGCATGTACTGAGCTGCAGTTGGTCAGCCTTGGACTCCGGAATCAGGATGCTGGCCCTGGAAGGACCCTAGAAAGGCTGGGATCCAGTGGTTTTCCAGCTTGTTTAGCTTGGAACCAACCCTTTTTTCAAACAGAGGCTTTTGGATAAAGAGGTGGAGGCATCCCCCTCCACCCTTGGTGCCCCTTGAGGGTCTCGCCAGCACCTGGCATGGTGATTCTCACTGAGGGAATGCCTGCCCTCTCTGCGTTACTGCCATCTGCAGAATCTCCCATTGTCTCCCAAGCTCTGGGGCAAGACTCTGAGATCCACTAGTAGAGTGGAGGCCTGTGGCTGAAGGGGAGCAGCTCTGTCCCCAGGTAGGCTCTAGTCTGGCCCACCCAGCTCCCAACATGACACCCAGGTTGTCACAGTGTCCCTGATCTACAGATGAGGAAACTGAGGCCCAGAGAGGTAGACCAGAAGCCCAGAACCACGCAGCAGCCCTCAAGGAGACCCTGAGCTACACAAGAGGGTCTGGCTGACTCAGGGGCCCAGTCCTCAGACCATGAGTGAGTAGATAGCAATCTCTTGCTGGCCTGCTGTACAACCTGGGGCAAGTCAATCCCCTCGCCCCTTGCCAAGGTCCCAAGGCTAGTGGCCTGGTGCCACAGGTGAGCAGTTCTCCCAAGGGAATCTGTGTGGTGAAGAGGCACATGCCACAGCCCTGCTGTTTGAGATGGGGTGAGAAAGCACAGCGGGGGCCCCAGGTCCCCAGGTGTTGAGGGACCTGCAACAGAGAGGAGTGTTAGGACTGTACTTTAGAGGGACCAGGGGGGTGTTCCGGTCAGCGTGTAAAGCTCGTTGGTGGCAGTTACCTGGGAATGGGGTTTGTGTACAGCCCCAAGACTGGAGTCTATAACAATATACCTGTGGGTGTCCCCAGAAAGACATTGTTCTCCCCGTTTGAAATAGCCCTGCCCCAGGGCAGAGGACAGATGTCAGTGTGGAGACACAGGATGTGTCATCCATATCTTGTCAACAGGGCAATGATTTACCCTTGCCATGAGCTTCCCTCTCAGATCACCCAGACCTTGAGACCATCCTTAAGATCAAAGTGGGTGTCCACTTCCCCATCAGACACCAAGAAAATAGAGGCCACAAAGAAGGACCAGAGTCCCACAGGCTCCTCTAAAACCCTGGTCTTCTGTCTCCTTGGAGAATTCCCAGCTGGGGATGGTCAAAAATGCCTTCATTTAACTTTCTTTTTATCTTTGCCTTTTTTTGTTTCTATCTAAACATACATTTTTATTTATAGTAGTATTATAATCATTAACAAAAAATTTGTGAAATAAAGAAAAATCATTCACATTCTTGCTCCCTTTCTTCCCCCACCCCAGGTTTCCTTATAGTCTTTTCTCTCTCTTACGTTTTTATTGGCAGTATTGTCTGATTTCTCTTGCCAATCCTGATTGGCTCAGGCTAAGGGAAGATGGAGCCTTGGTGGTGTAGTGGTTAAGAGCTCAGCTGCTAACCAAAAGGTCAGCAGTTCAAATCCACTAGCTGCTCTTTGGAAACTCTATGGGGCAGTTCTGCCCTGTCCTATAGGGTCGTTATGAGTCGGAACCGACTCAACAGCACCTAACAGCAACAACAAGGGGAAAATGATGGGCTTGCTGCTGGTGGGTTTAAGGCAGGAGGTATGTTCTGGATCTGAGCATTCACCCCATTCACGGAGAATGCCCAACAGCACCTAATACTGTATGACCTCATTTATATGAAATAAGCAAATACAGTAGAACCTGTGAAAGCTGGAACCTGTGTAAGGTGGAAACCTGTCAGAGAAGGAAAACACAAATATTTTCCACTAATGGAGAGCGATAGAAAAGTAGTAAGACTGCACCCTGTCAAAGGCAGAAAACTTGTGAGACCCAGAAAAACAAGGCAGTCCAATCGAGATCCAGTCTTCACAGGTTTCACCGTATATAGAAACTTAAATTTATTAATGGTTACTAGGGGTTGGGGATCATGGTGTGGAGGAGAGGGAAAGGGAGAGTTTTTGCATGGGGGGAACTGAGGTTATGTTAATGGTAGTGGAATAATTAGGAAAAAGCTAGGGATAAGAACTGTGCAACATGAAGAGTATAATCAATGTTATTGAATTGTACACCTAAAAACTGTTGAATTGGGTGAATGTTTTGTATATTTTCACCACAATAAAAAAAAGTCAAATGAAAAAAAAAAAAGAAAGTCCAACCCAGAGTCTGTCATTGGCAGAAGAGCAGAGGGCAGTGGGGTCTAGCCAGGTCCCCTGGCCCTAAGGGGGGCAGGGCACCAGGTCCCGCCTACGCATCCTGATGGGCTCTGATCCTTTCCCTCAGCTGTCCGAGTGGTGGCTCAAGACAGCCTACCTCCAGTACCGCCAGCCTGTGGTCATCCACTCTAGTCCTGGTGTGGCGCTGCCCAAGCAGGACTTTGTGGATCTGCAGGGTCAGCTCCGGTGAGTGGCTGAGGCTGGGGACAGGTTGCGGGGAGGGCAGGCAGTCAGGGGGCAGGATTCCAGGTATTTCCAAGACCCTAAAGTCTACCTCCCCCAAGAGAAGAGATGGGCTACAGCCATGTCCATTAGCTTTCATCCCCACAAATAGCCTTTTGAGGTAGGGAGCATCATCCTTATTTTACAGACGGGGAAACTGAGGCTCAGAGCAATGAAGGGACCTGGCCAAGGTCACAGCTCAGGATTGACCCAGCTGGGGTAGGAAGCAGGGTTTCTCCAGCTCCAAAGCTTCCTAATTATTAGCCACCAAGCTGTAGACTGAGTCCTCTTCCCTACCCCAAACCTAAGGCTCCCCACTACCCCACAGTCTTGGCACTTTGCCCTTTCTTCCCTCTCTCCTGGGTTGGCCACAGGGGTGACTTTTGTACACAGTCCCCTTTTCCACTTTCAGCCTAGTCACCTGCCCTGGCCTCTGTTTCACTTCTCCGAGGGATAAAAATACCAGCAACAGGGATCTCCTTCCCAAGGACCAGCCACTCAGGGCTACCACCTGCTTCTCTTAAAGGGACCAGGGCACCCTGGGGAAGAGACTCCAGACTCAGGCCCAAGAACTTTAGCTGGTGGTCCCTGTGGTGGGGGCCAAGGTCAGCCCCAGGCATCAGGATGTGATTGGTGCAATCCAGAAAGCCCTTCTTCATAAGCCTAGATGGTCCAGGAAGGGAGGCCAGGTTGGGGAAGGTGGTTTGAGGGGTGACAAGGAGCCAGAGAGGGGACGAGATCTAGTAGAGAGAACATTTATTTCAAGCCACTGCCCTCTGATTGACACACACACCCCCACAGGCCCAGGTCCTTCTGTAACTGATGCTTCAGAGCAGGGTGACACACACACACCCAGACTCCAGGCTGTCTCTCAAGGCCTCAGGCCCTGTGGAGGTGGAATCAGCTGGCATTGACCCCTAATCCAGCGTAATCACGCTTCCATTCATTAGCACCGAAGTTGTGCCAGACCTATGCAACAGTATCTCCCTGAGCCCTCCTAGCAGCCCTCCCTCTAAAGATTACCAGAAAGCAGGCTCAGAGGGCAAGCTGGGACTCAACATGGTCTTCTCCTGAGCTCCTTCAGGCTTTCTGCAAGCAAGGGAGTGAAGCAATGGGCCTGGCTTGGGCCTCTCCCCTGACCCAGGGCTCTTCCTCCATGTATCCGCACAACTTCTGATCTCTTCTCTAACTGGTCCCTCCAGGTTTGCTTCTAAACTCATCGAGGGTGTTTTGGATTTCAAGGCCATGATTGACAAGTGAGTAGTCCCAGCCCCACCCTCTCCTGCCCGCTTCCAGGGCAGTTGGGGACCAGCACTGGTGTTCTCAGCCTCCTACCCCCTGCCCTGGCATGCCTAATTACCATAGCCACTCCAACCTGGTCCACCTCCCCTCAACCGCAAGCCCTGGCCCCAGCAAGGTAACCTGGGTACTGGGCGGGCCCAGAGTTCAGTCAGTTTCACTTCCTGTTTGCCCAGCCTCTGTTGGGGTAAAAGAGACAGAGCACTGGAGATTGGGATGCCTACATCCTCTGCTCCGGCTGCTGTGACTGCCTCCTTGTGACACTGTCCTGGGAGTCCCCTGGAAGTGTGGGATGCCAGCCACAGAGGCCCCGGAGGTTGACTCATAACCTCATTGCCCCCATGGCAAACTGAAGCCCAGAGAGGGAGCAGGAGTTTCGAAGGTTATTCACAACAGTGCCAGGCCAGGGCAGAATGCATTGACACCCTGAACCCTGCCACAAGGGGGCCTGGCCCTGTCGGAGCCCCACTCGGCCTGGCCCACCCCCAGCAGTACCTACAAGGCCCCTCAATCCTGTCCTCTCTTCCCAATTACTTGGCCCAGTGGCTTTCTCGTGTCCCTTTGTCCGCACAGTGAGACCCTGCCCGTGGAGTACCTGGGAGGGAAGCCGCTGTGCATGAACCAGTACTATCAGATCCTGTCCTCCTGCCGCATGCCAGGCCCCAAGCAGGACTCAGTCATCGACTTCAGCAAGACCAAGAAGCCACCCATGCACATCACTGTGGTGCACAACAACCAGGTTGGGGGCCCGCTGCCCACAGCTGTGGACCCCCACCCTGTGCGGGGGGAGGAGAGGGGTGGGGCCAAAAGTCAACCTCCCATCCCACTCCCCCAACACACATGCCCGTGTGCTCCCAGGAACAGGTGCGTGGGCCTCTCCACTGGGTGCCCAGGTAGCCCCACACCCGAGGGAGGCCAGGAGGAGGCTGTGGGCCTGCCCAGCCTGGAGAGGGCAATCCAAGGCCTGTCCTCTCTCTCACGCTTGGCCTGACTCACCAGTTCACCTAGGCCCTGAGTGGCAGTGACCAACCTCAGAGGCCGGAAGGAGGCTGGTATGAAGAGGTGACTGCTGTCTGCCTGAGATTCCCCACCCAGTCCCCCTCTCTCTGCCCCGGACAGTTTTTTGAGCTGGACGTATACCACAGTGATGGGACACCCTTCACCTCGGATCAGATCTTCACACAGCTGGAGAAAATCTGGAACTCATCATTGCAGACCAACAAGGAACCTGTGGGCATCCTCACTTCCAACCACCGCAACTCCTGGGCCAAGGCATACAACACGCTCATCAAAGGTGCCTCTTCACCCTGAGAACAGGGGACCAGGGAAGCCAGGGGGACCCACACTGAGACCCACTCATCTGGGCCCCCTCCCTACACCGGCCTGTGCAGCCATGCTTCTCCCCACTCCTCTCCACTCCACTGGGGTCTGTTGTCTCTGCTTTATATAGGATGAAATCGAAGCTCAGTTTGGTTAGTTAATTTCCCTCTATTAAGCTGCAAATTGGGATTAGTATCCAAATCCTGTGGCTGAGGAACCCACCTCTGTGTTTGTACACCTTCTGCCCCTCAGCCCCTAAACCTTCAAATCCTGTATCTGTCAGGGCATTGTCCCTAGTCAGACTGCCTGTGTTGGATCCCTGACTGCCACACTGGCTCCCCATGTGACCTTGGGCTTCCATTTCCTTGTGTCTAAAAGTGGGTTCAGGTGTTGGTCCCTTCCTCATGGAGTGCTGAGGCTGCAGAGTTCTGAGAAGTGGGTCCCTTACCCCATGCCCAGTACACGGGGAATGCTCTAGAAGCCCAGGCCTCTGCAGCAGGAAGTGTCCCATTCCCAGAGGGGCACCAGTAGACCAGAAGAAGCCTGGGCAGGGAGAACCCTGACGCTCCCACTCGCCCATATGCTGCACGCAGACAAGGTAAACCGGGAGTCAGTGCGGTCCATCCAGAAGAGTATCTTCACCGTGTGCCTGGACGCGCCCATGCCCCGGGTCTCAGAAGATGTGTACCGCAGCCACGTGGCTGGCCAGATGCTGCATGGCGGCGGCAGCAAGCTCAACAGTGGCAACCGCTGGTTCGACAAGACACTGCAGGTGGGCCTTATCCAAGGACCACACAGGGGCCATGATTCTCGCCCCAGACACACACCCAAACATGTCCACCTTGGCCCTAGGGACTTCCTGTCCCTGCCCTGGCCCAGCGTCCCTGGCCTCCCAGCTTGTAAACAGGTGGGAAGCCAGAAGGCTGGATGCTGCTGTAATTACTGGGCAGCAGCCTGTCATTACAGGGCCTGGTGCACTGGCCCAGAAGCTGCTGTCACCCCAACACATCCCTTCAGCACGTGGGTAGAGAGCCTGGAATATGGGGCCAGGTAGAGCTGTGCAGTCTTGGCCACGACTTTCCCTCTCTGCACCTGTAAAATGGAATGGTAGTAGAACTCCCCAGTAGGGTAATTGCAAGAGCTCAGTGAAGCATGCTGAGCACTGGACATGCTTAGGACAAGCCTGGGACACAGGCATCCCAGAGCACCTGATGGACGCTAGCTGTTATGAATAACAGTAGGAGGTCAGCATAACCTTTGGGATGGCTTCAGAGGGAGCCCTTCCCACAGGACCCAACCAGGGAGTGGCTGGGTCAGGAGGCAGCCTCCAGGGACCTGAAGCTCACGGGCATGCCCCATTTCCCTCCACAGTTCATCGTGGCAGAAGACGGCTCCTGTGGGCTTGTATACGAGCACGCAGCTGCAGAGGGGCCCCCCGTCATCGCTCTTGTAGACCACGTCATTGCGTTCACGTGAGTAAGGTTCCTCCACCTCCTAGTTCCCCAGTTCCTGGTGACAGGTGACACATGGGTTGTGAGGGAACATCATTGTCTCTTGTCCCTGGAAATCTGTTCTTCAAAGGAAGCCTGCAGAGGGCATGGGTTTCAGTCAGACCTGGGTTTGAATTCTGGCTCTGCCACTTCTGATTGTGTGACCTTGGGTGAGTCTCTTCCCCTCTCCAGGCCTCAGTGTGGCCGTCTGACTGGGCTGACTCCCTCCAGCTTCAGGGAACTCGTCCTCCCCACTCCAACCCCAGGGATAGGCCCAGGCTCTGGAGGCATTGCCTGAGCCTGAGGCCCTGTGTCCCATGCAGGAAGAAACCCGAGTTTGTGAGGTCTCCCATGGTGCCCCTGCCCATGCCCAAGAAGCTGCGGTTCAACATCACCCCAGAGATCAAGAGCGACATTGAGAAGGCCAAGCAGAACCTTAGCATGTAAGTGCCTGCCCTGCCACCCCTGCGCTGGGTGGGCAGGAGCCTGAGCAGCTCCTGTCCCAGGTCTGTCATTGTACCTGGTTCTGGTTCTGAGATTGTGCTCTTAGGCACCCCCTGGGGTCGGCAGGGGCTGCCAGGTGCCTGCCTCTTGTCCTCCTTTCCCACTAGCTGCCCGCAGCATACCAGCCTGCATTTCTGTGCCTGTGTCTTTGCACACAGTGTACTCTGCCTGACATGCTCTTTTCTTCCTCCAACGCATGGGCTCCTCCCCGTCACAGCATGATCCAGGACCTCGACATCACGATGTTAGTATTCCACCACTTTGGAAAGGACTTCCCCAAGTCAGAGAAGATGAGCCCAGACGCCTTCATCCAGATGGCCCTGCAGCTGGCCTACTACAGGTGCACACCACTCCCTGCTCACCTGAGAAGGAAGGATGAAATGGGGGGAGGCAGAGGGGCAACCTGGGAGGGGCATGCTCAGCCCTCATCTCTCACCTAGGATCTATGGGCAGGCATGTGCCACATATGAAAGCGCCTCCCTGCGCATGTTCCACCTGGGCCGCACAGACACCATCCGCTCAGCTTCCATGGACTCACTCACCTTCGTCAAGGCCATGGATGACTCCAATGTGACGGTAGGAGGTCCAAGGCAAGGGTGGGTGAGCTGGGCTAGAGCTATCCTCCTTCCTGTTCACTCGGTCACCACATATTGATTGAGTAGCTACAGTATTCCAGCCGTATGGTGGGCACTGGGAATCTAACAGAAGATAGAACCATGAATCTCTGAGCTTCCTGGCAGCCAAAGAAGAAAAGGAACCATTGATTCATTCATTCATTCATTCACTCACTCACTAGGATCACCAGAAGGTGGAGCTGCTGCGGAAGGCCGTGCAGGCCCATCGAGCATACACTGACCTGGTGAGTGAGACCCACCTGTCCTACTTGCTTGTCTCTTGGCATCTTCTACCTGTGATCTATCTGCCCGTCCTCTCTACAGCAAATGGCCACTAACCCTTAGCTAGAACCACCACCCCCCTGAGCTTTGAGGCACCTTGAGCAAGGCTGAATATCCCCATTTTAAAGTTGGAGAAACTGAGGCTAGGCCCAGTAACTGCCCTGGTCACGGGTTTCGTGGTTACACAGGCACCTGGGTCTTGTGTTACACTCCTTTCACAGTGCCCTCAGACAGCAGGGTTCCTGCCCTCTGACAGCGTGGGTTTTAGTTAGGGAGGAGGCAGTCTGGGTTCTGATCCTGGCTGTGTGTCTGAGCACTGACTGTGTGCTAGGCTGTGGCCAGCGTTGTTACATGTCCCGACCTGACTGACCTGTTGCCATCGAGTTGATTCCAACTCATAGCTACCCTATAGGACAGAGTAGAACTGCCCCATGGGGTTTCCAAGGAGCAGCTGGTGGATTCGAACTGCTGACATTTTGGTTAGCAGCCAGGCTCTTAACCAGTACACCGCCAGGGCTCCTTGTTACGTGTAGACGTCCATTTAGACCCCACTGCCACCCTGTGAGTCAAGTTCAGCGACTGTCTCCACTTTACAGATGAAGACACTGAGGTTCCAAGACATAAGCGACCTGCTCGTGGTCCCACAGCTAGGATGTGGCCAGGCCACCCAGCTCCAGAGCCCAGGCTCTTAAGTCCTGTGCTGTCCTGTCTCTCTAGGCAGGTCTCTGCCCCTTCCTGGGCCTCAGTTTCTCTGTCTTTGAAGCGAGGGCTCTCCTGGCAGAACACTCTGGTCTCATGGTTCCAAAAGGCCAGTGAATGGAAGGGGTGGTGCTGCCACAGCCTTCTAAGGAGGGCAGGGACATCCTGTGGCCCACAACCCCCGCTCCTGAAGGCTCTCCCCTCCCACAGGCCATCCGCGGAGAGGCCTTCGATCGGCACCTGCTGGGCCTGAAGTTGCAGGCCATCGAGGACCTGGTGAGCATGCCTGACATCTTCATGGACACCTCCTACGCCATTGCCATGCACTTCAACCTCTCCACCAGCCAGGTGGGCCACTCTCCTGGGGCCTGTCTGGGGATCCATGCCCTCTGGGTCCTGCCCCTACCGTAGGTCCCTAGGGTGGAATGGAAGTGAGCCTGCTGGGAGCTGGAGCTGAACAAGGGTGGCACTGAGCAGAGCCAAGGTCCAGAATGTGGTTGGACCAGACTGGTGTGAGCCATGGGAGTTGGGAGTGATGTGGTCCACATAGCCCACCATGGATCCACTGACCCCTTCACTCAGGGAGTGGCTGAGTTCTGAAGGAGGAGCTGGATCCAGGGGCCTTCACCACCTGCTCATACAGGCTGAGAAGGGGTCACAGACACACAATGGGAGAATAGGCCTCATTCATTCACTTGTCAGACTGAACAAATGAACACCTGGCCTGTGCCGGCCTATGCTGGGGTCCAGCTGGGAAAGCACAAGGAATGAGGCAATGACAGTCTCTGGGAAGCGCTGGGGGGTCAGGGAACCAGAGGGATCCCGGAGCCTCTGGGAGGTAGCAGTTAAAGTCACCCTGAGGGGCTCTGTAAAGGAGCTGCCAACAAAAACGCACCCGAAAGGATGAGAGGGAGGATCCCATCTGCTGGAAGAGAGGACAGGGCATGTCAGGCAGAGTACAGCGTGCTCAAAGACCTAGAGACTCAGAAATGCAAGCTGAGGAGCTGGCAGGGAGAGGATGAGAGCTTTAGTCCTGTGCTGTCCCCCAGGTCCCTGCTAAGACGGACTGCGTCATGTTCTTTGGGCCTGTGGTCCCAGACGGCTATGGCGTCTGCTATAACCCGATGGAGGCTCACATCAACTTCTCCGTGTCGGCCTACAACAGCTGCGCTGAGACGAACGCTGCCCGCCTGGCGCACTACCTAGAGAAGGCCCTCCTGGACATGCGTGCATTGATTCAGAGCCACCCCCGGGCCAAGCTGTGAGCCCCATGTGCTCAGGCCTGCCAGTGCCACAGCCAGGGCTGAACTCTTTCTTTGCTGGGGGTCTCCCCGCTTCCCTTGGCTTCCCTAGATCTGACTGAGCCAAGGGGGCATCCCCTAGTGGGGCCCGCAGGCCCAAGCCAAGTGCCTTCCATGGGTCATCTCAGCACCTGGTGTGAACCTCCCTAGTCTGGAGTTGAGCTCAGAGGCTGAGCAGGTTGTAAGGCCCAGGCCCCCAGCCCATCACCCACTTACGCCCCTCCCAGGAAAGGGAATTAGCAATCAACTCGACAGCAGTGGGTTTGGTTTTTTTGGGGTACCCCATGCCAGAACGTGAGACTGGGAAAAAGTCCCTTTCCTTACCAGCTCCACAGCTGGGCTAGGCTCTGTAACTTGATCCCCAAACTCTGAAGAACCTAGAGACAGAAGATTACCTTGAGCCAAGGGGCCATGGGCCACCTGGGCCTTTCTGAGCTGAACACCTGAGATGCCAGGGTGTGGGGATAGGGTGACGGTGAGGCCGAGGCCTCTTTCCTCCATCCTGTGTCAAGGTACCATTCCTGTCTGGCTGCCGTGCTCTTTTTGGATAACGTGGCTCACAAGCCCAGACCCTGTTGCTTCCACTTGGCTTGATTCCCTGACCATGTTCATGGTTGTTGTATAATATTAACATACAAGGTAATTAATAAAGGGAAAATCTGTTGGTGAAGAGGTGGTTCAGCTGAGGGGTCAGGTAGGGTGGGGGCAGACGCCTGGCCTTGCACACTTCCAGCTTCCCCTGGGTCTGGAGCTGAGATGTCCAAGCAGTGGGTCCAAGGGCTCCTCAGAGGAGCCAGGAGGAGGTGGCTGAGGTCTGGGTGCCAGGGGCCAGTTCTAACCATAGGGCACTGGGCCAGGGAAGGTGCCAGACCCAGGGTAGTGCTCATCATAGCCAACTTCCCACCTACCAGGGCAGGTGGAGACAACTCTCCAAGGGGACTGTGGGGTCTATAGCCCCAGAGTGGGTGGACTGGGCAATGTGTGGCTGACACCCTGGGGCCCAAGGCCTCATCCTCCAGCTCCCCACTGAGGCCAACAGGAATGGTGGGTAAGCGGGTGCTCTCACTCCAGCCCCAGCTGCTATCTGGGCAAATACCTGACCAGAACCCTACACCCCAACTCCCATTTACCTGGCAGAGACAAGATGTCCTGCCAAAGTCAGCTGGGCTGTGTTTGTGAGAAAGGTGAGTCACACTTCAGGGAGACACTCTAGTTGTCAAGGAAGGTGTATGTCAAACCCCATGAGTAGATGTCAAATGTGATAGGGGTAAGAGGTTAGCAGCCTGCTTCGTGGCCTGACTGACCTTTGAGATAGCCACATGAAGGTGGGTCCTGTCGTTTTCTCCATTTTTCATATGAGGAAACAGGTTCAGAGAGGTTAAAGTCGCTTGACCACTAAATGGCAGAATGGCGATTCCCTGAGGAGTCCTAGGAGGCTGTATAGCCGAGCCCCCTGGGGAGCTTGTGAAAATGCAGAGGCCCCAGCCCCAGTCCACACTCACCCAGACATCCTGGGGAGAAGAAAGGGGGAGCAGGAATGGAAACTGCTCCAGATGCCTATGACCTGGTGAGGAGGATGAACAGAGGGTTGCAGCCTAGAAGGTGCAGGAAGCAGCCGGCTGGACCAGGGCATTGATCAGGTGGCACTAACCTGTACAGAGCACTCAAGGCCTTCCAGGTGTCCCACGGCCTCAGCGAATCTTCCCCCAGCCACATGAAGATGGCACCTAACAGGGTCCTTATTCTCAGATGAGGCCCGGAGAGGGCATGCCACTTACCCACGGCCCTGGGCAGAGGTGGGAGGGAGTTCTTCTAGGCCTGGCCGTTCCTCGGGCCCCTAGGCTAGGGGCTGTGAGCAGGCAGGCCTAGAACAGAACTGCACCAAGGGGAGTGCCCAGGCTTTGCTCTGCTTCCAGAGAGCTCAGGCAAGTCTGGGCCTTCTCATCTGTACAATGGCAGTGATGGTGTTCTCCGGGGCTTACTGGGAGTCTTACGAAGCTTGGGCCACAGCAGGGTTAAGTGGCTGCTGTGTGAAGAGCACCTGGGTGGGGCCCACACCCTACCCAACCTGGGGCAGTGGTAGAGTGGAGTGAGCGATCCAGGCAAAGAGAACCAAGAAACCACAAGTTCTAAGAACCATATAGGTCTGAATCCTATAAGACAGGATTCTCCCCCTCCCCCAAATTATCCTTCAGAAGCGAGAGCATCCCCTTACATTTGAGCTATCACAGGTCTCATCATACAGAGGTGCGCGCTCAATTCTTTTGCACTACGAAGTACTGTTTGGGGAAGATATTAGCAGCTAAAACAACCCCAATCACTGTTAAATGGAATGCTTAGAGGTCCTGTAAAAATGGCATGGAAGAGGGGGAGAGAGAATCACCATCAGCATCAATTGCCCAAGGCTGATTGCTGTGACACGTAGGTCAGACATATCTCTTCTCTCCAACCTTTTTAGCAATTCTGACACCAGCCATCCCTCCCACCAGCACTCTCTACTTCGCTGCTAGGTTCCATAATCTTTGCAATGGCCACAGGGAACTCAAAGGCAATACCCATGATTATAGGTTTATTAGGGAAGTAGCAGGTTCAATTCAGGATTAGAAACGACTCAGGATACAGTTTTTTGATCAGGACAGTCTCTTCTCAGCCGTGCCCGCAGGCAGGCCTCTGTTTCCTGCCCTTGGCCCCTCAGCCCAGCCTCTGCCCTGCTCTGGCAAGCATTACAGATCTCTTTAGCTCCACCAGTAAGTGCCTGGGGCACCCCACTCCACCAGTAAGCCTCGGCCCAAAGGCGCCCAGCTCTCTCTCTCACTCTGGGGGTCAGCAAGCCAAGTGCCTGGAGGCACCCACTCTGCCAGGAAGCCTCCTGCCCAAGGCACTCAGTTCACGCACTTAGCCTCCTCGCTCTGTGGACCCAGAAGCCCATTGCACCATCTCACACTGATCTCCTGGTTCTGCTGCTACCGGTTCTCTGCCACGCTTGCTGCCGATTTTTGCTGTCTTGCACTGTCTCCAGTGTTACAGCTCTGTCTCCTGGGTCTAAGAAGTTCTCAGCGAAGGGATGCGGGGTCCAAAGGACACACTTCATTCCTAGCTCTTCTTCTTGGTGGTAGTGCCTCCCCAACATGCTTCTCTCTCCTTAAAAGTGTGACTCAAGTAAGGGCGTGACTTGAATAAGGGTGATAAGGGTGGTGACTTCAGTCACACCCTCTAGTAAGGCAGTGACTCAAGATATATCCCACCCTAATTCTGCTTCATTAACATAACAGATAACTCACTCCCAAATGGGACCATAACCACAGGCACAGAGGCTAGGATTTACATCACAAAATGGAGGATAATAACATCAGATCACAAAACAGAAGACGACTACATCATTACCTAACTGCCAAACCACTGAACATCATGGCCCAGGCATGTTGACACACAACCATCATAGTCCCACCTTATTTGCATAGTCCCACCCAATCATCGTATGGGAAACACAAAGACAGCTAGAAGGGCCATGTTAAGTAATTCACTGCACTGCAAGTCCCCTAGTGGAACTAGTGGGGGAAAGTGGCAAAGAAACAATAAAGATTTAGTAATTATTCCTGAGGGTCTGATCTTTGACCTCGCAATTTGCAACTGTTGGATTTCAGGATAAGCAAGTACTTTAAAGATCCCTGGAAAAGCAGTGAGATAAGTGGTTGGTTGTGGTGATCCCAAGACACTTCTACAGGATGGATTTGTAAAAATGCAACTGTTTGAATGTTATGCCAATTGGCAGTTGTGGCTTTGGATAAAATTTCCAGTGATTGCATCATGCATGAAATTCAGAAGGCATTTCTGTATCTCAAACCACTTGGCTGTCGTGAAGACAGTGGACTCAGAACTTAGGTGACCCAGAGGTGGCCCTAGGGGTGACCAAATCCTGATGCCAAAGATGCAGGGGAAGAACTTAAATTTTGTGTGTGTGTGCAAAATATGAGTGGAAGAGAACTGTTTTTTTTTTTAAATTTTTTTTTTATTGTACTTTAGATGAAGGTTTACAGAATAGTTTCTCATTAAACAGTCAGTACACATATTGTTTTATGACATTGGTTAACAACCCCACGACATGTCAACACGCTCCCTTCTCGACCTCGGAGGACCTTTTTTTTGGTGAAAATATATGTAGCCAAAGTTAACACCATTTCAAAAGTTTCTACAGGTACAAATCAGTGACATCGATTACATTCTTCCAGTTGTGCTGCTATTCTCACTATCCTTTTCCAAATTATTCCATCACTATTATCTTCAATTCACTGCCCCCTAGGCTTCCCATCAAACCTTTTGAGTTGCTGTTGTCAATTTGATCTCACATAATTTTTTTTTTTTGTACCTTAGATGAAGGTTT
>NW_004443974.1:13447939-13485055 GCF_000243295.1 Trichechus manatus latirostris | reverse complement strand
TCCAGCTCTGTCCAGGACCCTCTATTATGATCCTGGTCAGAGCAGTCAGTGGTGGTAGCCGGGTACCATCTAGCTGTACTGGACTCAGTCTGGTGGAGGCCTTGGTAGCTGTGGTCCATTAGTCCTTTGGACTAACGTTTTCCTTGTATCTTGTTCTCTTCATTCTCCCTTGCTCCTGAAGGGGTGAGACCACTGGAGTATCTTAGATGGCCGCTCACAGGCTTTTAAGACCCCCGACACTACTCACCAAAGTAGAACACTGGGTTTATAAACTGTGTTATGCCAATTGAGCTAGATGTTCCCCCAAGACCATGGTCCCCACAGCCCTCTGCCCAGCAGTGCAGTCCCTCAGGGAATTTGGATGTGTCTGTGGAGCTTCCATGACCTTTCCTTGTACAAGTTGTGCTGGCATCCCCAGTATTGTGTACTGTCTTACCCTTCACCAAAGTTGCCACTTATCTGTTGTCTATTTAGTTCCCTCCCATCCCTCATAACCAACAAAGATTGTTTCTTTTTGTGTGTGTAAACTTTTACATGAGTTTTTACAGTAGAGGTCTCATACAATATTTGTCCTTTTGTGATTGACTTATTTCACTAGCATAATGTCCTCCAGTTTCATCCATGTTATGAGATGCTTCACAGATTCATCATTTTCTTTATCTTTACATAATACTCCATTGTGTGTATATACCATAGTTTGTTTATCCATTCATCTGTTGATGGGCATCTAGGTTGTTTCCATCTTTTTGCTGTTGTGAACAGTGCTGCAATGAATATGTGTGTGCATATGTCTATTCATGTGACGGCTCTTATTTCTCTAGGATGTATTCCTAGGAGTGGGATTGCATTTTGTAGTGCTTTTTTCGTGGTGCTGACGTTTTCTTTGTGCCTCTTACTCTCCTGTGCTGAGTTCCTTTTGTTTGTGGATTTTTTTTTCATTTGTTTTTGTAGGTTTTGTTTTAACTGAGACTTTATGTTTTTCTTCTTTGTTTTGATGAGTAGGTTTGTTAACTTTCTCTGTGGTTACCTTGAAGTTTACCCTTGTCTTCCTAGATTTGAACCAGTCTATTACTACTTGGTATCACCTTGCCTTCCCCTCCATTAGAAGGTTCTATACCTACACCGTTTATTCCCTCTTTTATTGTTCTGCTGCTGTTGTCATTTACAGATTAATCTCTCTGGTTCCCTGTTGTAATTCTTTTGGTTTTGCATAGTCCTTAAGAGTTCATTTCCTAGGTTGGTATCTGGCTAGTACAATCCTGTGTCCTATATTCAGCCTGTGGTCTGATGTTGCTTGTTCTCAGATCGAAGGACTCCCTTTAATAAGTCTTGTAAATTTGGTTAGGTTTTTACATAGTCCCTTAATTTCTGTTTATTTGGAAATGACCTAATTCCACCATCATATCTGAATGAGAGTTTTGCAGGATATATTATGCTTGGCTGGCAATTTTTTTCTTTCAAGGTTTTATATATGTCATCCCATTGCCTTCTTGCCTGTATGGTTTCTGCTGAATAATCCAAGCTTGGTCTTATTGTTTCTCCTCTGTATGTGACTTTCTGTTTTTCTCGAGTTGCTCTCAGGATTCTTTGTCGGTCTTTGGTTTTGGCGAGTATGATTATAATATGCCTTGGTGATTTTCTTTTAGGGTCTATCCTATATGGGGTTCGTTGAGCTTCTTGGTCAGCTTTTCATCTTTCATGATATTGGGGAAGTTTTCTGTCAGGAATTCTTCAATGATCCTCTCTGTGTTTTCTGTTTTCTCCCCCTGTTCTGGAACTCCGATCACTTGCAGATTTTTGCTGTTGATTGTATCCCACATAATTCTCAGGGTTTCTTCATTTTTCTTCATTCTTTTTTCTGATTTTTCCTCAAACAGAGTTGTATCCAAGTGTTTGTCTTCAATTTTGCTGATCCTATCTGCCATCATTTCAAACCTGCTCTTCAGCCCTTCTATGACACTGTCCATTTCTGACTTGTTGTTTATCTTTTGGATTTCTAATTGTTGTTTTTGTATGATTTCTAGTTGTGAATTTATTTTAGCATTTTGTTCCTGTATTATTTTCTTGAATTCTTCCATTTTTTTGTCTGTTTTTTCCTTATTTTTGTCTGCTTTTTGCTTCAACTCTTGGATAATTCTGAATATTAGAGATTTGAATTCCTTATCAGTTAGGTCTAGTGCCTTTTCTTCCACTGGAAGGTCATCTGTTTTATTTTGGACGCCTACTGGAACCATCCTGTCCTGTTTTTGTAAATGTTTTGATATTGTCTGCTGTCTTTGGGGCATTCAGTGGTTATTCTCCTCATTTATTGATTGCAGATTTGTTTGTTTCATCCTGATTTTTTATTTGGTTATGTCTGAGCAGGCGGGCTGTGCATTCTTTGTTGTTTGCTCGTCTGTGGGCATGATACTTTTCACCTCCTTCTCCAGTGGGCAGGGTCAATCACTCAGGTATGGTACAGCAGGGCAGGTCCAGCTGGAGGGGAGTTGCTGGGATGGGTTGTTTGTGGCGTGTACCTGGGCTGACAGTATGGACCGGGAATCAGTGCAGGGCAGGTTCCAGTAGGCTGTGCCTGTGCTGCTTGGGAGTGTGATGTTCAGCGCACAGTGCAGGTAGGCAGGAAGGAGGGGGGAGACTGTGATGTATGGAGCTAAGATGGGTATGGGAAAGATGAGAGAGAGGAGAGAGGAACAGGAGCCAAGAACATACAAACAAAAAAGAGTGCTAAGGGAGCTTGCTATTGCACTGGAGAGATGAGAGGTTGAGAAATGAAGAAAAACAAAAATGAAAAGAAAGAGGGTAAAAGAAAAAAAATGAATAAATCGAGAAACTAGAAATGAAGAAAGACAAAAAGGGAATAAGAAAACAAAACAAAGAAACAAAAAAAGAAAAAGGGATGTCCCTGTGCATCTGCACAGAGTAAAGGAGTAGCTTCCAAGTCGCGTGGTACTGCCCGGCTAGAAGGGGCTCCCAAGCCAAGAAAAAAAAAAAAAATCAAGACAGAACAAATCAGAGCAAACAAACAAAAAAGCCCCAGGGGTCCCACCAGCGTGGCGGCACGGGCTGGGAAGCAGTTTCACAGTCAAGCGGTGTTTCACAGCCTTTCAGGAAGAAGCCAAGATGGCACACGGAGCCAGGTATTTGAGAGAAAGGAGGGGGAGGTGGTGAGAGGTAAGGAGAAATCTAAAGAAGCAGAAAAAAGCAACACCAGTAGCCAACAAAAGGCACTCAGGGAACTGGCCAGTGCAGGCAGGTGGAATCCAAGCAACACCGGGGTGAAGCTGGTGCTTCCTGGCCAAGAGACTGTGGCTGCAGGAAGCAGAGGCTAAGTGGAGGTAAAGAAGGGTAGTGGGCTGGGAAAGCCTATATTTCTGGTTACCAGTTGTTCTGTCTCCTGCTGGAAGCTCCATGAAGCTGCTTTCTCATACCCCCTGTTCGCTGATCTCCAATAGGAGTCCAAGATGGCAGATTCATGCTGCGGTAGCTGATAGGGGACCTCTGCATGTATCTCTCCTCGCTCTCTGTTCTTGGTCAGTTTCTTACTCCATTCAGTGCTTGGCTGAGTTCTTTATCTCTTCATTTGATGCTTAGGGTTTCAGGATTGACATCTGACTCTGTTTGACTGTTTTTCTGATCTTTGCTGCGGAAGGATGATGTGGTGCTTCTGACTATAGCGCCATGTTGCCCAGAAGTCAAAACAACTGTTCTAAATTAATATATTTTAAATACCATTTAAAATTTGAGCACGTAATAAAATTAATGAATTAAAGAGACATTTGGCTTTACTCTAAATCCTCTGTAAGTTTGTAGATCCAAGTTGGCATGGAATTTATTTTGGAGCTCTGCAGTGGGAAAATGTAGTGGCTAGAATCAAGGGGCAGGTCTGAAGCAAAGCCTGCTGTGAGGGCCAGACCACCCGGGCCTTGTACAAGGGCCAGTTAAGGAGTTGGGCTTTAACCTGAGTCAGTGTGTCTGAGGAGGTGACATGGCTAGGTTTCTTAGGAAGATGGTGTGGTTGCTGTGATGTGAGAAATGGATTGAAGGGGGGCTGTGCTGGGATTGGGGATGAGGGGAACTAATGGAGAGTCTTGGCTGCCTCCAGGCTTGGCCTGGACTTGCATAGTGGCCTTAAAGGTGGAGAACAATGGGCAGAGTTTAAGATGCTTATGAGATAGAGTGAACAGAACTTAGTGACAGACTGAGCAAGTGAAGGAGTTGGGATTATTGTCCAGTGATCTGCTTTGGACTACTGGAAGGCTGGTGGGGCCGTTCTCTAAGAGCCCCTGGGGTGGTGGGGAAGGAGTTGTCAGTTGAGATGACATAGTGAGCCTGAGGTGTCTATGGACAGCCAAGGGCTTGCTGGGCAGCCCTTTTTCTCTATGATGAATTTTACTTTTTCTCTTCTACTGTGTCTGCTGTTAAAACTACCTGTTGAATTGTTACTTTCAGCTATTGTATTTTTGTTTTGATTAATTTTAAAATCTGCCAGAGCTCACTTTAGAGTTTTCTGTTCCCTGCAGATATTTTCAAATTTGTCTCTTATTTCTTTAAAATAGTAAAACAATTTAGTTTGTCCCTGATAATTCCAGTGTCTGAAGTACTGGTGAGCCTGTTTTTATTATCTGTTGTTTCTGTTGGTTCTCATCATGGTGTCTTATAGCCTTTTGAACCTGGTCATCTTTGTCTATATTTCAGTAATGTAATTTATAAATCATTTGTACAAATTTGAAGGCTAGGATGAAGGTTCCTTCCTCCAGAGATCTGTCTCTGCCACACACCTGGGATTACTACCAGTCTGAGGCCACCTTAACTGGATTTCAAGGTTCTGTGGAACACTTGGGAGACCTAAAGCCAGATTTCAAGCCCGTGCGAGGATGAGGTTACTTCTGATTCACCTTCACCCTGAGTATGTAGCTCTTTTGCATCTCAACTTAATGTATGGAGGAAGGATTAGACTTCCCACCTTGGGCCAGCCCTTAGGTTTGACTTGTGTTCATCTCACTCTTACAAGGCATCCAAAAACCCAGCTCAGTTTGCAGTTATTTTTTCCAGCCATACACGGAACAAATATTGAATTAAACAAAGTGGAGATGTTTATCCTGGAGGAAGCTTAGGAAGGACAAGCTGGCTGTTCCCAGTCCTGAAAGGCTGTCACATGAAAGGAGAAGGAACTCGGTTTACTGAAGGCAGAGCCAGGGCCAGCAAGGACCACACAGGGAGGCAGATTAGAACTGAAGAGAAGGGAAAACTCCCTAATGCTGAGAGCTGTCTAGAAACAGGATGATGGATCTCCATGATGCAGTGAGGTCTCCTCACTGGAGAGATGTAGCCAGAGGCTGGACAAACCACAGTGGGAAATGTCACAGAGCCAATTCAAACCCCTGCTTTAGGGGCTGGAGGGGACGAGATGTCTGGGAGACGCTTATGATGTTATGTTCTTAACCATATCCTTGTTCCTCAGGGTCATATGTCCTCACAGCTGCCCCCAGCTTCTCCCATGAGTTTGGGTCAACATGTGCTCAAGCCGCCAGAATTTACGATTTTATTTTAAAACAATAGTAAACAATTTCAATGATTTTTCTTAAATCAAACCACTTCACACTTGGCTTGTCTCAGGCAAAAAGTACAAAATAAAAATAAGGGAAGGGGAGGGAAATGTGGGGACTGACCTACCTTCCCCAGAAATAAGCCCCTGGTCCTGGCATCTGGAATGGCTTTTGGACACTGTCTTTAACAAATGAGAAAAGAAAGCACCAAAATATTGTGCTTCAGCAGCAGATTAGGAACCTCCACAAAGAAAAGAGGGAGAAAAGGATTTGAACACAGATCCCGAGTGGCCTGGTTCATTTCTAGAAACTCCCAAGGGTCTGGAAGCATCTCCTCTCCACCACTCCGTCTCAGAGCGACTTAGAGATCAGGCCCTTTAGGAGGCACCCTCCTCCAAGCTGGGCCGGGAGGGATCTGTGAGCCCAGACCCTGACACAGGCTCAAGGGTGAGCCAGAGCAGATTCCCAGCCTATCAAAGGTGGGTAGAAAGGACATGTTCAGAACACGCAGAGAAAAGGGAGGGGGATGTCAGGCACCCACTGCCCCATTCCTTTCACCCCGGCTCCTGGTGCCTTAGCATTTTGTTCGAGGAGTGGGGATGAAGACTAACTGCTACCGGATGGCAGGACAACAAAGAGCTGTAAACAGCTTGGGTTTACTCACCCACAACGTGCAGGCTCTTTTGTCAGAAAGGGACCATTGTCTTGGGGACAGGGGACCAGAGAAAGCCCTTATGGTATAGGGTCAATACGGGGTAGGACACAATGATAGCAGCTGCCAGATGCATGCTCTCTCTGGGCCCTTGCCCCCAAACAAGGAAACACTGAATGAGGTTCTGGAATGGCAATGGTGGCAGGGAGGGGATGGGGACACCCCCCTCCTCCTGGTCCCCCAGGCCACCGCTCAGGTCCAGGGAGAGGTAGTCTTCCCCCCTGGGCTCAAGGCAAAGGGCCTGGGAAGCTGACCTGGGCCCCTCTGTATGCAGTGCAGCCACCGCAGAACAGGCTCGTCCGGCCCATCTCCAAAATCCTATATGCCTTTGACAAAAACCAAAAAATAAATAGTGTGTATTTCTCATGCCACCTGGATTTCCTGGCCCCAAGACCAGAGGCACAAGCCCTCCTCCTCTACCCCACACACTGGTGCCCATGCCAAGGGCACTTTCTGCCCAACCAGGGGCTGGCAGCAGCACAGCAAGGGTCTCTGGCCCTGTGGCCCCCTGGCAACAGGCCCTCCAGGGTCCTGGTTGAGGGGCTGGTTTGGCCCTTTGGTCCACTTTGTTCACCAAAATTAAAATAAGAAAAAAAAAAGGCTCCACTTGGTAACTTGGATCTGTAGAGGTCTCTGCTTCATTGCTCTGTCCATCATTTCGTCCATCCTGCAAGGCATTGTGCAGGCCAGACCTGAAGGCTGGACCCAGCCACACCCACCAGTCACTGTAGTTTCGTCCCCAGCTTGCGCTGTCTGTTCCTGAAAAATGGGGATGGGGGTCAGATTCAGGGATGCCTAGAGCTCAGTGACACGCTGAGTCCCTCTACCCAGATGTCCCCTCCCCACCTACAGTCCTAATGAAATGGGCAACTGAATCAATCAGAGCTCCTGCCCTGGGAATTGGGACTTGAACCTAGAAGCGGTCACTCTCTCTGGCTGGCCTTCATAGTAGATCTCAGGCCTGGAGCTCAGGAAGTGAAGCTATGTGTTTGAAGCGGTGGGTGGGTGGGTAACAGATCAGGATGAGAAAACAGGCAAAAGGGACCTGCTGGATTCCAACTAATTATAGGGAGCTCCCCTTCACACACAGACCCACACAAGTCGGGTTCTGTTATTAGCAACTAAAACAGAATTACAATAAGGTAGTGAGCTCTCCTTTCAGGAGGTATGCATGCAAAGATAGGAGAACTACTGATGGAGGTTACAGAGGGGGATTTGAGGGTGGTGGTGTGGCTACACCCATGATAGACTCAGAAACTTTGAGGAGAGCAGGGATAATCACCTTATTTTCAGGAGGAACTAGCTGAGGCTCAGAAAAGAGAAAGGGGCTTATCTAGGGCCCCATCGTTAAAATCCAGAAATGTTAACAGTGACCTATGAGGCCCTGCGTGATCTGGCCCCAGCCTTGCCCTACCTCCTTGCTCCCTGGTTCCAGCCATACAGGCTCTGTCTGTTTGGTGGACCGCCCAAGCTTCATCCTGCCTTGGGAGCACTGCACATGCTGTTTTCTCTGCTGAGAACACTCTCCCCGCCAGCCCGTAATTTAACTGGCATCCTCTTCACTGTTTGGGCCTGTCTCCTCCTGGGAAGCCCATCCCTGCCCCTACCCCCATGTCGTGTTCCTGTCACAAGTTCTCAAGGTCCTGGGCTTTGCTCTATGGCACTGACCACACAGGTAGGCACATCATTCCTTGTGTTACCATCTGATCACACCTGTCTGCCCTGCCTGATGTGAGCACCACGAGGGCAGGGACCGTGGCTGTCTCACTCTGCACTTAGCCCCAGCACAAAGCCTGGCACAGAGTGAGTACACAGAGATTTTGGTAAATGAAGGCTGGTGGCAGCCAGCCAGGCAAGGCAGGGCAAAGCAAGACTGGCCACTCTCGGGGCGGGGGGTGGGGGGGTGAGAGCTGAGCTGGGGCCAGCTGGGGCCTTTCCACCACTAATGGGATTGCCCCACCCTAAGCCCCTCAAATCCCCTTTCCTCACGGATCTGGGGCTTTACCCTTAAGCTCGTTAGAATAATTTGGACCATGATGCACTAAACACATTTCCTGGCTGCTGCAATGGTCTCGCCCCACCTCACCCTGCCCCATGGCTCCTCTTACCAGCTCCCTGGAAAACTTCCCAGGGCCTGGGCTTCCTCTTCCACCCTCTGAAGCCTGACCCTGCCTCAGCCCACTTCTGAACCCAGGGCAGGCCACCCCTCCCCTCACTCCCTCAGGCGCCTCACCCAGGATTTGGGTAAGTGGAACAGGAGATCTTTGAGTCAGGACACTCCAAAGCCCAGCTTTGCCCCAATTTGCTGTGCAACCATGGCCATCACCCCAACTCACTGTGCCTTAGTTTACCCATCTATAAAAAGATGTCTGGACTAAACAATCCCAAGAAATGTCTGCATGCAGGCACCTTGGGAATCTCCGCTGCCCTGCTCTCAGTTTCTGGGTCGTAGAGGTTAAACGCATGGGCTGTGGGCCAGACAGCCTAGGTTCCAGACTAAGCTCCCTACTCACTAGCTGCCAGACCTCAGGTAGGTGACTCCCTTCTCCTCTCTGAGCCTCAGTGTTTTTACCTGTAAAATGTGGGCCATAAGAGGATTCAATGAGGCAATGAGAGAAAAGTACTTAGACAAGTGCCTGGCTCTCGAGGAACCCTCCAAAAAGGGGGCAGTGGCTGTCCTGGGCCAGGCCCCCCTGAACTCACCTGGCTTCCGCCCGGGTCACTGTGTACTCAAACCAGAGCACGTTGGGAATTAGGCTTGTGTCTCGGATTAGGAAGAACTCGGAGACAGGCCTGGAAAAAGACACCCAGAAGGTCAAGGCCACTTCAGGGCAAGAGACCATCACCAAGCCAGATGCCCCAATCAGTAGCTGGGACAACTGCTGCCCCTTTGCCCCACTGCCCAGGAAGTCTTTGCCTGGCCTGAGATCCCAAAGCCACTGAGCGACCCAGACATGTCACCTGTGTCACCCCGGGCAAGGGCATCGCCCCACAGTATACACAGCCCAATAGGACTCAGGCTGCTTTCTAAGTCCCTGAGAGCCTAGTAGAGGACAAAGGATGGGACCCTAACTTCTGGGCCTGAGGAATGCCTCTTCCCACAACATCTCTGCAGCAAACCCTCTGGAGGAGGTAGAAGCCAGGCAAGTGGGGCCTGCAGCCTTATGCCCACCAGAACCTGGGCACTGGTGTTCTGCCAGGGAGACTGCAGCTGGATCAGGACACCTGGATCCTCCTACTGATGGTCCCATCTGCAGGAAGGGGCAAGGGCCATGGTATCCAGGAAGGTGGGATGGGCAGCAACAGGGGCAGGAGGCAGTTACCAGGCTGCTATCCTGGGGAACAGCGGAGTGAGGACCTCCTGGGTGAAGACGAACCAGGCGATGGCCATGAGGCTCCCAGCGATGCCCCCATAGAGCACCTGGCTCCAGGTGTGGTACAGCAGGTAGACCCTGGGCCAAGGCCAGAAGGGAAGCTCATGAGAGCCAACCAGAGATAGGCCTGCACAATCCCCCATGCCCAAGTGCCAGCTTCCCAGGGACCTGTGTGCACACATGTGGAGACACACAGGACACAGGATGCCGTGAACAAGAGCCTCAGATCTGCATCTGGAAGGAGGCAGGGGGATGGACCCCAACAGTTGCTCCCCTGTCTCTAGAAGTGAGGGGGGAAGGGTGCTTGGCTGGGATCTGCCTCCCTTCTGTCCAGCCCTTGAACTCTTGAGTTCATCTGCAAGGGGCTCTTCCAAGACTCTGGGAACAAACGGCTGAAACATGGAGGTGTCCCCAGAACTTTGGGCTCAACCAGGAAGAAAGAGCAAAGGCTAGGCTGGAAGAGGCAACTGGAACCCTGTCCCTTTAAAATCAGAGGCTGGGACCCCTGCCCCAGCCCTGCCCTACAGGATTTGGGACTAGGGTCCACATTAGGGAGTCCAACAGAGACCAAGAATCCAGAAAGACCCCAAGTGGACAGGGTGTGTGTCGGGGAGGCTTTCCCTTCCTCTGTACCTGCTGTAGGAGACTAGAAAGGCCGAAGTGAGGAGACTCAGGGAGAGCACGTGCCTCCACAGCAAGTCCAGGAACCTGGCGTTGTTCGTTTGGTGCATTCTGGGAAAACAGGCCCATCAGATGGCCTCAGCCCACAGCCTGGAGTCCAGGCCTCCCAAATAGCCCCTGGCCCCATCCAAACACTCCCTGGGCACCTTCTACCTTGGCTCCAGCTCCTCCCACACTTAGCAGAGCCCAAGTCCCAAGGGGGCGTCCTAAGAGCTAGCAGTGACCCCTGGTGCAGCCCAGCCTGCGACAGCATAGGGCCACCCTGGCCAGATCAGAAACTCACCTTAAATACAGAAAAAGGAAGGAATAGACGGAGAAGAACCACATAAACTGGGAATGGCTGGAGGGCATCCCGTACTTGGTGCCCACTGCTGTGTGGAGGCCTGGGAGAGAAAGGAGAGCAGGGCATCATGGGAGGATTCAGGCCTCCAAGTAATGCCCTGACCTGGGGACCCCCCAAGCCCCTGCGGATCAGGTCCTACCTGCACAGGGCCGTGGCTCCTGGATGACGTGTTTGATCAGCCAGTTGACCCCCTCGTTCAGTCCCAGGCCCCCGAGGAATGAGATCTGCTGGGGAAGATGTGGGATCAGTTGGGTCTCTGTGTACCTGCCAGCGGCCACCCAGTCCCAAGAACCCTGGCCTCTGATTGAACCTCCCAGCCCAACTAGTGAATAAATCTGGAACAAGTCAGGAAGTTCCACACACCTCAGAAAAGGTGGAAGCAGGGAAGGGGAAAGAAAACACCTGGGAGGTTGCAGTTTCCTCTTGCTTGGGGTGGAGTTACTGGGGAGCAGGTAGAGGGTGGCAGCGGGGGGCAGACTCACCGTGTGCAGCTCCCGCTTGAATATGATGAGGGTCACGAAACCAACGATGACAAACACAGGGCTGAGGCTCAGGTAGGCAAGGACGTGGCCTGAGAGATCACCTGGGGAAGACAGGGAGAATAGGATGAGGCTACAGCATAGGCATCCAGAGAAAAGGAGCTGCCCCTATGAGTAAGACCCAGTCCCCAGCAAGTCCCAGAGTTGTCCAAGTAGGGCCTGAGCCAGGAAAAGGATCCCCAGCAGGGCCAGAAGTGCAGCGCCAGGCAGCCAGAGATGCCTCAGTCTACCAACCGGCCATACCAACTCAGTCATAGGCATAATATGACAGCCCCTGTTTACCAAGCTAAAGTTCACACAAGGAGCCCTGATGACGCAGTGGTTAAGCACTCGGCTAATAACCGAAACGTTGGTGGTTCGAAACCACTAGCTGCTCCAAGGGAGAAAAGATCTGGTGATCTACTCCTGTAAAGATTTACAGTCTAGGAAACTCTTTGGGGCAGTTCTACTCTGTCCTATAGGGTTGCTATGAGTCGGAAATGACTTAATGGCACACAACAACAAAGTTCATATGTCATGAGTTTGAAGCAGGTGCCTTTACTATCCCCATTCTACAGATGAAGAAACTGTCATGGATTGAATTATGTCCCCCTAAAAATGTGTGTATCAATTTGGCTGGGCCATGATTCCCAGTATTGGGTGGTTGTCCTCCATTTTGTGATTATAATTTTATGTTAAAGAGAATTAGGGTGGGATTGTAACATCTTACTAAGGTCACATCCCTGATCCATTGTAAAGGGAGTTTCCCTGGGGAGTGGCCTGCATGATCTTTTATCTTACAAGAGATAAAAGGAAAGGGAAGCCAAGTAGAGAGTTGGGGACCTCATACCACAAAGAAAGCAGTGCCAGGAGCAGAGCGCGTCCTTTGGACCTGGGTTCCTTGTGCAGAGAAGCTCCTAGTCTGGGGGAAGAGAAGGCCAACAGAGAACGAAAGGCTTCCTCTGGAGCTGATGCCCTGAATTTGGACTTTTAGCCTACTTTACTATGAGGAAATAAACTTCTCCTTGTTAAAGCCATCCACTGACAGTACTTCTGTTACAGCAGCACTACATGACTAAGACAGAAACTAAGTTGCAGAGGGGTTACATGACTTGCCCAAAGTCACATAGCCAGAATGAAGTGGGACCTGGACTAAAATCCAAGTCTCTGGTCTGGTCCAGGGTTCTTTACTCATCACTCCCACTCAAGCAGGATTTGAACCCAGCTTGGTCTAACTCCAGAAGCCGAGCCTTGTACGAGGGAGGCAGCCTGGAGGGCATGGGGGTGCCTCTGTAATATAGAGACTCCGTGCTGGGGCTGCCCCAGCTGAGCTCTGGGCCTTCAGGGAAGCTTGGTGTTCTCTGAGCACCACACAGACTCAGGTCCACACTGAAGACTCTGACAGGGGCCAAGGTCAGGGGTGAAGGAGGCTACTCTGCCCAATATGGCCACCTGTCACAGTAACAGCTTCTTGCCATCTTTCTACCAGCAAGAAACTGATCTAGTCACCTGTTTGGAGCCCTAGTGGTGCAGTGGTTAAGAACTCGGCTGCTAACCAAAATGTTGGCAGTTCAAATCCCCCAGCCGCTCCTTGGAAACTCTATGGAGCAGTTCTACCCTGTCCCATAGGGTTGCTATGAGTTGGAATTGACTCGACAGCAGTGGGTTTGGTTTTTTTTTTTGAACAGGCCTGGGAGGACCCCTGGTGGCACAGAGGTTAAATTGCTTGGCTGTTAACCAAAAAGTTTGATGGTTTGAACCCACCAGCTGCTACACAGGAGCTACGCAGGAGAAAGACGTGACAATGTGCTCCTGTAAGGATTTACAGCCTTGGAAACCCTATGGGACAGTTCTACTCTGTCCTATAGGATTGCTACAAGTCGGAATTAACTCAACAGGAGCGGGTTTTGGAACAAACCTAGGACGGAGGCAGTGTGGGGACTGCCAGCCCCTTTTGAGAGATGGGGACACTGAAGCCAAGAGATGAGAGCCACTTTCCTGCTTGCCCAACAGCAGGGCTGAGCTGAGTCCAAAGGCTGCCCTCACCATTTTGAGCCTGAGCAGCTATGTGGCCACTCTAGCATCACAGAGCAGGGTTCAGGTTCTCGGCCAGCATTTGCTGGCTGCATGGCCTCAGGCCAGGACTTCACCTCCCTGAGCCTCAGCTATCTCACCTGTAAAATGGGGATATTAGTGCCTACTTCCTATGGTTGTGTGAACATTTGATGAGACAGAGACTGTGAGATTCCCAGCTCAGTGCCTGGTATCCAGGGCACTTCCCTGTTGGGAGGAATCAGTGTAGGAAATGGCCCTTACCACCAGCCTGGTCTCATGCAGGGCTGAGCTCAGATCCCAGACCTGAGGAGATGGGCACACACACTTGGCCTCATCTCCACCTACCCAGGCAGTGCTGTCTTGGAGTTGGCCTGGAAGAACTTGGTATCCACCTGGGTGACATCAACTGGGCCCCCCTGGGTGACGGGGTGACACTGGGCAAGGCCTTCCCTTTTCTGGGCCTGTCTCCCCAGCCATAGAATGGCCTGGCCCCTTCTAGCCCTCAGGTTCTGTGTCTTTCAGCCTCGCCGCCAACCTCCAGGGCACTGGGCTGTTAGGACAGGGGGTGGCTGGCTCCCACAAAACTTTGGCCGTCTCCATGGCCCATCCCACGGTCAGGCCGCCCTAGGGCCTTCCTGCAGATTCTCACCACTCTCTGCTCCAAGTCCCTCTATGGCTGCTACTGCTCTTGGGCTAAGTCCAACCTCAGCCTAGCTTATCAGGGCCAACACAACCCTGACCCTGCTTCTCCCACTCTCTGCTCCAGCTCCAGGGACCTAACACTAGCTCCCTGAATGCACCGTGCTCTGTCCTACTTCTGGATCTTTGCACACACCATTTTCCCCACCTGGGATGCTGTTTGGGTTAATGCAACAAACATACATTAAGTATCCACCACAGTGGGAAAAAAAGGCACAGTCCCGCTGTGGAACTCTCAGTCTGGCAGGGGATCTGTAATCAAAGCATCATTCATGATACACTCATTAGTGCAGATATTGGGCTGATGTCTGTCTCTCCCTCTATACTCCGTAAGAGCAGAGACAGGGTCTTTTTACACCCGACTCCACCTGCCAAGCTCAGCACAGCACGTGGCACTTAACTGTGCTCCAAACCTATGTAAAGTGAATAGATGAATGAAGCAACTACCAGTGTGGTGAGGGTATGAAGGCAAAGTGCAGGGGGCCGTAGAACAGTTTGCAGAGAACTAATATTCACCAGATGCCTCCAGACTCAGCAAGGTCCCTCCTTTGGACATCTACAGTCCCTGCAAAGGGTCCCTCATTGCAGCCCGAGTAACGCTGTTTGCAACTAGCAGGTTCCTTCCTGTCTCACTTGTTAGAGCGTGAGCATTACCAGAAGCTACTCTGAGGCCAGAGAGGGGAGGCCACAGAGCTTCTGAGGCCTTAGCCAAGGCCCCCTCCCACTCCAGGCCTCAGTTTCCCTCCTATAAAGCAGGGGTTTTTTATAGCCCAGGAGGGAAGGGACATATTAGGCCTATGCCAGCCTGGGGCCTGGCACTCAGGAGCTCAGTGGATACTGGTTGAATGAACGGATAAATGGCGGGCAGGCAGGCAAGAAGGGATCAGTTCCTGTCAGTGTCACCTCACCTCCAGTACAACCCAGAACACCCAGGGTCAAAAGTCCCTGGCATCCAGCCCTGAGGTCCTCAGCAGGGCCAGGTTCTTACATCCCTGTCCATGACAGCAGCAGGAGCAAACCCTTCCTGGGACAACCAGGACTCACCCTGCACCCCAACATCCTAACCAGGGATGGAAGGGTAGGGTTTGGAGGGCCCTGGTAAGGTGGAATAACATTAACTGTAATTATTTACTGAACGCTTACTGTGCACTAGGTACTGAGCTCAGCACTTCTCATGGCCTCGAGTAATCTGATTCTCACATCATCTAAGAGGGTGGCACTAGGATTAGTTCCATTTTAGAGATGATGTAACTGAGGCACAGAGCAGTGGAGTCACTTGGACAAGGCCTTAGCCTCTGCACCACTTGTACTAGACTGCTTCCCTTACGGTCGCTAATGGACCTCCCAACTGGAAAACCTCAGCTTCTAGGGATACCTCTCATTGGAAGCCCTCAGAAGTCAAGATCCCCGAGTCTGCCTGCCCCCTCTACAGTGGAGACTGCCCTACTCAGGGCGTGGCACCCTGAAGCTACTCAAACAATAGCTGCCTGACCTCGGCTTGCACACTCCCAGCAATGGGGAGCTCTTTCTCTTACAGGCAGACCCAAAGCACTATTTGAAGGAAACAGTCACTCCCTGCACGCTGAGGAGGGAGTCTGGCCTCCCTGGCTCCGGGAAGGGCGGGGAAAAAAGGGGCAAGGTCCAAGTGAGCAATCCTTTCCCGCCTCACGATAGACCCCCGCCCTACTACAGCCCATCCGCCCCCCGAGACCTGGGGGCGCGACCCAAACGCGCAGCCGCAGAGTGCGCGAGCGAGCGGCTCACAATTTCTCCCAGCTCATCGCCGCACCACTGCGCCTGCGCGGCGCGCGCGCCGGCCGAGCCCCTCCATGGCTCACTATTTGACAGTTCCCATCCAGGTCCCCCGGCGCCCCCTTCTCAGGCTCGCGCGGACTGGAGTGCCCGTGGCTGAGTGGACAGCCCCGGGAAGGCGTCCTCAGATCCGAGGCCGCCTTTTACCTGCAGGATATTCGACGTGGGTGAGGGTCACCGGCCGCCATGAAGCGGGGAGCGAGCAGTGTCCGTCCGCTGCCATCTTACCCGGAGACCGGGCTTCGCCAAGCAGCCAATGGGGAGCCAGGGGGGCGGTGGTCCTGACCTATCAAGCCAAGGAGGCGCGGCGCAGCCAATCAGAGGCCAGTACAGGTAGCAGCGCGACCATTCAGTGTGCAGGCTGTGGGGCTGGCCCGAGCGGCGAATCAGAGAGCGAGGCCCTTAGGAACCAGCGAGCCGACCAAGCCGGTGCCCAATCCAGGGCGAGCGCAGGTAAGTGCTTGGCCAATCAGAAAGGGGGAGGATTCCAGTACCGAACAGAGAGCAGAACAGCCAATCAGAAGGTGAGGCCGGCTCGAAATGTGAGCAGGGCGGACCAATCAGGTGCTAGCTTGAGGGGCGTGTTGGGCTTTGGTGGGAGCTTTAGTTTGGATGGAACCTGCGGCTCGGAGTGAGTGAAGGCTTCTCCGGTACCCGGAGCTCGCCGGGGTTGGCGGAACCTGGGGGACCGTCAGAGCGCATGCTCGAAGGGTAAGGGCAACCTCGGCACCGTGGGGTTGGAGCCGACACACTCTTCATATGAGTAAACTATGCCGAAGACCCAGAGGGTACTTATTTTTCTCTGCTGTTTTCTGACCGGTAGAAAGGCACACAAAGCAGACAACCGTCTTATTAACAGTGTCTGGGGTGGTACGCGTAAAAATGATTGAATTGGTAAGTGTTTATGTATATATTTCACCACAATTAAAAAAAAAAAGAGTTTGTGGGATGAGGGCAGGAACTCCCAGGGCTAGGAGCACGGTAGGCCTCCTAAACACCTTCTATAAAGGTGTTTATAGAATGGAAGCTTAGTTGATGCTAAGAATGAAAGCTTAATTGAAGTTAAGAAGGACTCCTTTCATTCATTCAACAAAGATTTATTGATTCAGTCACATTTCTGCTACTTAATGAGGCATCTTGGGAGCATTTTAAACAAGAAGTCGCTTTTCCACATATATCTCAAAACCAAAAAAACCAAATTCGTTGCCATCGACTGGATTCCGATTTATAGCTACCCTATAGGACAGAGTAGAACTGCCCCATAGAGTTTCCAAGGAGCGGTTGGTGGATTCAAACTGCTGACCTTTTGGTTAGCAGCCAAGCTCTTAACTGCTGTGCCACCGGGGCTCCACATACAGCTGTTTCCCTAAAACATTCCTTTCGGGCCCTGCATAAAGAACTGCACCTTCCCACCCACCTCACCCTCTCCTACCACCACTCTCTCCCTAGCCAGATTGAATGGCTGGCAGTCCAGGTAAGGTGCTGGCTTCCTCTTGTCTCCTGGACTTTGCACATGCTGGTCCACTGCCTGGAATGTACCACCCCTCCAGTCCTAGTTTGCCTGACTGTAAAAACAGCATGGGGGTGTCATGGTTTGAACTATGTCCCCCAAAAAATGTGTGTATAAATTTGGCTAGGCCCTGATTCCTGGTACTGTGTGATTTTCCTGTATGTTGTAAACCTGCCTCTATGATGTTAATGAGGGAGGATGGGTGGCAGTTGTGTTAGTAAGGCAGGACCTGATCTACAAGACTGGATTGTGTCCTGAGGCAATCTCTTGAGATATAAAAGACAGAAGTGAGCAGAGAGACAGGGGGACCTCATACTGTCAAGAAAGCAGTTCCAGGAGCAGAGCGCGTCCTTTGGACCCGGGTCCCTGCGTCGAGAAGCTCCTAGTCTGGGGGAACACTGATGAGAAGGCTGAGAGAGAGAAAGCCTTCCGCTGGAGCTGACCCCTTGAATTTGGACTTTTAGCCTACTTTGACTGTGAAGAAATAAACTTCTCTTTATTAAAACCATCCACTTGTGGTATTTCTATTATGGCAGCACTAGATGACTAAGACAGGGACAATGTCTGACCTCCTCTAACTTCGTAAGGGGGAAGGATAATCAAGATGAACAGCCCAAGGCTGATTCCTATGAGGCGGGATCGGACATGCTTCCTCTCTCTGCCATCCATTGCCCAATTAGGGTCCGTGCCCTGGAGCAGTCGACTCCAAGTCAGAAAGAGTGAGAAAGTTTATTTAGGAGGTGTCACCACCGGGGATCCGACAGCAACGCAGGCTGTCTCTATGGAGTACCAGAAAGCATTTTTACATTAGAGCTTATATATGAATTTTACAAAGGTTAAAAGTGTCTTTGTAGCCCACAGATCGCCGGCCGGATGAGTTATTCATTACAAGGTAATTACAGGAGACTCTTCATCATACTAAAGAGATACATGCCCGACATCTCCTTATCAGGCTAAAGATACACGTGTCAGACGTGTCAGACGTCTGGGCTCTAATCTTCCTGTGGGGGGTCATAAGCCACAGGTGGCCAGACAGAGGAAAACAAAGTCATTAACAAAGGTATGCAGGAACCAGAAGGCGAAGAAAAAAGAAAACATAGGTTCATCATGGCGTCAGTTATGTCAAGCTCTCAGTTGCCCATTTTGTGAAAAGGAGAAACATGCTGGGGAGTATTAGGGTCATGCATCTTTACCAATTCTGACACCAACTGTCCCTCCCATGGCACTCCTCTACTTCTCTGCTGGGTTCAATAATTCACTGCAGTGGTCACCCAGAACTCACAGACAATACTCATGATTATGGGGCTGATTTGGGAAATAACAGGTTACAATTCGGGATTGGGAATGCTCAGGATACAGTTCTTCCAACAGGACAGCCTCTTCTCAGCCGCCTCTCTGGCCTTTGGCCTCTACCCTGCTTGGGCAAGTATTACAAAACTTTTAGCTCCGCTGATAAGTGCCCAGAAGCACTCCACCAGCAAGCCTCCTGCCCAAACGCACTCAGCTTTCTCATTCCGTGGGTGGGAAGCCCACCACGCCATCTCCTGCCAGTCTCTCTTGCCCATCTCTCCTGCTGTCATTTCTTTGCCAGTGCTTCTTGCCATCTTCCATGTCTTGGTCTCTGGGTTCCAAGAGCTTCTTAGCACAGGGATCCCAGGTCCAAAAGATGTGCTGGCTCTTCTTCCTTGGTGGTGGTGGGCTCCCCTCTCTGCTCTGGAATTGGCTGTCTTTTTAAGGCAAAACTGACCGGTCCCCTTGGTAGCCTACAATTGCCTTATTTGCACGCTCCCACCCAATCACTTGGGTGGCAGTTACAAGACCATGGCTAGAAAGACCACACAGAAGTGATCCATCACACCATACTGACCAAATCCAGCTCAAATGTCTATTCTCACTTAGAGGTTTCCTCAGCTAGGTGAAGAACCTCCACTGGGCTCCAACAGTTGCATCCCTTTCCTACCTCAGCTCTGACCACCAAACACCAAAACCCACTGCCATCAAGTAGATTCCAAGTCATAGAGACCCTGTAGGACAGAGTAGAATTGCCCCATAGGGCTTCCAAGGCTGTAATCTTTACGGAAGCAGACTGCACATCTTTCTCCTGCGGAGCGGCCAGTGGGTTTGAACTGCCAACCTTTCAGTTAGCAGCTGAGCACTTTGACCTCTGTGCCACCAGGGCTCGCTTGACCACACTGGACTGTAGCTGGTTCCTTGTCTGTCTTTCCCACTAAACAATGATTCTCTGACTTCATAGAGCACCAGGATCAGCTTGTAGAAAATGTAGATTCCTGGACTGTACCGGGGCCAGAGGTCTTTTGCAGCAGATTTACCCAATGCAGTACATCGTTTGATTGACATATTGCATTGGGTAAATCTGCTGCAAAAGTCTTCTTCAAAGTGTTTAAAATCAAAGATGTCACTTTGGGGACTAAGGTGCTTTTGACCCAAGCCATTGTATTTTCAGTCGCCTCATATGCATGTGAAAGCAGGACAGTGACTAAGGAAGACCAAAGAATTGATGCATTTAAATTATGGTGTTGGCAAAGAATACTGAATATATCATGGACTTTCCGAAGAATGAACAGATCTGTCTTGGAAGACGTACAGCCCAAACGCTCCTTAGAAGCGAGGATGGTGAGACTTCATCTCACTTACTTTGAACATGTTATCAGGAGGGACCAGTCCCTGGAGAAGGACGTCATGCTTGGTAAAGTAGAGGGTCAGTGAAAAAGAGGAAGACACTCAACAAGATGAATTGATACAATGGCTGTAACAATGAACTCAAACAGCAAAAATTGTGAGGATGACACAGGACCAGGGAGCATTTTGGTCTGTTGTACATAGGGTCGCTATGAGTCAGAACCAACTCGCCGGCAACCTAACAACAACACTGGGGCCAGGGCTGATTCATCAGGTCTGGGTCAGAGCCTTGAAGTCTGCATTTTTATGTGCTCTGAGGGTTCCAATATAGGTGGTTTTATCCAGTTACACCTGAAGAGGCACTGGGCTCCATGAGGACAGGGCCTGTTACATTCTTGAGCCTAGGCCAGGCCTAGAACAAGTGCCTGGTAAATGACAGAAGTGCTTATAAAGTGAAGAATAAACTAGGGAATCCCACTGACCAGAGTGTCTCACTCTGTGAGCCTGCTAGGCAGCTGGAGCCAGGATTGTAGTGTGGACTGGGTTGGGGGGATGATGAGGATTTAGACCTACCATTGAACCAGGTAGGGGCCCCCAACCCCAGCTCAGCTGTGCTCAGCTCCCCACCTGGCCTAGCCTGGGCTTGCCTGGGTCATCTGGCCCCACTTCCCTGTCACCTGCCCTCAGCTACCTCAGGCACTGCCATTATTAGCCTCTGAGAAGCAGGGTGTGAGGAGCAGGCTGTGAACTTTCCAGAATAGTCCCCTGGGATAGGGCAGCCATCTTAGGTCTGGGCTGCATCTCCCCCGCCTGGTTAGCGGCCACTTTACTGATGAGCAAATAAACCTAGAATGGCAAAGTCCCTGAAACTCAGGCCTATCCAACTCCAAAGTCCTCTTGCCTCAGAGCATTCCCGAGGAAGTGACAGGGATGAGGAGCTGTAAAATGAGGGGGACTCTTCAGGCCTAGGGGATAGAGTTTTCCAGGTAGAGGGGACAGCATAGGCAAGTGCCCTGCAGCAGATGTATAGCTAGAAATAGGCAAGAGAGAGAGAGAACAGGATGAGGTGGTGGGTGAGGGGGCAAGGTTGGCAGGGGCCTGGTCATGCAAAACTTTGTGAGCCACTGTTGGTGGTGAGGACAGAGGGGAGCGCTGAAGGATGGGTTATTTGCTTTTTTTTTTTTTTTGAAATTAAAATATAACATTCATACAGAAAATTCTAGAAATCACACATGTACAGATTGATGAATTTTCACAAACACAACACACCTGTGTAAGCAGCCCCTAGCTCAAGAAGCAGATCATCACATCCCAGGAGCCCCCTCATACCCCCTGTCCTGTCATCACCCCAGGGTGACCACCATCCTGACTTCTAGTACCATAGATTTGAGTTTGTCTGTTTCTGTACTCTCTAAGTTTTAAAAAATAAAAGATGTCACTTTGATGACTAAGGTGCACCTAACTCAAGCCATGGTCTTCTCAGTTGCCTCATATGCATGCGAAACCTGGACAATGAAAACGGAAAACAGAAGAATTGGTGCATTCGAATTGTGGTGTTGGTAATGAATAGTGAATATACCATGGACTGCCAGAAAAACGAGCAAATCAATCTTAGAAGAAATACAACCAGAATGCTTCTTAGAAGCGAGGATGGCAAGACTTCGGCTCACTTACTTTGGACACATCATTAGGAAAGACCAGGTGCTAGGAAAGGGCATCATGTTTGGCAAAGTAGAGGGTCAGTGAACATGAGGGAAACCCTCAGTGAGATGGACTGGCCCAACAGCCACAACAATGGACTCAAACGTATTAACGACCATGAAGATGGCACAGGGTCAGGCAATGTTTTGTTTTGTTATACATAAGGTCGCTTTGAGTCAGAGCCAACTCAATGGCAACTAACAACGTAAATGGAATCCTACAATAAGCACTTTTTTGCATGGGCTTCTTTCACTCGGCATTGCATTTGCGAGATTTACCCATGCAGTGGCCTCTGGCTGTAGTTTGTTCACTGTCACTGGTATGTGGTAATCCATGGTGTGAACATACCACAGTTTATTTTTCATTCTGCTGCTGATGGATATTTGTTTCCAGGCTTGAGGTGTTATGAATAGTGCTGCTGTGAACATTCGCGTACATGTCTTTGATGCACATATGGATGCATTTCTGATATGTGCCCAGGAGGGTCTCATGAGGAGATAGAAGAGATGAGGTGGTCAGGCCTCCTGTGTGGATGAGGGGCTGGGCAGTGCAGGCGTGAGTGCTTCTAGGAGGCTCATGGGAGGTGACCTGCCTCCTCCCGAGTGCAGGGTTAGACCAGTGACATTCCTGATATCACTCTGAACATCCTGGGAGGTGCTCCACCTTAGTCCGTCGCATTATCTTCACAACAATCCTGCAAGGCAACCTTTCATGCCATGATTTTATAGCTGAGAACAGTAAGGCTCGAGAGTGTAAGGCCATTTGCATGGTCATCTGGCTAGTATGTGGTGGCATCAGGATTTAAATCTAGGTCTGCCTGATGGGCAGGCCCAAGTTCTGAACCACCCTGCATCCCATGAACCAAGCTGCTGGCTGCCTCTGCCCACTGCCCAAGATTGGGTCTGGCCTCTCACCTCTGGCCTCTCTGGCAGGGAGTTCACAGCCAGGTGGCCCCCAGATTAGAGGCACAAAGTCTAACTCCATGCACCACACCACACCACAACACACCACACTGTTTTGTGCTTAAAGTCCTGGCAAGCTGTTAGGAAACTGTTTTCACCTCTCTGGGGCTGTTTCCCAGAACTATGGCACCTGCTGTCCTCTAAGCTAGAAGTTCATTCATTCATTTCAGGAAATATTTGAGCTCCTAGAAGTTTCAGGCCATGTGTGGGCACCAGGGATGAAGAGAGAGTATGACCAGCAGGAGCACCACCCTTACATGAGGTAGAACTCCTGGAACCCAAAAGACAAAGTGTCTTGAACTAGAAGTGAAATTTTTGGCTGTCAAAACCTCTGAGAGGAGCCATTGTCCATCTACTAGAAAAGAAGCTTCTGGAAGGCTGGCCTGGGTTTCCACATGCCATGGACTGAGTCCCTGAGAAAGAAATGGTCAGGCCCATCCCTGGGCTACAAGCTCACTGAGGGCAGGAATGTGTGAGCTGGTAAACTGGATGTGGGGGTGGGGTAAGCCCTGGTTTGTAGCATTTGCTGATTTCCATGGTGTAAATACTCTCTTCTCACTGCAGCTGATTCAAGCTACCACCATGACATTACTGACCAGGTAGCTGGAAGAGATGCACAAAGGCAGCTCTCGAGAGCCAGTGTGGTGGCAGCCCTGGTGCAGTTCTCCCACGGCTTGTGCGATGCCTAGAGCAGTGCTTGGCACGCAGTAGGTGCACAATAAATATTTGGTGAATGAATGAATGATCGTTCTTCAAGTGTAGGTTCTGGAAGACATCTATATTGTAGATCTATATTGTAATTCAGACAACTGTTTGCTGTGTACTTGGTGTGAGCCACATCATGTGCCAAAGACTCAGCACTGCACTACCCTCCTGACAACTGCATGAGAATAGGTCTCCTGAGCATGAACAGAAGCTCCACAACCGCCTGTGACCCTACGTGAATACAAACATCTCCAAGACGAGCAGCGCGGGACAGCGGACAGAACGTTGGGCTAGGGTTCAGGATACCTGGTGTCCATCCTGAGCTGCCATGGACTCACTGTGTGCAGTGGGGTAGTCACCCTGCCCTACTCAGTTTCCCCTTTCATCAGAAAGGGAACTGGTATCAGTTATCTACTGCTGAGTAACAAACCACCCCAAAACAGAGTGGCTTAAACCACTACTATTTATTGCTCAAGATCTAGTTGTGGCTGGGCTCCGCTGGGCAGTTCTCCTGGGCTGGGTCACTCATGCAGCTGTGGTCATGCGGTTACTCGGCTGAGCCTGTGTGGGCCAAGAGCGCCTCCCTCAGGTCTGGCAGTCTGCTGGGGCTGTTGGCCAGCATGCCTCTGTTCTCCCGCAAGAGCCCAGTGCTCATGAAGCCTCTGCGTGCATCACATCTGCTCTTGTCCCACTGACCAAAGCAGGTCACATGGCCATGCCCAGCATTCGTATGGAGAGGACCGTACAAGGACTGGGATCCCGAAGGGCAATGATTCATTGGGGGCCAGTATTTTAAAAGTCTACCACGGAGAAGGACCAGGGTTCCCCTTGGGGCTTCCCAGCTCTGGTCTCTGGGATCCAGAGGTGCCTGGAACATCTTGTCTTGCTAGAAAAGAAGTGCTCAAAGACTGATTGTGGGGAGAGGTATCAAAAGGACCCAGGAGACAGCTTGAAGGGGCTGGCCAAGTATGTGACAATTTACGCATCAAAAGAATGATTATAACCGAATGTAAAATTGCTAAACAAAAACCCGTGAGAAGGGGAGATGGTTGTACATGATGAACCTAATTAAGGTTACTGAGTTGTAGATGTAAAAAATGTTGAAATGGCAGATGTTTTGTTTTATATATATACTTACCACAATTAAAAACAAAAAGGGGGAGGACAAAAAAAATGAAAACAAAACACGAAAGAAAAAAACAGATAAATGAAAAGGGGAATACTACTTGCAGAATACTATTTATTCAGCAACAAAGAAAACAAAATACTGATGCATCCATGTTTTGAGGTTCAACATAGATGAACTTTAAAAACATTCTCAGTGAAAAAAGCCAAGCACAAAAGACCACATACTTATGAGTCTATCTGTAGGAAATGTCCAGAAACTGGAAATCTATAGAGATGGAAAGCAGATTAGTGGGGGGCTCAGGGCTGGGGGTGTTTCATGCAAACGAGGACAAAGGGTCTTTCAGGGATAATGAAGATGTTCTAAAACTAGATTGTGGTAATGGTTACACAACTCTGTAAATTTACTAAAAATCATTAAATTGTACACTTCAAATGAGTACATTTTATAGTGTGCAAATTATACCTTAGTGAAGCTGTTTAAAACAAAACAAAACAAACCCAAGACCCTCATCTGCCAGTACTGGAGTGATTACTATATCATATAAGCTCATGTCTCTGAAAATTGGTAAAGGTAACGATTTCGGTGGAACTTTGTCAGTGGAACTGGAGTCCATCCCCAGTTGACTGGGAAAACTTCTTTTCCAAATCCCAGCAAAGATATCAGTTACTGATAATTTTTTTAGGTCCATAGTATTTTGGTTAGTTAAAGAACTACCTTATTTTTAAGATATGCATGCTCAGGTACTTAGGGGTGAAATACATGTCTAAAGCTTATTCTAAAATACTTTAGAAAAGAAATATACACAAGAAATAAATATGGCAAATGTTAATTTCTGAATCTAGGTGTTGGTTTTATGAGTGTTCTTTATATTGTTTTTTTCAAACTTTTCCGTACGTTTGAAATTCTTAAAAATAATTTTTTTTTTTTAAAGTAACTTTCAAATAAAACTTGCAATTTCCAACTGCCCGTGAAAAAATCTGAAGATCTGGTAAGCCTGGATCGGCCAGTCTGCAACTCCTGGCCTGGTCCAACACCTGCATTTTACAGACGTGGAAACTGAGGCCTGGAGAGAAGTGACCTCCCCTGGCTGGTGACTGGGCTGGATCCACACCCGGCTGCCCACCCTGCCAAGGGATAGATGGACCCTGTCAGGCTGCCAAGCAGCCCAAATGGGATTACAGCCCCCAACAAACTTTCCCGGACCTTTATCCTCCAAGAACGTACACCAACTGTACCCCAAAGAGCAGGTCCCTGGCTCTGGCCCAAGAAGCAAATGGCCACACATGTGCCCAGCAGTATGGCCATGTGGAAAGAAACTGTTTATTTGACTCACATTCGGTGCGCACACTCTACTGTACAAAAGTTGGAAGCTGCAGCAAATCGAGTGCTAGAGTCAGTGCGTGGACGTGTAAACAAAGACAAAACGAAAATGCCACTTCTGTGTAATTCGGGAGCAAATCAGAGTGGGCCGGGGCTCAGGCCCAAGAATACATTCACAGAGAAGGGTTAAGTGCAAATGAATGGAATGTCAGGAATGGAGGGAGGGCTGCCTGGGTTCCTTCCTGCCCAGGAGAGTGCTCCCTTCTGGGTATCAGCCTCATGGGTGGGCATGGGGCCAGAACCATCATTAGTGCCCAGCGGTCCTCCAGTTGGGAAGCAGGAGGGAGGATGTCGGGTGGGGCAGTCTCAGAGACAAAGCCATGCCCAATGTCGCCCCTCTCCATGCTCCCCTCTTCCTGGCACACCGTTCTGCCCTACATGGGCAAGATCACCCCACTCCTGGGATGCCTTTTACGCTCAGGGGAGAGAGACCCAGGTCTGAGGAGCCAGTCCAAACTCCAGAGTATGGAAAACCAGCAGATCCATTTCTCCTGCAGGTCTCTCAACACGGAAAGGGTGGTCTCAAAGTAAAGTGTTAAGGCAATAAATAAAACATCCCACCTCAGGTGAAAACACTGTAAAGTGAGTCTGCAGGGCTGACAGGAGCCTGTCAGTGTGGGGACACAGCGGTGGGACAAATGCTAACAGGACTTCCTCTGCAGGACCAGCGAGGTGGTGCCACCCTGGAAGGCTCTGCGCCAGCTACCAGCTTTGAGAGCATTTGTGCGTCAAATTGAAGGCAAGTGCCGGGAAATCCGCACTATCCAAGTTTCTCGTCCGAGTGAGGGTGGAGGAGCTGCTGCAGACATCCTCTGATTTCTCCCATGTGGTCCCTGGCCCCCTCACTCCTGGGGTCACCACGATAGCAGCACAGGTGCCTGAGAGTGACCGCTGGATAGGGCCCCCAGCTCAGAGCCTAGCGTCGCCCAAGGAGTTCTTGACTCACAGAGAGGTAGGTGGGAGCAGGGCACCCAGCCCCACCACCCTCCCGTCTTTGGTGGTGGTGGAAAAGACACAATCTTTGGCAGGGTGAAGGAATGTCTGAGTGGACGCTTTGGTGCTTGGGGTTGTCAAGGGCCCAGCCCTGCCCAGATGTGAGCACGGGAGAGATGCCTGCTCTCCCTGTCCCCCTCTGGATGGTCCAGGCCTGCCACCTACTAAGGTGCCCCATCTCTCCAGCCCTCACTCTGCGGCCCCACCCTCCTCTCTCCGGAGTTGCAAACTCTCCAGGCTAGTGGCAGGTGGTGGGGTAGTTAGGGCTGTCAGCCAGAGGCCTGGACCCTGAGGCCGTCCAGCCCCAGACTCATTCTCGCTCAGGACACCGTGACCTTCAGCACAGCGCCCTCCAGTCTTCCACCTGCCCCCTCCTAGCCCCACTGCCAGTCTCTGTCAGCAGCCCCCAGGGCCTCCAGGCTCTGCTTATCCTAGTTCTACTCCTCCATGTAAACACCTTTCCCTTCCTCCTCTCCCCTTTCTCTTTTCCCTTCTCTCTGTTTCCACCTTCTTCTCCCTCAGGCCCCACCAGCTGCTGCTTCCCCCTAGCAATAGCTGAGGGCAGTCAGGGCTCCAGCAGGCTGGTCCCCACTCCAGGCCCCAGCATCTCCAAGGAAGATCGCCTCTGGGCCTTGAGGATTGCCAGATGATGAACTGTGGCCTGGGCTTTGCCACTACTGTATGCCATGGACACCCATGAGGGCGGCCCCTGGGGGACCCAGGCCCTTCGATGCCAACCCAGAGGAGGGGAGGGGCAGGAGATGGAGGCCCAGGCACCCCCGTCCCTGTCAGCTACACCGCTCTACTGCAGCCCCTCCAGGGGCCCGTTCTCACGTGGCAGTGTCCCGTTCAGGCCAATGGTACTGGCTGCCGGCACCCCTAGGTAGCCAAGCAGGATCTCGCTGCGGCGCCGTGACAGCTGAAGGATGTCGTCTGCCAGCGCCGGCACTGACGTGTAGCGCACGTTGTCCAGGTCGAACATGTCCCTCAGGTACTGCACAATCTGGTGCTAGGGGCATAGGGCTGGCATGGGGCCCCTGTTTCCTCCTAATGTCCTCCAATTCACCCAGTCCCTCCTACCCCCCAACCAGTGCCCAGCCCAGTCTCTCCCATCCTGGGGCTTCCTCTGGATCTACCTGGGCCAGGCTCACAGTGGAAGGGCAGCATAGCCCCTTTCCAGGCACCCCCACTCCACCCTTCCTCTGGAAGCAGGCCCAGGTCCTCACTCCGTTCTTGGCACCTCCCAGGGTTCCCGTCCCAGGGGCCAGGTGCTGGGGCCTAGATGAGAAGTAGCAGACACAGCCACGCCCTCATTTACCTTGAAGAAAGCACAGACTTCAGAGAGCTGGGGCTTGGGTCCAAGGAAGCCAAAGGCTAGGACAGGGCTAACGTGCTCCGATACGGAGTAGAAATGGGAGATGAAGCCATCAGGCACCTGTGGGGGTAGGGGAAGGCTGAGGGATCAGGCAAGGGCCCAGGGAGGGTACAGGCAGTTGGGTCCTAGGTCACATAAAGAGCTGGGCTTTTGAGGCAGAGTTGGCTCGTTATCGTCCTTGCTAGATGAGCCTGGGCCAGTGACTAGAGCTTTCAGAGCCTCGGTTTTCACCTCTGCAGAACAGGGGTACTCACAGGCTGCTGTGGGAACTGCATGAGGTGGGCCCCTGGTGGTTCAGCACAGGAAGGGCCCAGAGCATGTGGCAGCGGCAGCAGCTGCTATCAGCTGGGCAGCAGAGCCCTGCTGACAGAGCGGAGCAAGGGATCGCGGCCCAGATAGTGTAGCCAGTGCTGCCTGGGAGCACAGATAACAAACAGCAGTCCAGGAGGCAGGGAGAGGCTGTTCCATCTGCTCCCCTGGGGCATCTGTCCCACACCCAGATGCCTCTACCAAGCCAAGTGCCACTCCTAGAGTGCCCTTTTCCCTCTTGTGGTCCCTTTAACATTTATGGAGGCCTACTCTGTGCTGGGCCCTGGGGGGAGCTGCTGGTCAAGGGCAAGGCCATGAGAGGGCAGGGTGACCAGTGCTGTGACAAAGGTCAACAGGTACAGCAGGGCCTGGGGGGCTCAGCATTCCTCCGCCCACCCCACCCTGCCCCCAGACCAGCACATGTCCAGTGGGGCAGCGGCTAAGCTGGGTGGCCGACAAAAGGAGTTCTGGATACGCCGGGGCCCCTGCATGGCACTCCCCGGAGGCCTGTCAGGGTCACTCACCATCAGCAGCCTCCTCTTGGCTTTCAGGACTGACCAGCAAGCAGTAGCCAGGGCCTAAATCAAAGATGGTCCCCACTCAGGGTGTCAGCGCATCAGGCCCCACCCCTGCCCACCTCCCAGCCCAGGACCAAGCCCTTATTCCCACTTATCCCACCTCAAGTGGGAAGACGGGCTCATGTCTGGGTACAGACACTGCTGTTTTCCTCCTTCCAGTTTGGAATCAGAAACACCGAAATTTGAATTTTGACTCTAACCCTACTACTGCAGGTCCCTGGACTAGCCACTGAACTTCTCTGAGCCTCAGTTTCCTCCTCTGTAAAATGGCTGTGACATAGCACCCCCACTCACTCAGTGGTTGTGGGGATCAATGGTTTCTGCCCCAAAACTGCCTGACACCTAATAAAAGAGCAGGCCCATCCCTTCTCCAGGACCATACCCACAAAGAAAGGGCGGAGAGGGCCCTGCCGCCTGCCCTGCCAGGGGACAGCACTGGGCTTTCTCTTTCTATTGTTTGTTTTTCTGTTTTGTTTTTTAGTTTTCCCATATTTTAACAGGATGCTTTAATTTGAATAGAATTACTAAACACAAAATGAGCAGAATTAACCAACGTGAAAACACAATACAGGCAAAAAATGCATGCCACACTGGTTCTAAACTGGTGTGGAGGGAGAGCCGTGGAGTCACCTGGGAAGGTTCTCCAGAGCAGACATGCAGTCTGCCAGCCCTGGCAGCCCCAAATCTCAGGGGCAGGGGAGTCTGGGCCAGTGAGGCCCAACTGGATGGGGAACCCCATCTTGCTGCCCAAAGCCAGGGACAGAGGGATGCAAATGCATGGGGATGCATAAGTACGTGTGTGTTTGCGGGGAGGGGGCAGTGACGCACCGTCTCCTTGAAGCTGTCGGACAGCCAGCGGTTCCTCAGGACGGCGAGCACTGAGGATGGGGGATTCTCCAGGTCCTCAAAGGCATCCATGAGTATGAAGTCGAGCACGATGTCAAAGAAGCTCATGCACACCACCTGTGAGAGAGCGGGCTGCACTGGGTCCCGGGTGCCTGAGCTGCAGGACCACTGTCCAAATGGGGAGACTGAGGCCAGAGGGGCCAGGTGCCTCCCTGAGGTGGCACAGTGAGTCAGGGGCAGAGGGGACTGGGCGTGTGGATGCCCCACTCTGCTTTGCAGTGGGGTGCAGCCTGGACGTGGGGCAGGGCAGAAATGAGGGGCTTCCAGCAGTTATGGAGCCGAGGCACCCCCTCCCTGCTCGAGCACCTCAGGTGTAAGAGACCCCAGGCCCAGGCCCAGCAAGGCCAACTCACCCCGCGGCCCTCCAGCTCCAGCCGTGTGGTGGCCCAGGTCTCGGGCCGCAGGGCATAGCTCAGCATCTCCTCATAACTCTCCAGGAAGCCTTTGGGGCTCTGTGGGGAGAAGCAAAGCCTGCTGTGGTCGTGGCAGAGGCCTCAAGACCTGGATGGACTAGACCCGTGACAGCAAGGTGGCCTCTGGATGGGGGATGTACGAGGGCAGGGCTGAGTCCTGTCCCCAGGCAGCAGTCACCGAGAAAATGAGGCAGGGAAGAGTCGCCCGCCCACCTCTATGTGCTTCTCCAGAAAACCAGGGCAGGTCTAGGGGAAACTCGACACCAGCGTGCCCAGCAACCTCTCTGGCTGGCTCACTTACTGAGCACTTACTGTCCTCCAGGAGACAGGCACAGCGTGACAGTATGATCTCACTATGGAGGGATGGGTGAGAGCGTGCGGGTTAGAGTCAGGCAGTCAAACATTCAAATCTCCGTGACCTTGGGCCTCGCTGCTTTTCCTTGCTGGTGAAATGGGAGAAGCTGCAGCCCCACACTCATAGGGCTGTTCTGGGGACATGCATGAGCTCATGCATGTAACAAAGTCAGCCCAGTGCCTGGCTGCTGTTGCTGAGTACTAAGACTATAAGCATATATGATGCATTCTTTATTCCCTGGGGCCCTGAGGTTTAGCTGGGGTTTAGGACACAATTTACAGATGCGGATCTACATTTATGTACGTGGAAACAATATGTGCCAGGATCTTTTCTAAGCATGGGTTCACTCACTTCATTCTCATGGTCCTATAAGGTGGGTTCCACTATTATGCCCACTTTATAGAAAGAAATACTGAGGCTTCAGGAGATCAGTGATGTGCCTGAGGTCCCAAGCAGGGTGGAGCTGACACAGAACAGCACAGGCAGGTGGATGCCACTGATAAAGACCCATGGGCCAGGGAGACACCAGACAGACAGATATGCACCAAAATGTGAACAAGGCAAACTGGGGACAATTTTTCCTTTTTGTTTTGCTTTTTTGTATTGTCTTAAAGTTTTTTCTACAATGAGTATGCATCATCTTTATAATATTTTTTTTTAAAACTATTTTCATTAAGTTTTAAAGAGAATTTGCTAGGATGACCTTGGGCTATCCCCTAACCTCTCCCAGCCTCAGTTTCCTTATCTATAAAATGATGTCAATGAGATGATGAAGATAATAAGAGCTGTCCCTTGCTTGGCATGTCTGATGTCATCTCACATCCCTGGGGCATGCCCATTTACACACGAGGAGACTGATCCTTGGAGAGGTTTCATGACTAGCCCAGGGACACGCAGTGAGAAGTGCCTGATGCTGCAGAGCCTGGTCATGGCATCTTCCCAGACTGGGGGTCTGGCCCTAGCTCCACCTGCTTGGAAAGACCCTACAGAGACTAATCGGTCACTGCTCTAGTCCCAGGGCCCAATGCAGGCTCTGGTGCTCAGGGGCTGCTTCACAGCCTTTGACCCTCTTCCGTTTCATAATAAAAATGAAACCTAAGTCCTGCACTCAGGTGGAGGCTGGGGAGAGGCCCCTTTGGGAGCAGCCACAGAGAGCAGTGCCCATCCATTATGCTCCTTGTGCCCACTTTAGCCCCACTCATCCTCCATGCATTCGTTCAGAAAACAGGCTAAGGGCACAGGCTGGGGTCAGAATGACCTTGGTTCAAATCTTGGCTCTACCTTCTCTTGCTTAGTGATCTGGGGGGAGCCCCTTTGCCCTTCCAGGCTTGGTTTCCTCATCTGCCAATTGAGAACTGTGGTGAGGAGCTAATGGGCTGCTGAAGGTAAAGAAACACAAGTAAAACACTGAGCTCACTGGCTGGTAAATGACAGCTGCTGGGACAATAGTTATTTGACAAACGTTATGGAGCTCCTGTACTGTGCCAGGCCCTGGGCTGGGCACACCGTGGCCAGGACAGCTGTGGTCCTTGCCCTCACAGAACTTGCTGAATAATAGGAGATGGACAGGGCAACCCATGAGCAAGATGCAGAGTGATGAGGCTATGCCGGGTGAGCTCAAGAGGCTCTGGGGCCTCAGGGATGAGTCGGCGGGGGGGACTTTCAGGGGAAGACTTCCTAGGAAAAGAGATGGCCAGCAGAGACTCAGAAGACAAGTGACCAAGAAAGAGGGGAGAGATGTCATTGGGAGAGACACTGGGGGAGGGGGGTGTCCAAATACTGCCATGTGTTCCACTTCTTCCACTTCTTAACCTGGATGCTAGGTACATGAGAATTCTATCTTTTTATTCATCAAATCCTATAGATACATATTTTAAACTCTCTTATATGCATATTTCACAATAGAATTGTTTAAAAAAAATTAAGGGAACAGAATTCCAGGCAGAAGGACCAACATATGCAAAAGCCCAGATTGGAGAAAAAGTCCACTGTGTACAAGGAGCTATAAGCCCTCAGCCTGGACGGGGCCAAGTGCACAAAGCAGTGGGCCACGTAACAAAGCCAGCCCTTTTACACCAAGGTCAGCGGGAGCCGCACGAGAGTTTTAAGCAGATGGATGACAAGGTCAGATGTGTGTTTTCAAACCTTTACTACATATTTGAGGAGAATGGATTCAGAGGGGTGAGGCATGTTCCAAAGCTTTGACCAAGCCCTTCAAAGAAAAAAAACACAAGTGGCCGATAAACATGAAAAATAATGCAACCTCACTATCAGGGAAACAAAGCAATGGATCAATAACAGAGTAAAAAGATTATTGATATCCATTATTGGTCCAGATGTGAACAAAGAAACACTCAAACACTGCTGGTGGGGACATATGCAGCCTTTTGGAGGGCAAACTGACAAGATCTGTTAGCCTTCTAAATGTTCTTATTATCGTGCCTAGGGCTTTGCCCCAGAGAAGACCTCAGAGGTACCTAAAGAGATCCGTATGAGAATGAGTAAACAGCAGTGTCTATAAACAACCCAAATGTTCACCCACAGGGGCACGGGGTAAACTACAGCCTGTCCAAATGATGAAATACTATACAATCATTAAAGGAACTGTATGTGTTAACTTGGAAAGGTGGACAAGAAATAATGTTAAAGAACAAAACATAGCTGCAGAACAGTCCATAGGCACAAACCAAGTTTTGTAAATGAACTAACATGTTTAGGGTTAGAGCATCTATTGAACAGAGTAGGAGGAATATATACCAGATTGTGGACAGTGTTAGCTCTGGCAGGTGGAATTCAGGGGGACCTTCAATGGTTTGACATTGTATAAATGGTGAATTTTGTAAAACTGGGTTATGTTATAATCAGGAACAAAAAGCAATAAATAAAATCAGCATAAGGGGAAAAAAATGCCAACCCTTCCCCAGCTCCTCCGTGGCCTACAGGATGAAGCTGAAGCACCTCAGCCTGGCACATGAGGCCTTGTGTGACCTGGCCTGGCCAATCATTCCGGCTCATCTCCTGCTGCTCCCCCAGAGCCCAGCACCCTTGCTTTGGCCAGGCCGGCCTGCTTGTCCCATCCCCTCCCGAATCCAGATGGTCTCCCTGCCATCTCTACCAAAACCTGTCAACCTGTGAGGCCCGCCACGGGTACTGTCTCCCCTGAGAATCCACCTTGCTTCTGTCCAGCCTTCTCCCATACCCTCAGTGCCCCTTGCCTAGAATCAGGCCCAGCCCAGCCCCACTGGACTCAGAGCTCCTTAGAACTGGGATCACACCTCATTGTTCTTCATATCTCCCCAACCCCTCTTCCACTGCCCACTCGCTGGAGGCTCTGAGCCATGTGGGTCCACCCAGGAGCAAACAGGGCTCCCTCCCAAGCCCAGCACTGACACTGCCCAGGACCTGGGCTCCAAGGACTGGGCCTGGACACCAGCTCCGCATCTAAACCCTGTGACCTGCTGCCCTCCCAGTAAATGGTCCTAGTAAACCGGAAGGCAACAGACGTGTTTAAAGCGTAAAGCCCAGCTCCCTACCACAAGCCATTTTGTTAGAAAAGAACTCTAAAAGCACACAGAAGACACGTATGTACACATGCATCATCTGTACTAAGGTTTGATGACCACAAGGTTGGCTTGGTCCATGGGAGACACCTTGTGTTGGGCTCATCATCACTGTTGACACGAGATCTTCACTGAGTACTGGCTAACTGCCAGCTCCTGTGCGACACAGGTTCCAGGCATTATTACATTTTCTCTGCCCAGCTGTGGGAGGCAAGCAGTCTGACTACATCCTCTCTTCAGTGCAGAAACTGAGGCACAGAGTGAATTTACTGGGCAAAGTCATAGAGGGATTATGTATGGAGCTAGATCCAACCTAGGTTTACACAGCTCTATCTTTGTAACATCATTTCTAACTGCTATATAATGAGCAGGAGCCCTGGTGGCCCAGTAGTTAAGAACTCAGCTGACAACCAAATCCACCAGTTACTCTTTGGAAACCCTGTGGAGCAGCTCTACTCTGTCCTATGGGATTGCTATGAGTTGGAATAGACTCCATGGCAAAGGGTTTGGCTTTTTATACAATGAGCATGTGTTACTTATGTAAGAACAACCAATGATGTCTATCATTTATCAAGTGCATTATCTCATTTAATCCTCATAATAGTCTACAGATTGGTTATAATTATTATCACCCCAGGATTCAAATTTTTAAATATTGATTACGTGCTGAAATGATAACATGTGATATATACTGAGTGAAATAAAACATATTATTAAAATCAATTTCACCTGTTTCTTTTTATTTTCTTAATGTGGCTACTGTTGTTAGCTGCTGTTGAGTCAATTCTGATTCACGGCGACCCTCTGTGTGCAGAACAGAACTGCTCCACAGGGTTTTTAAGGCTGTGATCTTTCAGAAGCAGATCGCCAGGCCTTTCTTCCAAGGCACCTCTGGGTGGGCTCAAACCACCAACCTTTCAGCTAGTAGTTGAGGGCTTAACCATTTGTACCACCCGGGGACTCCAGGGAGCTACTAGAACATTTAAAATTACATCTGGGGCTCGCGTTATATTTCCGTTGGATATGCTTCTCCAGAATGATGGTCTTAACCACCATGGTGAACTGCTTATTTTCAGACTGGGTTTTATTAAACAAAACTAAATAAAAGTTTAAAAAAAGAGCGAGAGAAAGAAAACCTGAACAAAAAGCCCCACCCCCACTACCTTCTCAGCCTTGGTCATCAGGCCGGTCACCATCTGCCGGCCAACCTCCCCGAAGAAGAGCTGGTTACTGTTGTCTTCCAGAAGTCCCTAAGGAACGAGGGAGGGAAGGAGGGGAGTGAGCCACTGGGCGTGGCAGTTCCCCACAGTCTGTGGAGAGGGCAGTGTGAGGGGTTGGGCACGGGTCCCATCCCATAGAGAAGCCAGGCATGGATGAGGGCAGTAGGAAAAGCCACGTGGACATGGCCAAGCTTGACTACCACCCCACAGGCTCCATCCACCCCAAGTTGCATCCTGTACACAGCCCACACCCACCTCGAAGGCCTGTCGGACACAATGCAGCTTGGCCAGAAAGTCCTGGTCATTGTAGCAGCTCAGTAACTCTGTCCTGAGGGGAAGAACAGACAGCATCACACTGCCTGGTCCACACCCAGCAATGACTCCGTGAGGGTCAGGGTGAGCCCTGGGTTGGGAGGTAGGAGTGATCTCAGGCAGGTGCCTTGCCCCTCTCTGGGTATCAGTGTCTCCCAAGCTAAAGGAAGAGGCTGACTGGGCGCTCTCTAAGAACATGTCTGCCTCACTGCACTGGGACTGGGCACAGTGGCAGGCCTGGTTGTTGGGTGTCTGGCTGACCTTAGCCTTGGTCAGCCCCAAATCCTAATAGGCAAAGGACCAAAATTGTTCCCAGATAGAACACCAGGGCAGGGAGTTGCTGCCCCTCCAGGCCAGGCTTTCTGGGGCAGCCAGAGGGCACCCTGGACTGGCCATCCACTATCCAAATCACCAAGGTTTCAACCAGGGATTTCAGCCATTTTGTCAGTGAACTTTAAAACACATATACTTAAATCCAGGCGCCTGGATCAAAAAGCCAAGTTCTGAGATTCTGCCTGGGGCAGATGGATTGCTTTCAGGTGCCAACCAAAGACTATTGCTTCTGGGGGAATTAAAAAGAACAGAACTTTCCTGATTCAACCAGAACAAAGAATAATTAGTTACATGGGGATAATTTTACAAGTTATCTTAAGTCTCTCTCTAGCCACAGAATGCCCACTCAGGAACTAAATATGCTGAAGTCGCAGGATCCCTCCAAGACTGAAGACTGGAAAAGGGGTCTGCCCAGTTCACGGCCCTGTTTCTCCTCCTCCACCAAACCAGACCGTTACGGCCAACATTCCTACCTGCCATTGGTGAGATGAGCAAGATCTCAACTATTATTTACCTATCAGCTCAGCAAAGATTCAAAATCCTATAACAGCAGTGCACAAGAGCATGGGGAACAGGCCCACTCATACACCACTGCAGGAGTGTAAACTGTACAACTTTTGTGGAGGGCAAATTAGTAAGGTGGCTATATCTGCTTATTAACATTTTATATTTTTAATTATAGATTGTAAATATAAATTTGAATCAAAATCTCACTTCTAGAAATCTAGCTTCTGGAAACTAGAGCAAAGGTGTGTGAATCCAGATGATCATTGCACATACAGAAATTACTGAGATGGTGTTATGTTTTGTTATGTATACTTTCACCACAATAAAATAAGTGTTCAGAGGGCTGTGGGGACCATGGTCTCCGGGAACATCTAGCTCAATTGGCATGACACAGCTTATAAAGACAATGTTCTACATTCTACCTTGGTGAGTAGTGTCTGGGGTCTTAAAAGCCTGTGAGCAGCCATCTAAGATACTCCACTGGTCTC
>NW_004443974.1:13390553-13447614 GCF_000243295.1 Trichechus manatus latirostris | reverse complement strand
GTGAGAATAACAGCACAATTGGAAGAGCGTAGTCAATGTCACTGAACTGTGCATGTAGAAATTTTTGAAATGGTATATCTTTGGCTATGCGTATTTTCACCAAAAAACAAGGTTGAGAAGTTAGAAGGGTTGATATGTTGTGGGGTTGTTAACCAATGTCATAAAACAACATGTGTACTACTGTTTCATGAGAAAGTATTTTTTCTGTAAGCCTTCACCTGAAGTACAGTAAAAAATAAAAATAAAAAAAAATAAGTGTTCATTGCACAACATGACAAACATAATTAATTTACTGAATTGTACGTGAAGAATGCTGAAAAGGCAAATAACTTGTTACATTCATATTTACCACAATAAAAAAAAATGTTCATTTCAGCATAGTTTGTAATGGCAAGAAATGAAAACACTAATCAGTGGGGGCCAGCTAAATAAATGATGCTCCACTCCCACAAAAGTTCAGCAAGTGGCCAAGGGAAACAGTGAGACTGGAACAAGCACAGAAAGACATTCAGGGTGTTAAGTGGAAAGGGAATGATATAAAACAGTATGTGGTATACACAGCATGATTTCAATTTTGTAAAAACAGAATTCCTATTTTAAAGCTGAAAAAAACAGACAATTATTAACAGTGGATTGAGTTTGTGGGGACTGAGATCATGAAAGTTTTGTTTCCTAAATATGTGTATAATGTTTGAATTTTTTCCAATGAGCATGTTATAGCTTTTGTGATCAGACAGGGTAAAAAAAAACAAAAGATTCACATTTACAAATGTTCTAATGAACAAATAACTGGAAAATAAAATAAAATAGAAATAGTATTTACAATAACATAAAAAAAATCAAAGTTAGAAATAGATAGTGGTGATGGCTGCATAACACTGTGAATGTAATTAGTGCCACTGAGTTGTACATTTAAAATGGTTAAAATGGCAAATTTTATGTTATATATATTTTATCACAATAAAATTAAAAATTAGAAAAAAAGCCAAAGACCCAGGAATAAATTTAACAAAAGATGTACAAGGCCTGTACTCTGAAAATTACAAAACACTGATGAGAGACATTAAAGTCGACTGAAATGGAGAAATATACCATGTCAGTGGATTAGAAGAATCAATATTAAGATTGTCCCAAACTGATCTATAGATTCAACACAATCTTGATCAAAATCCCAGCAGGGTTTTTGTGTGTGTGTGTATAAAGTTACAAGCTGCCTCTAAAATTTATATGGAAATGCAAAAGCCGAGACAATCTTGAAGAAGAAAAGCTAAGTTGAAGTGAACAACTTCACTACCGTATTTCAAGACCTGCCATAAGGCTACAGTAATCAAAACACTGTGGTATTGGTTCAAGAATAGATATACAGAATAATGGAAGAGAACAGAGTTCAGAAATAGTCACCTGACTTTCGACAAAGACACCAATACACAACGACAAGGAAAGGAAAATTTTTTTAACAAATAGTGCTGGAATAACTGGATATTCATATAGGAAAAAATGAATTGAACTCTACCTTATACTATGCAGAAGTATTAAGATGGATAAGAGACATAAAAATAACTACAGATGAGAAAATCGAGACTAAGAAAAGTTAAGCAACTTGTCCAGTGCCACCTGCTATAAAGTGGCAGAACTGGATACAATCCCCAAAGCCTGAGTTCCTAACCTCTGCTAAAAAGGGGTAGTGTTGGGACACTGGGTTTAGAAAGTGCCCACTGTTGTTTCTGAAGCTGCACTACTTTGAGAAGTTAAAAACAAGTATTAACTATAGTTTCATTAAGTATATCAATTTGGTATTGCTATTGTTAATAACAAGCCTGTCTGTCTTGGTGCTCAGGGCCATTCATCCTTGGCCGAGCGCTGGAACTGTTGCCAGCCCATCAGGACCCTCAGCTAACCTGGCCAAGCTGAGTCCTTGTCAAGCACTGCTGGCTTCCCCAGCTTCTCCAAGGGGGACAGGACAGGGCTCACCATACCTGCCTCCTGCTCCCTTTCTCCCTCCCTCCTTCCACTGAGCTCACCTAAGGGTCCGGCAGGGCACTTTCCCCTCCTTCACCAGTTGCAGGGCCTCCTCGTAGGCAGCCGCAGGCCTGGAGAGTGGGATCGGGTAATCTCCAGTCTGCAGGGACTCAAAGAGCTGGGGAGGCGGAGGATGCAGAGGATGAGGAAGGAGGGCTGTCAGAGCCTCGTAAGCTGTATCAGTCTGCCAGCAGAGGACAACCTAGGGGCTTCCCCCTGCACTGCCAGTCTCTCAGAGGGTATGTCAGAAGGAGCACTAACCCAAAGCAGGAGGGTGACTGAGTAACCTGGAGCAGGTCGCCACTCCCTCCTGGCCTCAGCATCCCCATTTCCAGGGCCCCTTCCCGAAAGGACTATTTACTGTCCTCAGGCAAAGGACCGCCAGGCCTGACACGTGGTCTTGACAGGACACTAATGCCAAACAGTGGGCATGGATGTCTGAAGAAGGGTGAGGTCAGTGTGGGCTGCAGCAGTTGAGGGCTGGGGACCTTTGCTCTCATCCACAGGACCTAAGATCCTTGGCTTCCCAGGCCACCTCCTCTTTGGAAAGTACACTGAGTCCCCAGGGAGCAGCACTTGGTGACTGCCAAATTCTACTCCCATCAGAGGAAATGCCTCACTTTCCCACGACCTACTGCTCGCCCTGCTGGCCTCCACAGGAACCTCAGCCTTCAACCCATCCCTGGCTCTGGGAGACGTGAGGTGGAATCAGCCCTCCCTCTGCCCTGGTCACCTCGGTGGCTGAGAAGAAGGAATCCTCTGAGGTCAGGCTGTCCTCATCATCGGCCTGGAGATGCAGTGAGCCCTCAGTCAGGGGCAGCATGAGGGTCCTCTCTGGAAGGGGAAGGGCTTGGCTGAGACTTCCTCACAGAGCTTTCTAGAATCCAGGTATGCAAAGCCTACCAACACCGGATCTATGGAGGTTCTGCCTGGGATGGTTGATGCTGATGCTCACAGAGTGCCTCTTTATTGAGTACTTCTGTGTGAAGACACTGGGCTATCACCTCAAATTAATTATCTCCTTCAAGCCTCACAACATCATGAGATGGACACACGATCATCCCCACTTCACAGGTGGGGACACTGAGACATAGGCTGGTGAGGGGCTGGCCCATGCTCACACTGATGGACCCTGAGGCCTGGTGGCCCCTGAGTTCTGCAGCCGGTGGAGACACTGCTGTGCTATAGCCCTGGGCAACTCATGCCCCCTTCCTGACAAGGCAAAACTTAGCCATTGATACCAAAGGGCTCAAAGGAGTCTGTGGGCCACTCACTTGGCGTCTCTGCCTCCTCCAGCTCAGAGGCTGAAGGGTTTGGACCTTTGTAGGTGGCTAGGAAATGTTTGTCAAATAAACAAAGACCACAGACCCACAGTGGGCCACCGTGAATGCCCCACCAGCCCAAGAAGGAGCCTTTCTCTGCCACATGAGGAGGCCAGAGGAAGGACAATTTCCCCAACAGGCAGAGCCACACTGAGGCCACGTGGGGAGAAACCACGGGGGCACACGTAGCCTTGGCCAACCCGCTCCCCTTTCTGGGTCTGTGTCCCCACCAGTAAAGCCAGGGAGCCTGACCCTCAGGAGAGCCTCCAGACAGGGCCATGTGTTACAGTCACAGCACAGGGCGTGGTACACAGTGGGCACTAGGAGAACACTGGTTGCTTGGCTGAATGACTTCATTCACACTTGATGATGTCATACTCCTTTACCTCAATGGGGCCAACAATGGGACCTCTGTTCTTAGCCCTGTGGCCTGCTTTGGGTTAATCTCTACGTGAGGCACCCCTCAGCCCGCCCAGTGCCTGCCCAGAAGCCAGCAGGTTAGTAGGACAGTCAGTGCTCAACCCAAATGCCCAGAAACACCATTGGGGGGTGCTAACAAACCCCAGGGCCTGCTCCCAGTGGGATGGGACAAGGAGTGCTGGCCAGGGACTCCCAGGCCTCCTCCTAGCTCCGTTCCTACCTGCCACGTATAATGGCATGTCTCTGTCCCCTGCTGGGCCTCAGTTTCCCCACCTGTGCAATAAGGCACTAGAGAAGATGAAGTCTGAGGGCCCTGAGAATTCTGACTTGTCTGATCCACTGACTCCAGTCCCCCCTTGGTTCTCTCACCGCCCCTCTGTGGGTCCTGGGCCAGCTCACCAAGATCCAGCAGCATGCTGTCCGATGGGAAGGTGGAGCCAAACTCCTCCTGCAGGTGGTAGGCACGGTGCAGCAGCGACTCCAGCTTCTCTGCAAACTCCCTTCGTTGTGACTCCGGCTTTGTGGAAAGCAATGGCCGTCAACCCAGACCCTCCAAGCTCCCCAAGGGAATGGCCTCATCCCTCACCACTGACACGGCCCGAGCCCCAGGCCCCTGGGGAAGGAGGAGAAGGCTCTGTGGCACAGGAGCCAACAGCCTAGGTGCTAGACCTGCACTGGTCAGTACAGGAGCCGCCTGCCACACGATGTGATCAAGCAGTTGAAATAAGGCCAGTCCAAGCTGACATGTGCCATTAAGTGTAAATTATGTGGTCTTGGTCACCAGATTTCAAAGACTCAGCACAAAAAAAAGAATGTAAAACAACTCATTAGTAATTTTTAATACTGATTACATGTTGAAGTGATAATATTTAGGGCATATTAGCGTATACAAAATATATTATTAAAATCAATTTTGCCTGCTTCTTTTTGTTTTTTAATGTGGCTTCTAGAAAAATCTAAATTAGATCTGTGGCTCACAAACAGACATGGGTTCAAATCTTGACCTGGGCAACTAACTTCCCCATTCTGAGCCTCAGTTTCCTTATCTGTCAACTGAGATAAGAATGACTGCTTTATAGGGCTTCAGGGAAAATTTAAGAGATAGAGTATGTAACGTACTTCACACAAGACTGCCTCATGGCAATGATCATTAAGTGATTTAACTATTGTTATTATTACTATAATAGGAGTACGATTAGAAGCCCAGAAAGAGCTGGGTTCAAATCCCACTATCATATATTAACTGTATGTGCCAGGAAAATATTTCACTTCTGAGCCTCAGTTGCCTCCTCTGTAGACTGGGGACAACAGTATGCGTCTCGTGAAGCACAGTGTTTGGTGCACAGGGAGCAGCAACAAGCAGTTAACAGTTGTTACTATGTTGCTGGGATGCCAAGTGAAGAGAACTCCAGTCCCATGCAGGTCTGGGGCCACAGCCAGCAGCTCCCAAGGCTGGGCAATGAAAGGACAGCTGCTTGGGGAGGGCATGGATGGCAGGAAAGTACTTTGCAGAGAAGCCTGAGTGGGCCTTTGCTGAAGGTGGGGGGTTGCTTGGACTGTGAAGTTCACCTGGAACTTCCCTCCAAGGAGCACGCAGCATCTTGTAGCCTCAATGACTTCCTTGCTGCCCTGGGGCCTCCAAGGCTGAGGTGTGGGAAGAAAGAGGCACTTCTCAGTCAACCCCAGGAACTTCCGGGCTGAGAGGTGAGACTCGGGCGGGCCCAATTCTATCTTCCACGGAGGCTGCCAGATCCTGCACCTGCAGGTAACTGGACCCCGAGGAGGAGACAAGGGCCAGCTCCGGTCTGAGGCCACTGGGAAGGAGGAGCTGGAAGAGCTCAGAGAGTACAGTAACAGTGGAAATGGCTGCTACTCACTGAGCACACACCTTGGACCAGGTATCTCATCATCGTACTCATCATTCAGCCAAGTGCCTGGTCCAGGTCACCCAGCTACAGCCTGGCAGAGTCGAGATTCAACCCTAGGCCTGTAAGACCCCAGGCCCACTGGCCGCAGCTGCGGCAGTGCCAGGCCCCGCCCATGAGGCTGGTGGAGCCTGCAGCTTTAGCAGAGATCAATACTGCCCTGAAGTCAAAGTCAAGCTATAGGCTTCTCATGATGAAAGTTTATGTCCATGTAAAATATGAAAGGAAAGCTAAAGTGAAAGAAGGTAAGCTACAAAAGATTATGGGCACTGTGATCCCATGTTTGTGTAAAAACACTAAGTATATAAAATATACTCTTTAACACAACATAACAGCAAAGTCTGGGAGACACACCCCAATATAAGAGGTACCATCTCTAGGTTGTGAGATTTTTTTCTTTTTTCTTGTCTGTGGCTTTCATTTGGGGAGACGATTACATGTGGGCTTTGAGTCTTGCCGTGCCATTCACCAGCTGTGGTATCTTGGACTGACCATTTCTACTCTCTGTGACTCAGTTTATCCATCTGCAAAGGGTGATGATGATGATAATACCCACTCCCCTTGGGCTGTGCTGTCTTCCACCCTGAATGGCCTCTGGCAACCTTTCCGTCTGACCCCTGGAGCCTAAAAGACCACCGAAAACAAGCTGACACTCTTCACACTGTGCCCGTGAATTGCTTTGGTGGCTACAAAGGATGCCATCATAGTTTTTATCTCAGGGGTCTGGAGCTCTGATCTGCTCCAAGGATGAAGCCTGACCACAGAACTCTGCCATCAGCATGCTCCTCCCTGGCACCATGCAGGACCGGGCAGAGAGAGTGACAGGCCTTGTGCAGTCCCAACTGCAGTCCCCACGTTGAAGGAAGGACAGTGCTGACAAGCTGGGATAGGTGTACTCCCCTCATGAATAAAAAGGATGATCTGTTTAAAAGAAATGTAAATCCTAAGCTCACAAAATGGAGCTGTGGAACATTAAAAATAAGAACGGTAAGAATATAATGACATTTAAACCACATTAAAAAAAAATCCACATCATCTCACCACCCGAGGTTGACACTTGTTACATTGAGGTGTCTCTCAGACTTTATTCTTAGACTGTGTTCAAGTATCTATTTAATAAATCTAATGTTTTTTATATAAACATGGGATTATGCTGTGCATACTCTTTTGCACATTAACAAGCTGTGCAAGATGTTTTTTTAAATTGTGCTTTAAGTGAAAGTTTACAGTTCAAGTTAGTTTCTCATACAAAAATTTATAGACACATTGTTGTGACCCTAGCTGCTCTCCCTATACTGTGACAGCGCACTCCTCCTTTCCACCCATGTCCATTCAACCAGCTCCTGTCCCTTTTTGCCTTCTGATCTCACCTCCGGACAGGAGCTGCCCACTTAGTCTCATGTATCTACCTGAGCTAAGACGCACTCTCTTCACAAGTATCATTTTAAGTCTTATAGTCCAGTCTAATCTCTGTCTGAAGAGCTGGCTTCGGAAATGATTTCAGTTCAGGGCTAACAGAGAGTCTGGGGGCCGTGTCTTCCAGGGTCCCTCCAGTCTCAGTCAGACCATTAAGTCTGATCTTTTTACTAGAATTTGAGTTCTGCACCCCACTTCTCTCCTGCTCCGTCAGGGACTCTCTGTTGTGTTCCCTATCAGGGCAGTCACTGGTGGTAGCCAGGCACCATCTAGTTCTTCTGGTTTCAGGCTGATGGAGTCCTTGGTTCAAAATGTATTGTTAAATGAAAAAAACAAGGAACAGAACTGCATGCAATAGGCCCCAATTTTTTTAAGGATAAATGTGTTATTCTAGTTATTAAAAAAATTGGAAGAATGAACAGCAAACTCTTTAGAAAAGAATGTTAGTAGAAAGAAATCAGGTAATAAAACTATATCTACTAGATATATCAAGACCTTGGTTTTATTGGTTAAAAAAAAAAATTATAGCCCCTACTTCACACCACATACAAAAATCAACTCAAAACGGTTCACAGACCTAAATGTAAGAGCTAATGCTATAAAACTCCTGGAAAAAAACTTAAGAGTATATCTTCATGACCTTGGGCTAGGCAATGGTTTCTTAGATATGACACCAAAAGCATAAATGACATAATAAAAAAATAGATAAACTGCAATTCAACAAAATTAAAAACTTTTGTGTTTGAAAGGACACTATCAAGAAAGTGAAAAGACGACTCACAGGATGGGAGAAAATATTTGCAGATCATATACCTGATAGCAGAATATATACAGAACTCTTACGACTGAATAATAAAAAGAAAAATTAAAAAATAGGTAAAAGATCTAAATAGACATTTCTCCAGAGAAGATATACAAATGACCGATACGCACATGGAAAGATGTTCAACATCTTTAGTTATCAAGGAAATGCAAATCAAAACCACAATGAAACACCACTTCATACCCACTAGAATGGCTATATTCAAAAAGACAGAAAATTACAAGTGTTGGTAAAGATGTAAAGAAATTAGAACCCTCATACACTGCTGGCTGGGAATGTAAAATGGTGCTGTTGCTTTAGAAAACAGTCTGGTGGTTCCTCCCATGCCAGGGTAAGAGGGGACACAGGGGGAGAATGCCTACCTCAGATAGCACCTCTGAAGCCATCTCTGGATTCTGGAGGCTGTCCCCCGGTGTGGGGGTGCTGCTGCTCTCCCCTCTCTGCCCCACGCTCAGAGCCTGCTCCCACTTCTGCAGAGCCTCCTCGAATAGCTCCATGCCTGAGCACAGGCAGGAGAGAAGGGAGAGTCAGGCCCCCAGCAGAGAAAGAGCTGCCTGGCCCCGCACAGCACCACTCAGGAGGGGGCTCAGAACAGTGAGGAGACAAGAGGGCAGAGAAGGACAAGAGCCCGGCAAGGGGGTGGGCCAGGTCCTGATCCCTTTTTCAGGGTTTATCAGTTTATAGGCCTTCATTCGGACCAGACTGGTTCCTGGAGACTGTCCCCTGCTCAGAAACGGATGGGAACCATGATGTGGGTAGAGACAAAATGGCACCTAAAATGTCCTGAGCCCGGCCTGGGCACCGGGAGGAGGCCATTCCTCCCACCTCCACCCCAAGAAAGCCCAGAGGCCAGCCTCCGGGCCTTACCTTGCATGTAGAGGCTTTCAGCATTGCCATCGTTGGCGGCCACAGATTCTTCCATTCCTTTGGCATCCCATGGTCCCAAGCAGGCTGCCATGGGGCTAGATGAGTTCACTGCCACCATCTGGGTGCCAAGCAGCGCAGGGACCCGAGAGCATGGAGTGAGGCCTTCCCAGGCCCACTGCAGGATCCCTCTGAGCCCTCCCCATGCCCTCTCCAAATACCATCCCTGAACTAGCCCCTGGCCATAGCATCCAAGCCCCTAACACAGCTGGTTCCACAAACTCCAAGTGCCTGATGATGCCTCACAGAAACTGCCTAAGTGGGAAGAAACACTAAAGCCAACAGCTGGCCCGGAAACCAGCAGCCTCTGATAAATCCCACCCTGAGCCCAGCTGCTGATCAGCACTACCCACTCCCTACTCTGGGACTCCTCTACTCGTCTGACAAGAAGGACTGAGACAGCAGCCATTACAGGCTGGGCCAGGCGTAAGGGCCACAGCCATCATCACACACCCTCCCAGGCTGTGGGCTCCTCCAGGACAAGAACCTTCTATCGCCCGCCTTTGTGTCCCTAGGGCAGTGCCTGGCCCAGAGCTGGGGCTTTGGGCTTTCTGACTGAATTAATAACTGGATGAATGAACAAACCAAAAGCCATTCCCCAAGAGAAAATAAACGCCTTTTTATCTTATTTACCTCCATATCCCCAGTGCCTAACAGAGTCCCTGGCACAAAGCAGGTGCTTGCTCAATGTCTGATGAATGCATGAATAAAAGAACTTTCATAGATAAATATCTTCCCCAGGAGAACATAAACTTCTCTTCTGCATCTTATCCACCTTTCTCTCACCAATGCCTGGCACACACAAGTGATCAACAGAAATCTTTGAAAGCCTGAATGGATGGATGAATAGATGGGGGCATGGATGGATGGATGCATGGATGGAAGAATGAATGAATGAAACTTCTTCCTTCCTCTCCCTACCAGTCGACAAGCTTCCTGAGGGCAGAGACTAGGGCCTACTCAGGCACCCCAGCTGCAATGACAGGCACCCCAGCTGCCCCTGCCTGGCCTGGTGCCCCTAGCCCAGGTCCTCACCGAGGCCAAGCTGTGGGAAGAGCCTGAGTGCTTGCTGGGCTCGATGGAGGAAACGCCGCTGAGCGTGTCGTTGCTCTTGCTACTGGGGCTCTGTACTCTCCGGCTAGAGTAGCCTGTGAGGAACAGGAGGGCAGGGGTCATGGCAGGTTTCCCAACTAGCCTCTGCATATGCCATCCCCCACCTGGACCACCCTCCCCTTACCTCACATCTGAGCGCCAGTCCTGACTTACAAGTCAGGGTATGGTCAGAATACCCTGATGTCGTGTACATAGCAGAAGAGTGCTGGGCCCCTCCCTGTTTTCCTGCTCACTACTGTATCCCCAACACTCAGCACAGGGCCTGGGAAGGGCCCAGATCTGCCAGGATAAGCCTGAGAATGAGATCTGACTACTTCCCCACCTCCTTGTGTTGTTGATTGCATGACTGATTTAGAAGTCTCCTTGTTCCAAAAGAGATTTGAGGTCACAAATTTTTAAAATACACCAATGACTTTCTTCAAAAAGTAAGTGGGAAAAGTAGGAAAGGGACAAGGAGGTGGTACCAGACGGTGGCCGTGGCATAGTGTACACAGGCTCAAGGTCAGTGGTTCCAGGTCTCCAGCGGCCAGTACACGTCTCAGCAGCTGTTTGTACTTCTATTCTACTCTAGAAACTTATTTTTCCCATTGTAAAGATAAAATTTCCATTTTGCAATGATAATTCACAATTAAAATTCATTTTTAAAGAGACTTTTGCTTCTTAGAACAGCGTTTCTTTAAGAGAACGCCTTGCCTTGGAAAGAGAGCCACACGGTGTTCATGCACAGCAAACACTGGGTTTCTGGATTATGATTAACAGGGGACTGTGGGGAGTTACTGCTTTAAAAAAAAATCTAAATCTACATCAATCCATCTCTAGATATATACCTTTTTTTTTTTTAAAGTGTGATTCAGGTAGTTTACATAGCAAATTAGTTTCTCATTCAAAAATTTGTACACAAATTGTTTCCTAGCATTGGCTGCAATCCCACGTTGTGTCAACACTCTCCCTCTTTCCCTTTCCACCCCAGGTTCACTACGTCCATTCCTCCAGTTCTCCTGTCCCCTCCCGCCTTCTCATCTTTGTTCCTGGGCAGGTGTTGCCTATTTAATCTCCTACACTTAAGCGTGATCTAAGAAGCACACTCCTCACATGTGTTATTGTCTTATGGGCCTGCCTAATCTTTGGCTGAAAGATGAACTTCGGGAGTGGCTTCAAGTCTCAGTTAAAGAGTTTCCGGAGGCCAGAGTCTCGGGGGTTCCTCCAGTCTCCGTCAGACCAGTACGTCTGGTATTTTTTGTGAATTTGATCATTTGTTCTACATTTTTCTCTCACTCTGTCTAGGACCCTCTATTGTAATCCCAGTCAGAGCGGTAGGTAGTGGTAGCTGGGCAACATCTAATTCCTCTGGTCTCAGGGTCCTCTAGGCTGTGGTTCACACAGCCCATTAGTCCTTTGGACTAATTGCTCCCTTGGGTCTTTAGTGTTTTTCCCTCTCCTTTGCGCCAAACCAGAAGAGACTGATAGCTGTATCTAGATACATATATATATTACAATAAAAAATCAATTTAAAAAAGACAGTAAAAAAGGTAGGTATGTTACATAACACTTTTTTCTGTTTCTTAGTTCTTTCAAATGTTTAGGAATAAATCCCCAGAAAAAAATCTAAATCTAAACCAATCGATCTCTATCTGTACATCTGTATTTACAATTTTAAAATCAATTAAAAAAAAAAAGGGGGAGAGGGGACCACACCAGCAGCCACAAAACCAATCAGTGGCTGCCAGGGACTGAGGGTAGGGGAGAGGGGCTGACTAAAAGGGACATGGGGGAATTTACAGGGTGATGGAACAGTTCTTAACTGGTGGTATGTCTGTCAAAACTCATAGAACTATATGCTAAAAAGGGCAAATTTTACTGTACATAAATTAAACCTTAATTAAAAAAAAAAAGAAAAACCATATGGCTCAGTAACCATACAGCCCTTCCTATTCCTGAACCTGGGGAGACCTCCTTCCCTGGACTGAGGAGCCATGCCCCACCAGCCCCCTCTGGACCCAGGTACTCTCAAAGGGGTCAGTGAGAAGGAGACAATGAGAACAACCACAACAGCTTCCACTGACTGGGCGCATCACTCACCAAATCCTCACAATGACTCAAAGAAGGAGATGCCACTGTCATCCCCACTTCATAGATGGGAGGAACTCAGCTTGAAGATGGAAAATCACTTGCCGAGCTGGCATTTGAACCCAGGTCAGGCCCTTCCCCACCACCTCATACCCACCCACCTTTCTTCACCGATGGGACCTTCCTGGCCATCAGGATGGGGAGGGGCACCGTGCCTATCTGCTCTCCTCCCATCTCGGGGCCGACCTGCTTCTTCCTCCGTCGTCGTCTCTTCAGCTGGTGGGCGGCCAGGGCCAAGGTCAGGGTCCCTAGGGCTGTGGCAAAGAGGACCTTCCGCAGGCCAGGTGTCAACCGCAGCTGTGAGAATGCTGACTGCAGGAACAGAGGGAGGTGGCCAGGTTAGTCTCCCTAGGAAAGTCCCGAGGTAGATGGAGTGCCCCGCAGAGCACCTAATGGGCAGTGAGCACCCCAGGCACCCAGTGAATGGTTGAGAGGCAGCCACCTCCAGAAGGGGGCAAGACTAGCCTCTCTGAAATGTAGCCCAGAGAGTTCTAAAGAAGGGACACTCAAGACAGCAAAATGACAATGCCAAGGAGATCGCGTCCAGGGTCCACCAGGTGTCGCTAACACCATCAGTCATGATTGTATCAGCAGCGTTGACTGAGCGCCTACTATGCCAGGTACCACACTAGGACTTCACCTGAGTTACCTTTTGGCATCTCTACCATCTTCCAGATGAGGAAACTAAGGCTCACACAGGCTAACACACATATCCAAGGTTGACACAGTAAGAGACAGACATCGAACCCAGGTCTGCCAGATCCCAATTGCTTAATGACTCCATGAAGACAATGACATTCACTCCACCCCACTGTTCCATCTGCACATGTCCCACTGCTCCAGCCTCACCCTCTGCCCAAGTAGATTGGAAGCCACTCAGGTGGGGCTGCATCCCTCATTCCTGTTTCCCTAGTGCCTGGAAGTGTCGAGAGGCCTGATCAGCCACAAACATTTGTGTGTGGCAGGTGAGGCACTGCTGTCCCCTTTTATAGATCAAGAAACTGACGTGGAGAGTTCACATAGTCTTAGGGTAAAGAGTGGGCTCAGGGCCCCAGACTCCTGACCTAGTCTTTCTTCCCCCACTCAAAGAGATGACACCAGATGCTAGGACAGCAATAACAAGAACCCAGCTTTCCTAGATGCTGCAGGGCCCCTGGACTGAGTGGCTCAGGGTTTCATGGATCGATCCTTACCTGCCCAAACGTCGTGTACAGGAACACAGGGATCTCGGCCACCGTCATGGCCAGGGCCTGGATCATGGGCATGCCCTCGGTCCTCTGGAACGCCATGGCAGGACCAGCACCCCAGGCAAGAGCCCACAGGGCCAACGGCTTCCAAAAAGGATGTCTTCAACTGGCTGCTGGCTGGGTCCCAAGCACTATCCACACCCCAGAAGAACAGGGACACATAGACCACAGGGTCCCTCCACAGAGCTGGGAGGACAGATGGCCAAGTCAGACACAAGGAATTGTGCATGTGGGTGTGCAGAAATGCACACAGAGTGCCCTGGGGGATGAGGTGGCAGTGGAGCCTACATCTGGAATATTAGGCCTAGAATCAGGCCCCAGCCCTCCTACAACCGCCGGGAGGGAAACAGCCAAATGCCCCACAGACCTTCTGCCCACCATGAGCCCTGAGAGTGAAAGAAGCTCTCTAGGGTCCTGGGCCAAGAAGAGGACCCATGGCCTGGGAGATGGATAGGTCAGTCTCAACCTTGGGACTGTATGCCACACTTTCTCAACCTTTTTAAACCCATGGCCCTTTTGCTAAGCAAAAATCAGGGTCAGGCCCCTGACTGAGAATCATTACATCTTTTTAACCTTCTACAAAGCCAAAATCTTCCTGTAGACTGTATTACACACATTATTTCACTGAATCATTACAATTCTGTGAAGCAGATGCTAACTACCCACCTCCATTTTCCAATGAGGAAACTGACACTCAGAGAGGGTAAGTCAGGAGCACAAAGCTGATATATGGTGGAGTCAGGATTTGAACCAAGATCTATTGGTATACAGACTCTGTGGTCAACCCAACTCTTTCGCTAAACATGACACGGAGCAGGAAGGGGCAGCAGAACCCTGAACTACAAGGGCAGCTTTCCCCTGGGGCCTATTGAGACCCACCCCCGCCCCCCAGGATACCCCAATGGCCCATCCTAAGGCCAGGAAATAGGTAGCTTGATCACACACAGCCCAGTCCCAAAAACATTGCAGGATGCCCCCCAACCACCACCACCCAGCCCAAGGGTACCTTCAACAGCTCCTGGGATCTCAAGCAGAAGGAACACACAGGCCAGGGCAGACACTGTTTACCTGGGATGGCAGCCAAAGTCACTGGGCCAGCACAAGAAGTGACTTATCCCCAGTGAGTGGGAAGCAGGAACGATCCTATTGTCTAGCTCTAGGGCTGGGGCGTGTGTGTGGAGAGGGGTGGGGTACTGTTCTAGGACCAAGGTAACTGTCATCTTGTGAAGGGTAGGAGACATCCTGCCAGGAGGCTGCAGATTGAGCTACAGGACCTCCAGTGGTCAGGGCTCAGGCTAATATTATAAACAACCCCCATTCACCACCCAGCCTGGTCCAGGCCTCAGAGCAGAGGGAGGACAAGAACATTAGAGGATCAGCAGGTACTTACTATGGACCGGGCTTGGAACAGGCTCTCCACAAGGGCTTGTGTCTAGTCACTCACAGAACCCTTATAATAATTACTGTTTGTCTTAACAATGGGGAAACTGAGGCTGAGAGGTGAGCAACCTGACCAAGGTCACTGAGTAAATGCTCAAGCTGCAGTGTGACCTCAGCTCTGTGGGATCCCAAGGCTGCAGCAGTGTTTCCCCTGCCCTGCCTGCTACAACTGTCACTCTTCCCTCAACTATGCCACATGCCCCCGGGTGAGGAGCCCACAGAGAGCTACAAAGATGAGCCCGAGCACCAAAGTGAGACAGGGCTGAGAGGCAGGGACTGAGGCCTGGCATTTGTCTGCAGGAAAGTCAAGAGCAGTCTCTGCTGCTCCCACCAAGCAGAAAAGCAGCAAGTGCAAGGTAATAACACTGGCTCCCCAAGTCTGTTTTACTCCAGGGTTGGACCCAGGTCCAGCCTATCCACAGCCTACCTCCTCTCCATGATGACAAACCTAGGGCAATGACCTCCTCCATGTGGACACTTCTAATCCTGCCCTAGAACCTTCGGCGGGCACTTCCTCACTCCGAGCACTCCACAGCACTTACAACACCTTCAGCCTGGACATCCATGCTTTCCATCCTGGGTACCTCCTCCTCTGCCCTGGATTCCAATAATGACTGGCCTGAGTACCTCCTCATTCTGAACCTTGACCACAGCAATGTCCCCGGCCCCCCTTGAGCCATCCTCTGCCCAATCTCTTGTTCATTCCAGTCTGAGCACCTCTGCTGAACTGGGCATTGGGCACCTCCACCCACCCCACCTTCCCTGGAGCCCAGCCCTAGACCTCAGCAATATCCCCGATTCCAGAACCTGTTCATTCCATACTGGACATCTTGCGCAGTCCCCGGCCAGGCCATCTCCTCTTTTGCCTCGATCTGCAGAATATCCCTGGGGATAATGCAAGCACCCTCTGGCGCCCTCCACCTGCTCCTTCCATCCTGGGTACCTTCCTGGCCCAGGTACATGCGCCCCTACTGCCAACCCCCTCAACATTCCAGGCCGAGGCATCTCCTCACTGACCGAGGTACCTTCTCGTTCCACCCCCGCCCAGGGGCACCCTCTCGCGACGCCCACGCCCCGGGTACCTGCTCATACCAACCTGGACATCTTCTCAGTTCGGTCGGGCCCGGACACCTGCACCCCCGCCCAGGTCCAGCCCCTGCAAGTCACAGTCCCCGGCCTGGCTGCACTACCCGCTCGCCCGGCGGGCATAGCCCGGGACCACCACTCACCCGAGCTCCCATCGCTGTGGAAGGGCAGCGTCTCCTTCCTTCGCGCCCGCGCAACCAACCTCTGGGCCACCGCGGGGCGTGGCCTCGAACAGGGCCGCCCACTTCTCTGGCCAATGAGCGTCGCAAGGCCCCTCCGCGCCTCTTCGGCCTCGGGCCAATAGGTTGGGTCTCGGGCCAATAGGCTGGGTCACGTGACCGATCTGGCTTGAGTTTTTCTCGTCCTCACCCCGCCTCCTAAGTGTGGTTGAGGCGCGGAAGTGCTCTCTTCTCTCCGACGATTGGCCATTAGGATTAGATTGACACGGGCTGCTGGGTAGGACGGGACCACGCTTAAACGGGCGTAGGCGGGGCAATCAGGAATAGCATGTGGATACCAATGGCTCTTTCGAAGGAAACGTTGGCAGTGTGAGCCTTAAACTTTGGATGCTTTACGCCTGTCCGCCCCGACACGCACAAATTCTTCCTTCCTTTTAAGGCCCAGTTTTCAAATGCCACCGCCTCTCAGCTCCGGCAGCATCCTCTTAAACGCTTGCCACTCTCCACATTGTCTTGGAATTGTTTGCAAAAGTGCCTTATCTCCCCTACAACACACTATCTCCCTAAGAGTTGGGAGTGTGATTCAATTCGGACCACCCAACTGTGCCTTGCACCAAACACTGAGTTTGGAATCAGTCATACCTGAGTTGGTCTCAAGTTCTGCCACTTCAGCTCTCTGAAGTTTTCTAGTTTCCCTTGATGTAAAACGGGGATGGAATACCTGCTTTGCCTGAGTCACAAGGGCTTTGGTGGGGATCAAAAGATAACCATGTGGCAGCCCTTTCCTAACAGAAGAGCTGGCCACATCTCAGATTTTAAATTATAATTATCAGCAAGTCATTCACATTCCTGTATTCATTCAACAACAAACTAATGTTTTCTGTGCACCAGCCCCTGAGCTGGACACTGGCAGACAAGACGACTGGTGGTCCCAGGAAGTTCATAGTGTGTCCGGAGAAGCAGACACGTATTTACTATCTTGTGATAGGTGCTCTAACAGGGAGACCCTGGGGATGTGGAGTTACTAAGGAGATACCTAGGCTGGACCTCTTGCGGAGATGAGGAATTAAGGAAGGCTCCTAAAGAAAAGAAGTCCAAACAGAGACCTGAAGGATGAGCAGGAACAGCATGGGCTGTGCCCCAGAGGCAAGAGAGAACCTGGCATCTTTGACTCAGGGTGGCAGGAACCCAAGAGAGAGGGGAAATTGGCAGCTGATAAGGCCAAAGAAGGAGGAGCCAGATGTGGAGAAGAATGGTCTCCACAGCTGGGCTGCCTGGGTCCCAGGCTAGATCCATCACTTCCTCCCCTGTGACCATGGCCACTTAACTCCTCTAACCCTCAGCTTCCTCACCCCTAAAATGAAGATGATGGTGGTTTCTAAGCTGTTATGAGCATCTCAGGTGATTACCCACTTAAAAGTGCTCAGTGCTGGCCTGGCATGGGCTCAGGCCCACATTTGGCCATTACTATTAGTAAATCTTCACAGCCAAGTGGAGAGCTAGTTAAATAGGTGAAAGTTATAGACTGGTAGAGCTATAAGATCAGTGATAACTAGCATGTACTCACTCCTTTACCCTGTTGTGTTTTTCTTCCCAGAACTCATCACTTGGTATATTATATATTTGTTTGCCCATGAGGGAAGGGACCTTGTTTTGTTCACCGCTTCATCCCCAGCACCTAGAACAATGCCTGGCAAATAGTAGGTGCTCAACGTGAGTTATTGAATGAATGAACATATAACTATATTGACATGGGATGTTTAAAGAAATATGGCTGGTTGCTAGCTAAATGAATGATATGGTCAACTATAGACAGATACTGAGAGGTAAATCCATGATCAATACAGATGAATAGAAACACATAGAGACACAGAAACAACAAAGAGTTGATGGATTGCAGCTGTGCAGGTGGCATAAAAGTCGACGGTGACTCCGTATAGATAATAAATGCAGACCAGTGATTCTGAAGCTGGGGTGCACGTTAAATCACTTGGGTGCTTTCAAAAGCTCCCACCTGCCTGGGCCCCACTTGCACTGAGAGAACCAGGGCCTAGGGGTGAGACTGGGGTCTGGGTTTTGAACAAGCCCTGGGGGTGATTTGAGGCTTACCCCTGCACAGATAGGCTCGGTTAGGTGATGAGAAAGCAGGGTAAGTATAGAGAGATGACCAAAGTCAGCCATCCAAAGGACAGAGCCAGGGAGAAGGTACCAGTTCAGGTACCACGTGGTTAAAAGATGAAGCCCAGAGGCAGAGATGGGGAGAGGTGGAGACAGGTAGAAATTCCCTCCCAAACACCCTGGGAGGGAGTTATCTGTGGGCTAAGACCACCCCCTACCTGTCTGGGTTGTGAAGAGCTGTGTTCAAGGTCAGTACAGTACATGTTTGTGCCCCGAGGGCAGCCAAGCCCCTCCATTTTGACAGAAACCCAACCTTTGACCTCCCGACCATAGCCTCCTCTCTTCTCCTCAGGTGCGAGGCTCACGGGCCGAGGACCCGCTTCCTCCCCGCACATCCTCCCTTCCTAGCCTTGAAGGATGGATGAGTCCCCACCTGGCCCTCAGCTGTTAGTAGTGTCACCAAGGTCAGGGTCAGAAGAGTAGGAAGGCTGTAGAGGGCCAGGGCGGGGAACGCCAGAGAGATCCAGGGAAAAAGAGGCCGAGAAATAGGGAGACAGCGGGCACCACAGACAGGTGGCGGAGGGGCGGGGTGCGAATAGACAAAGGGAGAGGAAGAAGCTGGAGAGGCCAGCCCAGGTGGCGGCCGGGTGGCTGGCCGCTGCATCTGCGGTCGGCGGGCCGACTGGCGGGTGGACGCAAGGGGCAGCAGCGAGCACCTGCTGGCCGCCTCCAGGCCGCCTACCGCCTGGCTCCGCCCCGGGCGGCCGCCGCGCCCCGCCTTGCGCGCTCCGGCTAGTTCGGCGGTTGCGGGCGAGCGGGTGGGCAAGCTGAGGGCTGGAGCTCAGGCAGCAGGTGGGCGGGGTGCGGGTTGGGCGGCGGCGGCGGCGGCAGCAGGGGTCGCGGGGCTGCCAGGCTGCGCTCGAGCGAGCGCAGCCGGCCTTGCGTGCGCACCATGGACTTCAATATGAAGAAGCTGGCGTCGGACGCGGGCATCTTCTTCACCCGGGCGGTGCAGGTGAGGCCTGGCGCCGCGCCGTTCTCCGGGCCGTGCGCCCGGGCCCCTCACGGCCGGCTCCCGGGGCCCGGATGTGGGGCGGGCGCGGCGCAGAGGGCGCCCCTGAGGCAGAACCCCTCCAATGCAGCTGCCACCTTCTCCGCAGCGGGAACACCCTCCGCCCGCTGGAGTCCCCGCTCCTTCTGCGCTGCCCAGAAAAGAGAGTGAGCCCGAGGCCCCTGTTTACACTGGCCGCACCCTCAGCGTGACCCGGGGACGGGGACTAAGCCCAGCTGCCTGGGGAAGAGGGACCAGTGCCCACCATTTCGACCAGTTAGGTTACCACCCTGCCCAGGCTTTTGCCCCAGGCCCTGTGGGAGCCCCGCTGAGGAGGGGAGAGGGCAGCAGGCTGCTCCTCCCTCCCTGTCTCTCCGCCTAGCCAGAACTCTGGCTTTGGCCAGGGCGTTTGGAGGGCTGGGTCCCTGCCCAGGGACTCGTGCACCCCTCACAGCCCCTTCTCTGAGCCTCAGTCTCCACACCTGTGCAGTGGGCTAGTGGTGCTATGATCCTTCAGGACCCTTTTACACGCTTGGAGAGTCAGGCCAGAATCCAGTAGGGCTGTGGTTGTTTCCTTTCTGCTTTCTGGGGGGCCTGTTTCCTTTTAGTCCCCAGGCCTGGGGATAGGGAGAGAGGTGGGGCCTGGCTTGGCCCCCTCCTTGGGAAACTGTCCAGGCCGATGTTGCCAGGATTGGAGCAAGTCCTATCCATTGAGATCCTGGGAGAGAAACTGAGGCAGCTTAATGTCATGATGATCTGGAGTCAGATATGGTTGTGACTGCTCCCTCCTGTGACCTTGGGGGAAGTGGCTTCACCTTTTTTGGGCCTCAGTTTCTCAGTCTGAAAAATGGGCTTACTAATACTACCCTGCCAGAATGGATGTGAGGATCCCATGGGACTGTGCATGTACATGATCACTAAAAAAGCAAGCTCATTATTGGTATCCGTCTGGTTAATAGCGCCCTTATACATCTGTGACCTTGGGCAAGTCTCAACCCTTCTCTGAGCCTCAGTCTCCCCATCTGTAATTCAGGTGTAACACTGCATCTGCCTTAGAGGGTGGCTGTGGGGTTCAGTGAGATCCTGCAGATACGGGGGCTTGGCTCGTTGGCAGTGCTCTGGTCCTGTTGTCCTTGTCCATGTTGTTGGCACTCCTGAGGAGGCCCTCCCTCTCTGGAGGAGCCCAGCCCCTGTCAGGCCTCCCTCCCCAAAGCCTATGTGGCCATGTTTACTAGAAGCACAGTGTCCTTGTGAGGTTTAGTGTCCCAGTGGGTGAGGATTTGCTGCTTGGTGCTCCTAGCCTGGTCAGTGCCCCCAGTCCTAGTGGGACTTCAGAGCCCCTTGGACAGGCCCAGTCTTTCTGGCAGGTGGGGAATCCACCCTAGTGTTGGCATGGCAACTGCGATATCTGCCACATTTGGGGAAGAACCTGATCTGCCGGTTTCCTGCTGCTGTTGGGGCCCAGGCACCCAATCTGACACTGCCCAAAGAGCCCAGGAGTGGTGGTGAGGGGCAGGGAGGTTGGGCCCTGTGGTTTCGCTTCACTGGCTGGTGGCGGGTCCACAGGGTTGCCCATACTGGAGTGGGAGCCGACAGTGCCCAGGCCCCAGCCTCCCAGGATGGAGGAGGGAGCTGGGAGCTTTATAAATAGAGGCTTTCTCTGGCTCTGCACGCCCACCCCCTGCTGCCGCCATCTTGCAGGGAGCAGCCTTGGACTCTGCAGGCATAGGCCTCTAAGGCACAAGGCCCTTTCCCCTTGGCTGGGATGGCAGGCCACAGGAGAGGGGTCCTGAAATGTGACCTGGGCAGGAAAGGCCACACAGAGAACCTGCCTGAGCCCAGCTGGCCCAGGGAATGGGGTTGGGCTGGGAGGCCTCTTCCAGCCAGGAGGGACTGGAGGAGGGTTCTTCATTATCGATACATGGGCGGCTCCTCTGTGCAGATGCCACCTTGCCAGGCACCAGGGCATGCTGGGTAAGCCCTCGGCCCCTCATATGTACCAGGGACAACATTAAGAGCCTCACCCCCACCACAGTCCTGGCAGGAACAAGGCCGTGGCTTTGGGATGAGAATCCAGAGGGCAGGATCCCTTTTGCATGGGTGATTCTGGAATGCCTTCCAGGTGAAGTGTGCTTGAACTGTGTCTTGAAAGTAGGGAGGGTTTTGTGAAGTTGGCACAGGGAGGGTATTCCAGGTGATGGGCATAGCCCAGATGAGGACCATGAGACAAGAAAACGTAAGGCATATTTGAGAATGGGTAGCATGCCAGTGGGGGTGGGCAGGAGAAGTGATAGTATGAGTACTATTAGTAGTAATTGTAATGATAGCAGTGGTAGCAGTAATAGTAAAAAAAAAAAAAAAAAAAAAAACTGGAAGGCAGTGGCATTGTCATCATCAGAGCTAGGCAGACAGCAGTGGGCATGGGATGGATTCCCAAGGGGTCAGGAGAGCTTGGTAGGACTTCGCACCTGTAGGGTTTGAGGAACAGGGTGGGAGGGGATGAGGAGGGGAGGTATTGAGGTGCACATTTAGAGCAGGCTGGACTGGGTTTGAGGAGCCCTGGTGATGTGGTGGTTAAGCACTCAACTACTAATTGAAAGGTTAGTGGTTCGAACCTAGCAGCTGCTCCACGGGAGAAAGATGTGACAATCTTCTTCCATAAAGATTACAGCCTTGGAAATCCTATGGGGGCAGTTCTGCCCTGTCCTGTAGGGTTGCTATGAGTCAGAATCGACTTGATGGCTATGGGTTTGGTTTGTTTTTTGGACTGGGTTTGGAGATGTTGAATGTGAAGAACTTCTTGTACCATTGGGGTAAGGAGGTCCCCAGGTAGCTCTTGGGAACCTAGGAGGGATGTGAGGGAGGCATTTTGTTAATTATAATGATGATGATGATAGTACCAGCTGACATCTATTGAACCCTTACTGTGTGCCAGCCACAGAGCTAAGCACCTTCTAAATAGTCTATGAGACAGATCCTGTTGTCCCATTCTCCAGGGGGACACTGAGGCCCAGAGAGGTGACTTTACCTCTCTGATCCTCAGTTTCCTCATCTGGAAAATAGGACTAATGCCACCCACCTCAGAGGGCTGAGCGAGATGAGTCCTGTCCAGGGCCCGGCTCCCAGCAGGGGGATGGGCAGGCCTGAGACCCTCTTCAGGGAGACCACAGCTTGAGGAGCCTGAAGTGGAAAAGGAGGCAGAAGCAACTAAAGTGGGGGAAGTAGGAGGAGGGCTGGGAGCATCTAGTCCCCAGGTAGGGAGCTGGAGGCTAGAACCCTGCCAGCCTGGCCTGCCCAACCCTGCAGTGAGAAACCCAAGCCCTGCTACATAATTGATGGCTGCTGAGCAGCCTGACTGTCAGACGTCTGCCTCCCACTCCTCGCAGCCGGAGCAGCCTGGTGGCCTCTGGATTATTCACTGCTGTCCAGTAGCTCAGGAGGGACCTCTAGACCTCAGGTTGTAATGACTCTTGACTCCAGCACAGTCCTGGCCCCTTGCTTAGCCTCAGTAGCATCACCTGTGAAATGGGAAACTTCACCCAACCTGCCTTGGAGGGCTGGTGGAGGAGCCAGTGAGATCATTGCTGTAAAACACTTAGCGCAGGCTGGGCCACAGATACAATGGATGTTATCTGCTATTACTACTGACCTTATTGTGCAGGCCTTCGCCCCTTTTTAAAAAAAATTTTTTAAATTTTTTTTATTGTACTTTAGATGAAGGTTTACAGAGCAAATTAATTTCTCATTAAACAATACACATATTGTTTTGTGACATTGGTTGCCAACCCCATGACATGTTAACACTCTCCCCTTCTCGACCTTGAGTTCCCTGTTGCCAGCTTTCCTGTCCCCTCCTGCCGTCTCGTCCTTGCCCCTGGGCTGATGTGTCCCTTTAGTGTCATTTTGTTTTATGGGCCTGTCTAATCTTTGGCTGAAGGGTGAACTTCAGGAGTGACTTCAGTACTGAGTTAAAAGTGTGTCCGGGGGCCATACTCTCAGGGTTTCTCCAGTCTCTGTCAGACCAGGAAGTGTAGTCTTCTTTTGTGAATTAGAACTTTTTTCTACATTTTTCTCCAGCTCTGTTCAGGACCCTCTATGGTGATCCCTATCAGAGCAGTCAGTGGTGGTAGCCAGGCACCATCTAGTTGTACTGGACTCAGTCTGGTGGAGGCTGTGGTAGTTGTGGTCCATTAGTCCTTTGGACTAATCTTTCCCTTGTGTCTTCGGTTTTCTTCATTCTCCCTTACTCCAGACGGGGTGGGACCAGTGGAGTATCTTAAATGGCCGTTCACAAGCTTTTAAGACCCTATACGCTACTCACCAAAGTAGGATGTAGAACATTTTCTTTACATACTATGTTATGCCAATTGAGCTAGATGCCCGCTGAGACCGTGGTCCCCAGCCCTTAGCCCGGTAATTCAGTCCCTCAGGGAGGCCTTCTCCCTTTTGCTCTTTAGCTGTGACTTTGGGCAAGTCCCTTGCCCAGGCTAGAGAAGGCCTTGGTGTCTCTGTTTGAAAAATGTGGATATTGGTCCAAGGGCCTTCTAAATCAGAGTGGTCAGGGCTTTGAGCTGGTTTCTGGTTGTTCCTCGTTGGCCCACATGGCTTCTGCCAGCCCTGAGGGGCAATTCGTGTGGCATCCTGATCCTTCCCTGGCCTTGGGGCAGGGCTGCCAAGCTTTCTGGGCCCTGGGTGTACCCAGCAATTTGCTCCAATGGGCTAGCGGTGTACCCTGTCATTTGGCCATGCTCCCTTCCCACATACTTCCCTGCTGATTCCGTGCCAGACCCCAGCCTTAATGTCTCACCCACATCTTCCTTACTTCATCCTCCCAACCACCCTAGGAGGGAGATGCTCTAACTTGTTATCCCCATTTTTCAGCTCAGGAAACCAATGCTCAGAGAGACAAAGCCACTTGCCCAAGGTCACACAGCTTGCCTGTGGTGGAACTAAGACTTGAAGAAAAATCTCTGATTCCAGAGCCTGGGTTTTTCCCACTCACTCCCCTGGCACTCCTCCCCCGCAGGGTCCCAGCTCCCCATGGAGCCTCCTGAAAACCCAGATCTCACTCTGTGCCCGTTTGTTCCACGAGTCCTTTCCACGTAGTCCTCCTGCCGAGTCAGGCTAGAAGGACCCATAAAGATGGGCTCCTGAGGGTTCCTTACCCCTCTAAATTGTATGCCAGATTTTGTGTGAGTGTACATTTCTGTGGGGATAGGGTCTATAGCTTTCATCAGATTTCTAAAAAAAGCTATGATCCCTAAACTCCAGCCCAAACAGAGGAGTCAGTGGAGGCCCAGAGCAGGGTAGTAACTTGATCAAGGTCACAGAGCAGATTAGGAGCAGAGCAAGTCTCTTGACCTTAGGACCTGGGTTCCAGCCAGAAGGCGGAGGGAACAGTCCTCATCTACCTGTGTCCAGGCCCCCCTTCCTTTCTGAGCCCTCCCCACCCATTGGCCCTCCCCCAACAGTTCACAGAGGAGAAATTCGGCCAGGCTGAGAAGACTGAGCTCGATGCCCACTTTGAAAATCTTCTGACCCGGGCGGACAGCACCAGGAACTGGACAGAGAAGATCCTGAGGCAGACAGAGGTGCTGCTGCAGCCCAACCCTAGTGAGTGAATGCTGGCCAGCCCTAGGGGATGAGAAGTGGGGAAGGAGCTTGTGGGAGGCCAGGCCCTGTTGAGGCCAGGCAGGTGGGACTCGGCTGCATTCTAGTTAGAACCTGGGGCTTAAGGCTGTTGTTGGAAGTCGCAGTTAAAGTCAACAAGAGACTCGGTGTTGGGCTCCAGGATGGTCTCTGGAGCAGAAGAACTGCTAAGTTTTGCACAAAGGAATTGAAGAAATGCTGGAGACTACAACACACTTTGGAGGAGAGACAGGAAAAACATAAACTCAGTCATTTTAGAGAAGTCAGCAAGGCCCAGAGATGGAAAAGGGCTTGCCCAAAGTCACACAGTAAGCAAGGAGTGAGAAGAACCAAACTACAGGAGAACCTGCAGGAAAAGGGTGAAATGGAGTTGTGATGCATATCTGCCTGTAAACCTGACATGGGGCTAACTGAGTGCCTGGAGATCTTTTGGGGGCTCAGGGCAGGGAGTTGTTCACGTGTGTGATGCCCAAGGCATCCATGTTGTAATGAGGAAGGCGGTGGACGGGCTTTGACTTTGGTCCTGTCACCCCTAGCTGTGTGACCTTGGGCAGATACTTCGTATCTCTGTGCCTTAGCTTGTGTAGAGTGAGGTGTTAATAGTGCCAGTCTGACAGGGTTGAGGTGGGCATAAGCAAGAGAATATTCCAGAAGTCATCAGCTGGGTGCTTCCATGGATCAGGCCTGATCTGGGTCTGTTTCTGTCCCTGTGACTTTCATCCTTGGGCTTGGACTGAAGAGCCCTGTAGCTTTGATTGCTGTCTCCTCACAGGTGCCCGTGTGGAAGAGTTCCTGTATGAGAAGCTGGACAGGAAGGTCCCCTCGCGGGTCACCAACGGGGAGCTACTGGCTCAGTACATGGCAGAGGCAGCCAGTGAGCTGGGGCCCACCACTCCCTACGGTGAGCCGGGTCCCACAGCTGGGCTTGGGAGACATGGTTTCTTACTCTATCTTTCCCTCCCTCCCTTCCTTCGTTTTTTTCATTACACAAGTAATACCCAAATTTATCCTCATTTTGAAAACCTCAATCAATGCAGAAGAAAATAGTGAAAATGGAAGTCTCCCTTACCTAGTTCTGCTTTGTGTGTGTGTGTTTTAATCGTGGTAAAATATATATAACAAAACATTTGTCCTTTCAGCCATTTTTATGTGTACAATTCAGTGACATCAATTATGTTCACCATGTTGTACAGTCATCACTGCGTGTATTTTTTAATTCGATCATGCTGTGTTTACCATTCTGCAAACTGATTTTTTAATTAGCCTTGTACTGCAGATACCTGTTTACAAAAGCACTTAGAAGTCCACCTCAGGCTTTTTTTTTCCCCCCACGTTTTTAACAGTTTTTATTGAGGTATCATTTATATACCATTAAGTATACCTATTTTAATGGTATATTTCAATTATTTTTAGTAATTTTACAGAGTTGTGCAAACATCTCCACAATCCAGTTTAAAGAGCATTTCCACCACCCTAAAAAGAAGCCTTGTGTCATGTTTGTTTACAGTCAGTCTCCACTCCCAGCCCTAGGTAACCACTAATCTGTTTTCTATCTCTGTTTATTTGCCTTTTCTGAACATTTCATATAAATGAAATCATGCAATATATAGTCTTTTGCATCTGACTTCTTTCACTTAACATAATGTTTTTGAGGTTTGGCCATGTTGTAGCATATTTTAGGATTTCATTCTTTCTTTAATTAATTTTATTTTTGTCCCATACAAAAATTTATATATACATTGTTATGTGACCCTAATTGCTCTCCCCATACTGTGACAGCACACTCCTCCTTTCCACCCCTGACTCCCCATGTCCATTCAACCAGCTCCTAACCCTCTCTGCCTTCCCATTTCACCTCCGGACAGAAGCTGCCCATTTAGTCTCTTGTATCTACTTGAGCTAAGAGGCACACTCCTCACGACTACCACTTTATGTCCCACAGTCCAGTCCAATCCCTGTCTGAAGAGTTGGCCTCGGAAATTGTTTTAGTTCTGGGCTGATAGAGAATCCAGGGGCCATGCTTTCCAGGGGTTCCCCCAGTCTCAGTCAGACCATTAAGTCCGGTCTTCTTACTAGAATTTGAGTTCTGCACCCCACCTTTCTCCTGCTGGATTTCATTCCTTTTTATTGCTGAATAGTATTCCATTGTATGGATAATACGCCTACTCCTCATTTGTCCACGATCTTGTTATCTGCTATTTTGCAATTACGACAGTAGTTATGTGACTGTTTTGAACATTAACGGTGTACATCTGGCAGTAATGAATGCCAAGGTGCAAGGCAAGAGTAACGCTGGCTGTGATGGTTAAGGTTATGTGTCCACTTGGCTGGGCCATGATTCTCAGTGGTTTGGCAGTTAAGTAATGATGTAATTTGGCAGTTAGGTAATGATATCTTCCTTCATTTTGTGATCTGATGTGGTCATCCTCCATTTTTGCATGACACCGATTTTCACATAATGACCTGGTCTTTGGACCCTAACTATGTCGATAAGTGAGGAATGGGTGTTTCCATATTTTTTTGTCCATTCACCAATTGATGGACATCTGGGTTGTTTTTCTAGGAACGTTTGCATACAAGTCTTTTTGTGGACATATGTTTTCAGTTCTCTTGAGTAAATGCCTAGGAGTGGAATTGCTGAGTCATATGATAAATTTATGTTCAACTTTTTAAGAAACTGCCAACTGTTTTCTAAAGTGGCTGTGTGATTTTGCATTCCCACCAGGAGTATGTTGTTTAATTTCCAGATATTTGTGGATTTTCCAAGTTTCCTTCTGTTGTTGATTTCTAATTTAATTTCACTATGGTCAGAGAGCATACTTTGTATACTTTAATCCTGTAACATGTATGGAGACTTGTTTTATGGCCTAGCATATCGCACTTGAAAAATATTATGTTGTTGTAGAGTGGAGTGTTATATAAATGTCAGTTAGGTCTGGCTGGTTGATAGTGTTGTTCAAATTGTTCTTTATCCTTGCTGATTTTGTTTTTTGTCCTGTTCATTATAATTATTTTTTTACTCCCTATCTCCTCCTCCCCCATTCCATGGTAACCACAAATCTTCTTTTGTCTTGATGGATGGGTTTACCTATTCTAAAACCAAAAAAAAAAAAACCCCAAACCTGTTACTGTTGAGTCAATTCCAACTCATAGTGACCCTATAGGACAGAGTAGAACTGCCCCATAGGGTTTCTAAGGAGCACATGGTGGATTTGAACTACCGACCTTTTGGTTAGCAGCCGTAGCTCTTAACTGCTACACTACCAGGGTTTCCTTACCTATTCTAGATATTTTATATAAGTGGAATCATAGAGTATTCATCCTTTGTGTCTGGCTTATCTTACTTATCATAATGTTTTCAAGGTTCATCTACGTGGTGACGTGTATCAGGACTTCATTTCGCTTTCTAGCTAAATAATACTTCATTGTGTAGATATACCATATTTTGTTTATCCGTTCATCTATTGATGGGCATTTGAGTTGTTTTCACCTTTTGACTATTGTGAATAGTATGGAAATGAACACTGATGTACATGTGTCTGTGTGAGTCGTTGCTTTCAATTTTTTTGAGTGTATACTTAGGAATTACCGGGTCATATGGTATTTCTGTGTTTAATTTTTTGAGGAACCGCCAAACTGTTTTCCACAGAAGCTGCACCATTTTACATTCCCACCAGCAGTGTGCCAGTGTTACAATTTCTCCATATCCTCTCCAACACTTGATATTTTCTGTTGGTTTGTTTTTTCTTTTTAAATAATAGCCATCCTAGTGGGTATGAAGTGCTATCCCATTGTTGCTTTGTTCTGCATTCACTGAGGACTGAAGAAAAAAAAAGATTTAAGCATCTTTTCATGTGCTTGTTAACCATTTGTGTATCTTCTTTAGAGAAATATCTAAGCAGATCCTTTGTCCTATGTGTAGTTGCGTTTTTATTGTTGCTGAGTTTTAAGAGTTCTTTATATATTCTGGATATGAAACCCTTATCTGGTAAATGGTTTCTAAATATTTTCTTCCATCCTGTAGGCTGTCTTTTAACTGTCTTGATAATATTCTCTGAAGCACAAAAGTTTTTAATTTTGATGAATTCCAGTTTATCTATTTTTTTCTCGTTAGTTGTGCCTTTGGAGTCATATCTAAAAATCCATTGCCTAAAAGAATGTCCTAAAGCTCTACCCCTATGTTTTCTTCTAAGAGTTTCATGGTGTTAGCTCTTATATTTAGGTCATTGATCCACTTTGAGTTAATTTTTGTATGTGATGTGAGGCATGGGTCCAGCTTCATTCTTCTGCATGTGGAAATCCAGTTGTTCTAGCACCATTTGTTGAAGAGACTGTTCTTTCTCCATTGAATGGATTTGGCACCCTTGTTGAAAATAAATTGACTATAGATCTATGGGTTTATTTCTGGATTCTTAACTCTATTCCATTGGTTTACATGTCGATCCTTATACCCATACCACACTAACTATTTTTACTCTTGTAGCTTTATGGCACATTTTGAAATTGGAAATGTGAGTCCTCCTACTTTGTTCTTTTCTTTTTTTCAAGATTGTTTTGGCTGTTCAGGGTCCCTTGCAGTTCCATATGAATTGAGGATCTACTTTTCCATTTCTGCAAAAGAGACTGTTGAAATTTTAATAGGAGTTATAACTGTATCTGTAGATGACTTTAGGTAGAATTAACATCCTAACAATATTAAGTCTACCAATCCATGAATACAGAATTTTTTTCCATTTATTTAGATATCCTTTAATTTCTTTCAGCAGTGTTTTATAGTTTTTTGTGTAAAGATTGTTCACTTCCTTGGTTAAACTTATTCCTAGGTATTTTACTCTGTTTACCAAGGTCCAGTGGTTCTTCTTGACTAAATACTTCTTAATTTGTTATTTACCTCTGGTCAATTTCCAGAGTCCTGAAATGGTTTTTTGACAGTTTTGTCCAGTTTTTATTACTGCTTTAGGGGGGAGAGGACTTGTTGAGCTCCTTTTTCTGCCATTCCAGAAGCCCACCCCCACCTGTTTTTTTTAATGTCTGTATAGTATTCCATTTTTTTGGATATCCCACTGTTTATCTGTCAGTCCTCAGTTGATAGGGAGGTTGCTTCCACTTTTTGCTGGGCAAACCATTCTGCACTTAGCATCCTTGCCCAGGCCTCTTCAGTGTGTCTTTCTAAGCTCTCCCCTGCTTCCTGGGGATCAGCACAGCCTGAGCCTGACCCTCTACTCACCCTTCAACCCTGTTTTCTTAGGGAAGACACTGATCAAAGTGGCAGAAGCTGAAAAACGCCTGGGAGGCGCCGAGCGAGACTTTATCCACACAGCCTCCATCAACTTCCTCACACCTCTGCGCAACTTTCTGGAAGGAGACTGGAAAACAATTTCGGTGAGGGGCCTGGGGCCACTCAATTTCTTGGTAACATGGCAGCCCTCGCCTTCGACCCTCTGAGCTTCTGTGGACTGAGTAACCTGGAGTGGATGTCCTCCTCTCTCTGGGCCTCAGTTTCCCTGTCTCGACAAGATGGCCTTGTGGGCTGTCTTGCCACAGCCAAAGGTCTCCCAGGGCTGTCCAGGGTCTCACTGTTCCCACCCCCTACCCTGCAGAAGGAGAGGCGGCTCCTCCAAAACCGTCGTCTGGACTTGGATGCCTGCAAAGCACGGCTGAAGAAAGCCAAGGCCGCAGAAGCCAAAGCCACAGTAGGTATCCCCGCTGGCCTCGCAGCCCCACCAGACTCTGGCTGGAGCCACAGGGTCGTGAAGGGACCTGATGTTTGGCATGACTCTCTCCTCCCTCTCTGCCTGGAGTGGCTTGGCTAGGAGACGATGGGCTGGGCTGGCCGCTTCCGGTCACGCCTCTCTGCCCCCCACCCGCAAAGGAACCCTGGTGGCCCTAGAGCTTTGGGTCCCAGGGCGGTCACTGATGGGGTAGGTGGACCAGCGGTACCCCAACCTGGGCCCAGGGTACTCCACAGCCTTCCCAGACAGCCAGTTGGAGTCTCTCGCATGGCCCCTTCCCACCCTCCTTGGATGCTCTGCTCTCTGTACCCGGCTCTGCCCAGGCATGGCTCCCCCTTACTAACTACCCTACCTGCTGCTTGAACGCTGGGACCAGGGTGCCCTGTCCTAGGCTCCCCTGCCATGGCATGGAGAACCTTGGAGCTGGACCACCCACCTGCCCAGGGTATGCCTGAGGGACTCTTTCAAGAGCCCCATGAGACTGGGCAGGGTCTGGCTTGTCTGGGTTCCCCCTGCACTGCCTGAGGCCTGTTCCACCTGGCTGGACCACGGGACACAGAGCATGGGGTGATTCGACCAGGGCCAGGCTCAGGATTAGGAGAGCTGGCCCCAAGGGTGGGCACAGTCCTGGGATGTCAGGCTGCTCAGGGGTGCAAGGGTCTGAAGACCACCTCACACCCTGAGGAGATGACCCTCAGGTCCAGGGTGTGCTAGGGAAACTGCCCCCTATGTCTGCCCAGGCTCTTGGCTGAGGAAGGCCTGGCCCCACCCAGACTCACACCTGCCCATGAGAGCCCCAGTCCCAAACCTTCCTTGTGTTCCCCTCCCACAGTGGGGCCGCTATGGGCTGTGCAGCTTTTTGCAAGAGTCATGGACAGGCTCTCAGCTCATCCAGGTGTGTGGGGTCCAGGTCGGAGGCAGGGGGCTCAGCCACTGGAGTCTTGTTGGGGTTGGCCAGGTGATCTGATGGCTATTGGGATAACCTCTTCTAAGTCACCTGGACATGACAGTCTCTCCCTGTCACTTGGGGCTGGAAAGGCTCTCCTCTAGTAACTTGGCCAGAACAAGCTTCCTCCACCTGGCAGGCAAAGGTAGCCTTTCCGTGGTGACTGGAGTGGCACAACCTCTTCTCCAGTTGGTTGGCCAAGACAGTCTCATGCCTTTTGGTCAGGCCAGGAACCTTCTCCAGAGCTGGTAGCTAGACAGCCCCAGCTACAACATCCTAAAGGACTTAAGCCAGGCATTTCTGTCCCTTGTACCCACCCCTCTAAACACACACACGCACATACCAGGACTCCTTCCAGAAGGTGGAGTTGTGTGTATCCGTCTGCCTAGTGTCCCCTTCCACTGGGGCCTGGGGGGCCTGCTCCCGCCTGTGCTGTGGACTCACTAACTCTTTGTTTTTGTTCTTTTCTGTTCTGCTTTGGGTAACTTGGCTCAGTGTGAGGGAGATGTGAGTATACCTGTCCCACGTGCTGTGCTGCTGCTTGACTTGCCCCATCTCGCCCTTGGGCCCATGGGGCGGTGGTTGGCCCAGGGCACATCCTGGGGGCATTTTGCAAGCAGCTGGTTTCCCCACCAGAGCCTCTACCACGTGTAGCCTCTGGTTTGGGGAAGATGCCAGGCATTAGAGCCTGTGGGTCAGCTTTTTGCAAATGTTGAAAGCCTGTCACTCTGTCCATGCGTGCATCCATCTGTCTACCCTCATTGTTGGGGAGGGGTCTGGTCCTTGATGCAGGAGCAAAAGATATGGTGTGTGGTGAATCTGGGATGGAGAGAGCTATGGTGGGGGTAGGCTTTGTTTGGGGGACTGTGGCTCTAACTGGGGTGTCTGAGTGAGACTGGTCAAGGGAGGAGGGGGGCGTGACCCAACCTATGGCTTCACCAGGAGCAAGAATGCTGACAACAGCCACAAGCTGACTGCCGCATCTGCTCTTGGGGTTCCCCAGCCATTTGTCTTAGTCTTTGTCTTGACTGAGAGTCTCTAAGCCCCTCTCATCTCCAGGAGGCTCGATTGGGAAGAAGGGTTTCCATGGTGTATTTGTCTATAGCCTCCTGTCCCTGGGGTCGGGGGCTCCTGTCATCTCCCTGTGGGAGACTCTGGGGCGGCCTCCTGGCCTCAGCCTTGGCCCCAACCCAGTGTGACCCCCCTCCGTGAACTCTGTTCCTTGCCAGACGGTGCCTGACTTTCAGGAGACTAGACCTCGTAATTACATTCTCTCGGCCAGCGCCTCCGCGGTAAGCGCCCCCGACCCATCCCACCCCCAGCCTCGTCTCCCCCCACATCCCACTCCCACACCTGGCCCTGACTGCACAGGAAGCAGGGGCCGGAGGGTAAGGCAGGGGCTGCCACACACCTGGATGGGCAAGGCCCAAGGCGGGGGGGCAACAGTAGAGGGCGAAGGGGAAGCAGCAGCCCCTACCTCTGACCACTTGTCTGTCCCCCATGCCCTGTGACCATGTTCTGGACCTGCTTCTCCCTGCAAAATGCTGAAGAGAAGGCTCAGCCAGCTGCACTGAACAGTGTGGTGGACGTAGGACGGCGGTCGTCCCGTCTCCAGGGGGCCTGAAAATCCGCCTGCCCCCATTCACCATAACCGTGACCACTTGCACCAGTCCCCACCCCCTGCTCCCACCTCCATTCACCACTTACTGAGGGTCCAGCCCAGTGGGGGTACTGGGGATAGAGAGGGGAAGAGGCCTGGGCCCTGCCTTCTGGTGGCTCACAGACCCCTAAAGCCAGGTGACAAGGATGGCCACTGGTTTACCAGCTGCCTTTGTAGAGCACCTGCTAGGTGTGGTAACCCTAGGAGATGGTTTTAAGAGTGAGCAGGGAGAGGGAAGGCATTGCAGGTAGAAGGAACAGCTTGTGCAAAGGCCCAAAGGTTTGAAAAGAGGGTATGCCCAAGAATGACTGAAGTTGAAAGTGTAGAGGGAGGGAGTGGGCAGTGGTGGGAGGTGTGGGTACAGAAAGTGGTCAGGGGCTGGATTGTGAAGACTTTGAATGTCTTTTTTTTTTTACAGCATTGTTGAGATATTTGGTATTTACTCTTTAGGGTTTGGAAAATAGGCCAGTCACATCCATCCCGTCATGCCTATCGCAACCACTGCTGTGCCTTTTCTACCTTTCTCTGTTCTTCCATTTTCCCCAATGGTGATCCTCCCGTAGACCCTTGGTTCTTCTTCATTTCTGTCACAAGCATGTTGCCACATGTCACTCATGCAGTCATTCAGTAGCTGCATAATTGTCCCTCATGGGTGACCACCATAGTTTACCAAGCACTATGGAGGTCACATCCCATGTTTTGATTTTATAAACAACACTGTGGTGGACAGCTCTGTCCACATGGACTGGCCTTGTTTTGCTTTCTGTATTTCAGGTTATTGTCTTAGGATAGATTTCTGGAAGTGGGCAGGAGAAATGGGTCTCCTAAGTCATGGTGGGGGGAGGGGGGATTTTTCTTCTTTAGACTGTGGATGACACTTCCTGCCCTCCTTCCTGGTCCGAGTGGGAGGAGAAATACCCTGGAGGGTGGAGACTGCCCTGTTTTTTTCTTTTGCCACTGAACCCCAGTGTGACTCAGGCACGAGGCTGTCTTTCTCTGCCGAAGAACAGAAAGGTTCAGTGACTGGCCCAGGGTCACATGGTCCTGCCTCCCAGCCCACCAGCTTTAGCCAAGTATCAGGGTATCAGGGTGGGGTGGGGGGACACTTGGTCTCCCTTGAGACCCCAGCCTGAGACGGGGGCTTACACTGTAGGTGAGACTCGGGAGAAACACAAGCAGGACTTCCCAGCTGGCTGTTCTCCCTCTCCCTGCATGTGGCATGTTAGACTGGACTGTGGTGGTCAGTCTCTGCTCACACCAGGCCTCATCCCAGCCTCAGCTCCTGGTTTGGGAGGTGGGGATGGTGTGGTGGGAGGTGGCGGGGGTGGGAAGAGGCTGGGGTCTCTGGGAGCTGGGGCAGGGCAGGGGCTCTGGAGTTGAGCGATCCTCCCCTCCCCTCCCCCGCTGACCGGTCCTGTTGTGGTCTCTGCAGCTTTGGAATGATGAGGTGGACAAGGTGAGTAGCGAGCGTTGGGAGGTTTGGGGGGAGGGAGGGCTAGCAGGTGGTGGGGAATGGCAGTCCAGGCACACCTGCTGCTATAGGAGTCAGGTCTGGTTTCTAGTTCTGAGCTCTGCCTGTACACACTTGGACCACTGTAGGGGGTTATCACGTTCCCTCTCTGGGCCTGTTTCTCTCTGTGGGGAAACTTTTAATCCACAGAGCCTGACAGCACACAGTAGGCACTCAGGAGACATTTGCTAATTGGATTTTACCCAGATGGGTGATGGTGTCAAAAGAGCAAATGGACGGGTGTGAAAGCCCGTGGCAAAGCACAGGGGGGCCTGTGGCTGTGGCTGCTGGTCACAGGAATCCATCAGCTCAAGGGGGACCTAGTGGGGTCGTAGCTTCTCCAAGGGATAAGGATCCTGAGCTGTCGGTCCAGGTTTCAGGTCTGAAATCAGGGGTGGAAAGTGTACCTCTGCCCCCCAGATGTCAGTCTTCATTCTTAGAGGGCAATGAATCCTGCACATGAAGGAGAAGCAGCTGCTCCCAGGTGGGCCTAAGGGCCATGGAGAAGGATGATGGGAGGGAAGCAAGGAGCGGTGAGTCCCACTTTCATACGCTCTCACACTGCCCTGCTCTTCCTAGGCTGAGCAGGAGCTCCGAGTGGCCCAGACTGAGTTTGACCGGCAGGCAGAAGTGACCCGCCTCCTGCTAGAGGGAATCAGTAGCACTCATGTAAGTCCTGCCCCCAATTCCTTCTTGTTTTTTACATTTTGTATTCTTATTTTTTTTGTTGTTGAAAATATACGCAGCAGAATGTGTATTTTCACCAAAAAGAAAAAAAGGTTGAGAAGTGAGAGGGTTAATATGTTGTGGGGTTGTTAACCAATGTCATAAAACAACATGTGTACTGTTTCATAAGAAACTATTTGTTCTGTAAGCCTTCACCTGAAGTACAATAAATAAATAAAAAATTTAAAAAATTAAAAAAAAAAGAAAATATATACAGCAGAACATAAACCAATTCAACAATTTCTACCCCAATTCCTCCTTTGATCATCCACTTTTTGTGCCATCCTCCATGCCCCCACTCAAACAATGTACTTGAATCTCTGAAGATGGGAAAGGCAGTGCTTGACCCTGTGGTCTTGAAGGGTGTATCTCAGCACCCAGAGATGCCCTTGGGGCTGGTGGTGCTGCCTTCAGCAGAGCAAGTCCTGGAGAGTAGGGTATCCCTGTCTTCTAAGGGAGCAGCAGGCCTGGGGAGAAGAGATTGGAATGCTGGGCCAGGGTCTAGCAGAGGATGGGGTGGCGAATCTCAACGGTCGCCAGTTCGAACACGCCAGGCACTCCTCAGGAGAAAGATGTGGCAGTCTGCTTCTGGAAAGATTATGCTTTGGAAACCCTATGAGGCAGTTCTACCCTGTCTTACAGGGTCGCTATGAGTCAGAATCAGCTCGACAGCAGTGGGTTCTGTTTTGAAGACACCCCCAGCCCCACGGGTGGATGCTGGAAGTCATCACTGGGCCTCTTTCCCCACAGGTGAACCACCTTCGCTGCCTCCATGAGTTCATTGAGTCTCAGACAACTTACTATGCGCAGTGCTACCGCCACATGCTGGACTTACAGAAACAGCTTGGCAGGTGTGGGCGCTGGGGCCGGGCACCACTGAGCACACTGGGGAACCCTTGCTCCCAGATTCAAATGGCAGCCCAACCTCCTTCAGGCATGAACCTTCTCTCACCTGAGCTCAGAAAGCTGTCAACTGAGCCTCACTCTGATGGGAGCCGTCATGTCCCTCTCTCAGCCCAGGCACCTCATCAGTATGAAAGGAGGTGGTTGGGCTTGGTGACCTCTGAGTACCCTGGGGTTCTGCAAGCAGTCTCAGGAGAATGCTGGGGGTGGAGAGGATGGCAGGGACAAAGGGGCAGGACGTCTCACTTTCCCACCTTGCTTTGCTTTTCCCTTCATGCTACCAGTTCCCAGGGAGCCATGTAAGTAGCAGAGTGAGGTCTCTTGGAGTGGGGAGGGGCCCTTGCCTCTGGGGCAGTGGACAGTGGGCCCAGCTGGTATTCTGTGGGGTAGGAGGGATGTCCAGGACTGACTTTCACAGGAATATGGCTTCCAGCTGCTGAGACATGTCCCTCCTCTCCTCCCCAGATTTCCAGGCACTTTCGTGGGCACTACAGAGCCTGCCTCCCCACCCCTGAGCAGCACCTCACCTACCACCTCTGCGGCCACAATGCCTGTGGTGCCCTCTGTGGCTGGCTTGGTGCCTCCAGGGGAGGCTGCTCTCTGCCTGGAGGAGGTGGCCCCACCCGCTAGCGGAACCAGAAAGGCCCGTGTGCTCTACGACTATGAGGCGGCTGACAGCAGTGAGCTGGCCCTGCTGGCTGATGAGGTAGGTCTGGGGGCTACAAGGGGTGGCAGAAAAGGGCTGGATTAGGAAGTCAGAAAACTGGAACTGGGAGAATCAGGCCTAAAGACTTCCAGTTGCTGAAGGGCCCTGGGGGTAGAGCGAGAATGAGGACACTGAAGAGAAGCAGCTCTATTTGAGGAAGTACTTTCTAATCTGCCGTGTCTGAGAAGAGTGGGTTGGGAGGTGACCGCCTGTCACTGGAGATGTAGATGTCCATGTATCATCGGGAATCTCAACTCTGTCCCCTCAGGCTGGGGTCCACTTCTCTGCTTGGCTGAGACCTTGATCCTCCCTCTCTGCCCTCCTTCTCTAGCTCATCACTGTCTACAGCCTGCCTGGCATGGACCCTGACTGGCTCATTGGTGAGCGAGGCAACAAGAAGGGCAAGGTCCCTGTCACCTACTTGGAACTGCTCAGCTAAGCAGGCCCCCTCCCAGACCCCTGCCCGTTCTGGCCTGGGCAGGAGAATCTGGGTGCAGCCCTGCCACCTGTCTGTTGGTGACCCAGCTGCTCAGGGTGGGGAGACTGACCCCCTCCTGTCCTTGCCCCTGGTCATCCAGCTGTGAGGGAGCTCAAGAAGCTGAATGATCCCTGTCCCCACTCAGCCCTGCTTCTGACCCATGGTTCTGGAGCCTCCAACCCTGCCTGCATCCCCTGAGCACCCCAGCCCTCCCTACTCTGCTAACGAGGGAGGGGGCTGACTACAACAGCTGCACTCGGACCCTAGGCCCATGGTGGGAGTCAGCCACAGATGGCCTAAGGAGGCACTGGGGTGCACCCCTGGCAAGCAGAGAGCACCTGTATTTTAGTTGCCAAAAGCAGAAAAGGGGAAAGCAGCAGGGCAGCCAGGTGTCTCTGGCAGTCCTCAGGAACTGTGTACTGTCCCTCCTGGCTCAGCCTGGAGCCAGAGGGGAGAATTGGCAGGAGAGGCAGGGTTGGGCCCCGGAGCAGCATCTTTCCGGTGCTACCCTTCCCCCTCCCCCACTCCTTACAGCTCAAGCCAAGTATGGTGGCTGCAGCCTTCACCTCTTCAAACTCACTTTTTAACTGATATTTTTACTTCTGCCTGTCTGCTTGCTTTCTAGCCAATGACAAATAATAAACATTCTTTGTGTGCAAGCTGCCTGGCCTACTCTCAGAGGTCACTGACATCACGGGACTGGCCTGAGAGTGGGAGAGGAAGGACAACTTCACACCTGCACAGTTCCTTTCTGGGTGGGGGCGATGTACAGGAATGAGCAGCATATCCTGCTGTGGGCCCCTCTCCCAGAAGCACTAGGGCAGAGGGAAAAGAAGTTCTTTAAAGGAAGTGCATCCCTCACAGCTCTCCCTTTCTCACAGGGCCTGGAGCAGTGCTCCTCAGATGGGAGTGCTCTGCCTGTACATGAAGCTGCACAGTAAACGTTTCTTTCCTGAGAAAACTTTCCTAAATTTGGACAGATTATGGGATGAATATAAATTATGTATAATTCGGAATGAATTATGCATAAATTTACATGATAGTTTAAGCTAAAGTACTGCTGGCTATCACTGCGTTCTGTGGGCCGGGTACTGGGTCAAACATGTTCCCGTGTTCTCATGGTGACCTCACAGCACTGCGAGGTAGGCAGTGTCCCCATTTCACAGACAAGGAAGAATGGATCAGGTAGTCACCTCCTCGAGGTACCACAGTTAACAAGTGGCCGAGCAAGGACTCAAGCGCAAGTCAGTCTGATTCTAGAAGCTCAAGTGGGTGGCTTTGGGCTGTAAACTATGTTTGAGGGTCCTCAGCTGGGCCCAGCATTCTATGACAGGTCCTCATGAGGCCAAAGGCTAGTAGGTTGCACTGCTGGAGCTGCTGAAGAGAGGGAGACAGGGAGGGCAAGGGCACAGAGCTATAAATAGGAAAGAGCCAAGCTTCAAGAAAGGCTACAAAGCGTAGCCAGCTGGTCAAGTGGAAGAGGGAGGGGCAGGAAGAGGACCTGGGGCAGGCCAAAGAAGGGAAAATCGGTGACAACATCCCACCAAGCACTCCCTCTGAGGAGCACTAATGGAGGGATGTTTGTGAGTCCACCATCAGTAAATATCCTGCCTTCCCCACCCCAGGCCCCTGGCCAAGAGAGACTGTTGTTCTAAGAGCTGGCTAGTGGCTCCTAGGCTTTGAAGGCATATATTACACAGCTGTCTATAAACAGTATTTTAATATTTGTATAAATAGACCACAGTATTACCAAAAAAACTTCAAGAACAGAGCATGGAAAACGTTTTCAAACCCGTGCACACAGTCTCCCTCCTGAACTGCGCATGGCAATGGTCCCCTGCCTCTCCCCTGGGTAGAGGTCAAGTGTTGTGGGGAATGCTCGAAGGAAAGGAATTCACCTCTTTGGGGTGTTTTTAACATGAGGGCCTGAACACAGGGGACCCTTTGCTCCCCATCTCTGCTGTTAACCTCTTGATCTGTTACAAAAATAATGCCAAAGGGTGGGAGGTTGGAGTCTGGCTACTCTGCGGAGAGGGTGATGGGGCCGCGCTCAGGTGCAGATAGGCCCCGCCAGGCAGGCCGGCAGCACCTCCTCTACCCAGGGCTGCTGTGCAGGCTGGTGGAGAGTGGTATGGGGGCAGCACGCCACTGCCCTATCTTTGCACGTGCCGGACAAAGGCCTGCACCAGCTGGATCAGAGGCTCCTGACTCTCAGGGCTGACTTTGCAAAGAGAGGTGGACTTGCCCTGAGGTGAGGGGAGGACACCAGTAGCAGGGGAGCTGGGGGCCCCCCGGCGGAAGTAGCGCGAGAGGCTGGAGAGCAGTGTACTCTACAAGGAAAAAGAACAGCTTGATGAGGCCCAGTGCCTCTGACACAGCATCCCAGACCCATGGGGTTCTTTCGCTGTTAGCCCAGCCCCCTCCATCCGTACCAACTCTGAGCTGAGCTCCTGCTTCATCCGTTGTTTATCCCGGGGGTGAACAGCTGGGTCCCTCAGGTAACGCATTGCCTGGGAGATGAGCAGGTAGAAGCAGTTTTCCATGGTAAACATCAGGAGGGACCTGGAAGAAAGGATAGGTTTTTGGCAATGTTGTGAGGACCAAGCTGGCAGGTGCAGGGTGGGCCATTCAGCTGAGAGAATAGCCGGCCTGGCTGCCCCATGGCTACCTCAACCCAGACCAAATTCCCAAAGGTCTTACTTTAGTGTTCTGGTCCCTTCCACCTGTGTGCCGAGCCCCACAGCCTGGCTAAGGGGCTCCTTTTTCTTGTCCAGCTGGAAAACGAGAAGCAAAAGATCACAGCCATTAAGATAAAAACAGTAAGTATTCCCATTTATTCAGGACGTCCTACCTGCCGAGTCCCCGCTAAGCAATTTTATCAGCTACAATAATCCTCACAATAATTCTAACAGGTAGGTTCTATCATAATCATTTTATGAAGTGGAACAGGCTCAGATAACGTGCCAAGGTCATGGTTAAGAATAGGTTGGAGGCAGAGTCAGGCTGAAGGGCAAGAGGCTCACAGCACCCTACTTACCTCTCCAAGCATGTTCAGGGCCACATTCACTGTGGCCAGAAGTGTGCCGAAGGAGGGGGCCACCTCGGAGTCGAAGGTGGGAGTGGTAAAGCTCAGAGCAAATAGGAAGTTGTACTCGGCAAGGTCCAGGGACTGGAGACAAGAAAAGAGAGGTCAGCTAGGACCCCGGATAGCTCTCAAGGACAGAGCACAGCACAGCAAAGCCTTAAAGGCTCACTCCTGGGAGGCTGGTGGCAGTGCACAGGGGTAGTAGCTGGTACCTGATCCAGGAGGATCTGACACACATCAGGGGTGAAGTGGCGCAGGGCCGCCAGAGTCCGGCTGAGGATCTTGAGAAGGCCATACTGGACTGTGCGCAAGGCTCGCTGCTCCGAGGCCTCTGTGTCTGCAGTCGGCTGTTTGGAGGAGGCAGAGCAGGTAGGGGCAGCTGGTGCAGCAGGGGCAGCCGGTGCAGCAGTGGGCGGCCGCTGGACTCGGGGGGCAACAGCCGAGGGGATGACATCCCCATTTTTGTTCTGGGGGAGAGTCACAAAATGAAAGTGGGGCACAAGGAAGCGAGGGGTGGGGAGTTGAGGGCAACCATGGGAGGCAGGGCTCAGTTACCTGTAGGTAGTGCTGCAGCATCTTGCGGCTATGCAGGAGGGAGGTGCAGGCCTGGCATAAGTAACCTAGGTTTACCTAGGACACACCACAGGGGAGTATGAGGGAAGATTCTCTTGCCAGCAGCCCCAGCCAACTGACTAGACCACATAACAGGACTCTACGTAATACCATTATTCTCCTCTCACCTACTGAGCATCTACTAACAGGCCCTTTCAACATTCTCTAGCTTAAAATATTTACAACCACTAAGTGTGACTAAGTTACAGCTCGGCTGCTAACCAAAAGGTTGGCAGCTCAAACCCACCAGCCACTCCTTGGAAACCCTATGGGGCAGCTCTGCTCTGTCCTATAGGGTCACTATGAGTGGATGTGACTTGACAGCAACAGGTTTGGTTTGAAGTATGCTAGACTACAAACTCTAGGGCATGGGGATCATGTCTGTATTGTTTCCCTGGGACCTTGCTAAATGCCAGACACATTATAAGGTCTTAAGTAAATAAGATTAAAAAAAAAAAAAAAAAACCAGGGTCACACAACCAGCAAATGACAGAAGCCTGCCTGACTCCGCAGTCTGGTTCCTTCCCTGCATGCCCTCTCCAGCTGATTTCCAGCTTCAGGCCTGCTCCTAAGGGATCTGAACCAAGCTCTACCTGTTAGAGCCTAAGTTCTTAACCTACAAAGCTGCCCTTTGTTCTGGAGAAAAAAATTTACCTCCAAGAGTTAAGTGGCATGAAACCCAAACCTGTGCTCTCTCAGAAATTCCAGTGTCAGGAAACGGCCTCCAATTCATTGGAGGTGCCCCCAGTACTAGCCACACTGCCCAGCGCCCTCCTGTCCCTAAGCATTTTCCCAGACCCCTCCAAGAAACTGTGTTGGAGGCCCCTACCTGGACATCTCGCATGAGCTGAGGCAGGTGGAAGTGCCATTCCTTCATGAAGTTGGAGAGCTGCAGAATGAAGCCCACGGTGTGGTCTGCCTCCTCTAGACAGGCCAGACTCTGCACTGTCCTCACTGCGTTCAGGCACTGGGAGGAGAGAGGACGGCAGGGAAGGACCTGGATGGTTCAGGTACCTGACACACCTGCTCCTGCTATTTTGTAGGGAGGACAGGTCCTGGGCCCGCAAACGCTGAGGTGGCAGCAACCACAGGTGGCTTTGCATTACTATTAAGAGTTTCTGTCTGAGCTGATCCTAGATCCTTCCCCCTCATTCAGCAGTTCAGCTGCACTCTGGCTCGCCTGTCAGCCAGCAGTCCTTAGAAATGAGGGCACCCACACCCCTCAACTGGTAAGCCCCAAGCTCCTTTACCCACCTGGCTCCCTCCTGAGTAGCCCAGACCCCCTTTTACCCTAACCTCCACCCCTATGATCCTGGCAGCCCCCTCACCTGTAAGGTCCGCTCCTGGTGAACACCTACAAAGTCCAGGGCCTCGGTCAGGAAGTTGTAGCGTAGGGTTTTAAGGAGCCTCTCCATCAAGGACATGGACAGGCGGTAGACCCCTGGCCAAGAGGGGGCATCCAGGGACTTCCGAGAAGTGCTAGGTGTCTAGGACACAAACAGCAGGCAAGATCAGGACACAGTGTCATAAGAACCCAGCCAATAGCTACAGCAGGGCCTCACAGAAGCTGAGGCAGCCCACCTACTTGGAGGAGAAAACCTCCTAGAATGGGCATAGCTATCTGCCTGGCAACTGGCACTGCTGGAGAGGGTCAGAGACAAGGAAACAGCACTAGGCAGAGAAACAAGAATCCTGGGTTCTAGACTAAAGTCTGTCACTGACAAACTATGTGAGCTTAGGCATGTCACTGCCCTGCATTCTTCCTCTAAATGGTGTCTGGGCTAAATTTCAAATACTTCATGATTCTAATACTGTGAGATATTCGGCTGAAGCTGACTCCTAAGATTAGGAGACATCTCTTAAACTAGAGGAGTCCCTGAGTGGTGCAAATGGTTAACATGTTCAGCTGCTAACTGAAAGGTTGGAAGTCTGAGTCTACCCAGAGGTGCCTCGGAACAAAGTCCTGGTGGTCTACTTCCAAAAAACCAGCCATTGAAAAACCTATGGAGCACAGTTCTACTCTGACACATACGGGGTCACCATGAGTCGCAGCCCACTCACAGCAGCAGGTTTGGATTTTTTTGGTTTACTAAACTAGTAGTAGCCAAGGTACATAGAGGACTGGGTACTGAGTTCCCATCAGGTGCTCACAGTACCCACTTCCCTTCTCCTGTTCTTGGTCAGAGGGGGCAAGCATGGAGCAGAAGTCACATTTGCACCATTGCCTTTGGGAGGCAGAGAGGAGAGGACAGCTGTCCTAGCTGTGCTCTAGCACCATAATACCAGGGACTTAATCTGGCTTGGCCCTCCTTATGCCTATAAAAGAAACGATGCACCCCATCTCCCACAGCTGGTGAGTATAGCCCGAGTGGTACCTTTTAGTGGCCAAGCTTCTCTCGCTAGAGATCAGTACTGTGACTTCCTCATCATTAGTACATTAGACATGCCACTAAAGAAGAGAGCAACTTCAGGGGCAAACAAAAGACTAAGTGGTAGTGGGGGTGCAGTTTTCAACTGGAACTTCAGCTTGGCTACTTCAGGCCTCCAGGCGAGCCCCATCACTCACCTGCACTGTCCCATTGGTGCTGAGCTGGTACACACTCAGGAGGGGCAAACAAATGCTCTGGGTGATGCCGGCTCCAGCTACTGCTGTGGCTCCCTGGAAGGAAAGGACGTGGAGTAAGACAGAGCCTGTCACTACACCACCACCGTGGGAGCTGAGCCCACAGCCACTCTGCCCAGGGTCAGGCAGCACTCTCAGGCTAGACTACGGCTTACAGGGAAAACTGCGAACAGTGTCAGAAGCCACTCAGCACAAGATGGGCCCCTCTTGCACTCAGGTTTGCCTCATACCTGCTGGGTGCGAGCCAGGGTGAGCAGCAAGTGCAACGAAGCCTCGGTGAAATGCAGGTTCTGCTTCATGCGAAGGCTCACCTCCAAGGTGGTGAAGAGGGTCGGCAGGATTGGGAGTCTGCGGGTCACCTGCAGCCACGAGTCGCCATCCTCATCCACCTCACATAGCTCCTTGGCCAGGTGCAGGCCCAGGACACACACCTGCTAGGACCCAGGGGGAAGGAAGCAATCCAGGAGAGGAAGAGAAGAAGGGCCGATAGTCCTGGGCCTGGGTCCCCAAGACCTAGATGGTTGTATACATCTCCAACAGAGCTGAACTAAATCAGATCCTTTCCAAGCTGCTTCTCTCCAGTGTCTACTTTTCAGGGAATAGCAGCAACTCCATTCACCCCCATGAGCAACCCCTCAACCAACAACTCCCTCCCCCAACACCCAAAATGTCATGCTACTTCTCATTTCACATCTGGTTAACTCTAACTCTGCCACTGGCATGGAGTCTGTGTGACATTACCTCCTGCTGCAATGATGCAGCTGCCTCTCAACGGTCACCCTTCATCCACTCTTGATCCTCTTTAACCTATTCTGTATACCAGCTGCTTTTTAAACTTATTCTGACCGTGACTCATAGTAATAAATACCTTTTACATTATACTCTTCTACACCCTATTACTTCACTGGCCTAAGTAGCTACTCTTAACAACCTACAAAACACTCTTAATATTTTCTTTTGCATTTTATTCTACTTCATTAAAAAAAAAAAAAAAAGAGTTGGTTGAAACCAACTAAACTGATTTCAAGATCCACAGTTTGAAAAACATTGCATCCAAGGAGCCCTAGAGATGCAACAGTTAAGTGCTTGGTTGCTAACCAAAAGGTTGGCTGTTCGAATCTACCTAGCAGCTCTGAGGAAGAAAGACTTGGTGATCTGATTCCATAAAGATTACAGTCAAGAAAGCCATGTGGGGCAGTTCTACTCTGTCACACGGAGTCACCATGAGTCGGAATCGACTCAGCCATACCTCACAACAACATACCATCCAGAGTGATCTTTCTAGAGTGAAAATCTGATCATTCTTCTCCCCTGATTAAACATCCTTAAATCACTTCCTAAATCACTTAGGATACAGACCAAAGACCCTGCCAGGTTTGCACATCTAGCACCTCCCTCTCCAGCCCCATCTCACCCCACACTCCCCACCCAGCCTTCTAGTCTGCGCTGACACCAGCCTTCCTTCAGGTCACAAGATGCTCCTGACCCATGCTTCACCATGTGCTGCTCTCTCTGCCCAAATATTTGCCCCTGAACGCTTCGCCTGGCTGGCTCTACTAATCCTTTAGGTCGCCACTGAAAAAGCACTTTCTAGGAAGCCTTCCCTCAGTGCCGAGATTAGGTTAGAAACCCAAGTTTTACATTTTCCCTGTACTTCCCTCCTGTAGTAGTTGTCACAAGTGAATTCCTATTTCTCTGCATAGTCTCTGGTTTACTAGCTTTTTCCCACTAGCCTGGGAACTCCATCAGTACAGTGACCATCTGTTTTGTTCACTAATAGCCCCCAGGGTCTAGTACTGGGCCTGGCACAGAGCAGGCAGGCAGTTACTATTTGTTGGACGTGTGTATGAAGGACATACTGCTCTAGGACGTTCCCTCACCCCATCACGCTGGTCCTTGGGCCGAGGCCGAGAGCAGTCATCCGTCTCCATGCTGTCCTTGTCCTCTGTGGTATTGCCCGATGCCAGGCTGTGGCGGGTCTGGTCAAAGAGTGCAATCACCTCTTCTTGGAGGGTCTCACAGACGTTAAACACCAGCTGGGAGTACTGGGGGATGTCACTTACTGTAGAGCAGACAGGAAGGGAACAATGCCATGCTCATCATTATCAACTCTCACTGCACAACAAATTCTCCTTCCCAGGCAGGTGACTGGGAATGTAGTATGGTATTCAGAGGGAAAGTATCTGTCTCACGAGAGGAAAGAGGGAAAAAGTGGGGAAGAAAAAGAACTTTCTAGAAGACAAGACCTCCAAGAGTGAAAACAAGGAAGCCCTGCCTAAGTGGGCTGCCAGCAGGGGCAGGAAGACTGCTACTGCTACTCCACCATTGCAGTCTGCCCCTCACCTCTCATCTCCTTCATCTGCAACACTGTGATGAACGCTGAAAACACCTTGGCCTTCGTCTTCTCCATTAGTTGTTGGTCTGCCTGCAGCACTCCCTCCAGGATCTCCGTCAAGGGGCCAAGAATTTCATCCACAGAACCCAACTCTCTAGAAAAAATGTCAAGGTGCAGAGGGAGCGAGTACACACCTCACAAAAAGGTCACAAATGCCTCTGCGCCACCCGGAGTCTTTGCCTCCCACCTGTGTGTTTGCTATCAGTCCCATTCCCTATGACAGAAAGTTAAATGAACCTATAGCCCATTGTAGACCCAATTTCTCACATGTGGCGAGGTAAAGGGTCAGTAAAGAGAAGCGAGCAGGCATGGTTGTGGAGACTGCCGGCCTCAAGCCCACCTCTCTGGGCACAGCCCTCACCTCTTCCACTGCCGGAGAAGGATAAGCAGCAGGGTGCACATCATGGAGCCAAGGCGGAGGCAGTTCACTGAGGATGGAACAAGGAGCTGAGGGGAGAGAGCAGAGCAGTTAGAGTCTGGCTTCCTGTGAGCTGACACAGTGGCAGGATTTGAGCTCCATCCACTGACCCCAGCAGCACGCCCACAGGGATGGGACAGAGTGGGAGAGACCAAGGGTTGGCATGGCAGCAGCAGGCCTTGGCTTCCCCACTGCAGCCTCAGGTCTCCTAGGCTGAGCCCTTTGATCTGACCACTTGTGCAGCTGGCAGACTCAGAACTCTGCTATTTTGATTTCAGAGACCTTCTCCCGTGAAGGAACATGAAATCTCCTAGACACACTTACTAACGCTTTGGTCCCATCAAGCACTTCAAGAAAGAGCTGGCGACGCACCGCAGAGTCGCTCAGGTGCATGATATCTGCCTACAAAGAACAGAAAAAGGTCTTGGTTCAGAAAATTTCCCAGACTTTAGAAGCTAAAAAACTTGAGATCTTCTGTCAGGCACCTAGTCATTGATAAGTCATTGTCTCCCTGACTAAAATGGGTCTTGATGGCCATGCTGTTTCTTTGTCCATCTTTAGATGTCAGAACCAAGCCCAGTAACACTTCCTCTTCATGGCTACATCCCTCTCCTCCTTAAAGCCCTTCAAAGGCCTCCCAGTGTATTAGAAATACAAACCAAACTCCTCACCATGGCCTAAGAGGCCCCATGTAATCTAGTCCAACTAACTCTGGTATCACTTCCATGGGCTCACTATATTCCAGCCCTACTTGCCTCCTTCCTCCTTAAACACACCAAGCTCTTTTCCACAACCAGACCTTCATACTTAGGATTCCATCTACCTAGACTGCTCTCTTCCACAAGTCTTTAACTAAAAGGCTTCTCTGCACTATTCAGGTCTCAGTTTGGATATCACCTCCTTAGAGAGGGCCTCCCAATCAGCCCTATCTAAAATTAATCTCTACCATAGCATTTTGATTATTTTCTTCATAGCAAATTATGACAATCTAAAACTGTATTTTTTATTTGTGAATTTGTTTATAATTTGGCTCCCTCCTGGGCCTCTCTCCCTAAGATCAAGCACCTATATGCCTTTATTCACTGCTGTATCCCTGGTGCCTGGCACATGGTAAACATTCAATTAATATTCCTAAAATGAATAAATGAATGAATGATTAATGTCCTAGACTTGACCAAATAGGTTTCCGAAAAGGAAAGAGGATGGCAGGATTTTCAGAACTCAAAAACAACTCAAAAACTGCTGCCTGGCTACGGTCTAAAAGGCAGGTGACACAGAGGTTATTCGCTGGGGAATCAATCATTCCCCAAAGATGACTGAGTCATTTGGTGTGTCTGGAGTCTCAGGGGCCCATGACCATTTGTGCCACAGCAAGAACACTCACACACTCACTCTTTCTAGGATCAAAGTTCCAAGGAAGTGGGAGCTCTGGCTTTAGGGAACATCTCACTGAGATTGCAAAAGTATGTTCGGGACAGGGAAGCATCTATCAAACTGAAGTTATTAATGAAGTCAAGATATTAATCTGGATTCCCCAGGGACAAGCAGTTTAACACCTAGTCCTTACAAAAAAGCAATATGGTGTCAAACCACAAGAAAACCACACAAGCTCTTCCCCAATGTTAACCTGCTCCAAAAACCAACTCTCAGTGCAGAGACACTACAGACACAGCAGGCTCTATTCTTTTCTACGAACCAATGAAATAAACTACAAACTGCTCTCTAGAGAAGGTGTTGCTGCAGCTGTTACAGCCACCTGCTGGCTAATCAACAAATATTTACCTAGCATCTATAGGGCACAAAGCAAGAGAAGGCAATCACGCATTTGCATGAGAGGCAGACTAAGGAAGGGAGCCCCTTAGACCTATTCAAGACCACAAATGTAGCTAGAGGAGGCTTGTTATGGATGTCTAAAGGGATTTTTAAATTAGTTCTCTGCACTGTTCTTATGTGTCTCTTGTTGGACCCAACACCCTCAAACACCCATATTACCCCCAATCTCTTTGCACAGAACCCGTTACATTTAGCTCTCAGGGACAAATCCTGATTCGTTTTTCATCCCAAGAGGCTGTATCTACTAGGCACCTCAACATATTGTTGCTAGGATACCGAAGTGAAGACTAGCCCAAGAAGGTTCTTACATGACTGGTGGCAATGATGAGAAGCATCCGCCAAGCAGAAACCAGCAACTGGTACTCTACCAAGGAGGTGCAGCTGCTGCCCTCTGTTTCAGCCATGTGAACTGCCAAGGATTTGACATACCCTGACCAGTAGACAAAGCGTTTTTCACTGGAAAATTTCTTGAGTGTATCTTTTAATGACTGGTCTAGTGAGCCCCTAGAGTGTCAAGAAAAAACAAAGCCACAGTTAGATTCTGATAGGAATATGATGGGCATAGACCATTCCTGAGGCAGAGAAAGCAACCTCACATTGGGCTTAAAGGCAGATGGCTCCAGGATCAACTCCAATGTGTGAGGTTCATACTTCTTGCTCAACATAATGGGTTAGGTTGAAGCCTTTTCCAGAATTTCTCCTCCATAAAATCCTGGTCACACGGAGTTGGCTTCACAATACTTCTCTGACAATCATAAATGCCATCAATGGATTGGCCCAGGACACAATTCGCTGGCCCTCCATAAATGGTTCCAAACCAGCTCTCTCCTCGGCTTTGGCCCAACGGTGGGCCACTATGATCTGCCCATCCCAACCTTTAATTAAAGTCTCAAAAGGGGAAAAGACTCACTTAACAACATAGTATATCTCCAAGCAAATTATCTTCATAATTAGGGCACAGGTTTCCAGGATGCTGGGCTGTGGAAGGGAAGAGCAGAGCAGAAACCAGTCACATGGAGAAACCTCTTCTCTGGTGCCCCCCACAATGTAACAGAGCAGGGATCCAGTATTTGAAAAACAAGAAAGCACATTCCCTATCAAATGTAAATCAAGAGCAGAAGCATCAGGTTCACAATGTCTCCAAGTGAGTGAACAAGACCACAGAGCCATCAACGCAGAAAAGGTACGCCATTTTTCTTCCCAAAGCAAGACATTAAAGAAAGAGGAAGCAGGCACTTGAGAAAAAAGTTTCTAATGAAGAATAATTCTGGTTGTTTAACTAGGGGAGGTATCATTTTCTACACCTCACAGCCCAGGCTTTCCTCCCAGGGACTTCCAGTCACTGTCCCATCCTTCAACACAGCTTACCTCAGATGTTTCTGAGAGGGGAGAAAGGGTTCCAAACAGTGGGCTGGTTAAATTCTCCCAAAACTTGGGTCTAAAAAGGAAATACACTGGAAATCACACTGTTTCTCTCACATAGTCCTTTTCAGTCCTCTAACTGCCTTCAGTGGTTACTTCTCCATATTTTACTAGTCTCAATCTTAACATGTATCTTATAGGTCAATTGTTCCTACATATATGTAAACGGTTTCATAGCAAAAATCAGTTTTTCATCTCCAGAAATACAATTATACTTTCTAGAGTTGGTCAGTAAAAACCTTAATGACTCATGCTACTTTACTTTCCCAAAAGTCCCACAAAGAAGAGAGTGAAGAGGGAAATGAGGACATCAGACTCCCATATTTAGCCTTTTTAATATTCCTTCCTTTGTGCCAACAGAGTCCATGAGAAGAAGGGTGTTTTGGTCCAATGGTTCAGCAAGCTAGACTCCCATCTGAATACACTGTTTCTAAGAACAGTGGGTTAATTGTGGCTAGCAGAAGGCGGGAGCACAAAGGCAGTTAAAAGTTAAAGATGGTACTTGCTAGAGGCAGTATTAAGAGAGTAAGAGTAAAACTTCTATGTATCAAACCAGGCAAAAAGCACTTTTTATACATATCGTCGGTGAACTGTCACAACAAAACTGTGAGATAGGAACCATTGTAACCCTCATTTTACAGACCAGGACAACGAGACTCAGAGTTAAATAACTCCCAGAGTCAGACTTACTTGGTTCTGAGGACCAGCATGGCACTATCCCGACGGTCCTGCCACAGGGCATGCAGAAAGGCAATGGCTGCACGATGCAGCAGGGGTGGGCACCAGTATCGATCCTGCTGCTGGCAATCAATCAGCTCCAGCACTGCGTGTAGACAGCTCCACACCCCAAGGCTGAATTCCTGCAAGAGGGGACAGGTGAGAGTTCAGGTCCACAGCCACTGCCAGCAGCTGTACCCCTCCCAGGGAGCCATCTCTCAACTTCATCGCAGGTGGAGGCTCACCTTGGAGCCATCACTGCCGTCCTTCACCTCCAGGTTCAGAAACAGTTCAATGAGGCCTGGCTGGGTCTCTACTGCAACTGTGAGGAACTCCAAAACCATGACTTTGATGCGCATGTCCTCAATCTTGCTCTGCAGCCGAAACAGGAAGGCATCGCGAATGGCAGCCGCATCGTTGCCCAGACAGGCATACACCGACATTGGGGCCACCTGGTGGAGACCGGGACACGTAGGCTTAGATCTCTGCCTCCAGGCAACCTCAAGAGGCTTCTGCAGGAGGGTGCTGGAGAATTCCCAGAAGAGGGGCAGAAAGGGAAACATTCAGACTCGTAGTTCTGAGTCAGAACGGAGATTACTTCAGGAGAACTACAGCACCAGATGTCTAACAATTTACAGGAGAAACAGTAATCAACATAAAAAGATGCTCAACCTCTCTCACGATCACATAAATGCAAAGTAAACATGAGAGAATATCTTTTTTGCTTATTAGAATGGCAAAGATTAAAAAACTGATGATGTCCCTTGTGGCCAGGATACCGTATCAATTTATTTAATATTTAGGGACTGTGAACAAAAGCTTTTAGAGTTCTATGGATAATAATGTTTATTGCAGCACTGTTTACATAGCCCAAATGAGTTATGATGCATCCATTCAATGGCATGCCATGCAAACATTAAAAAGAATGAAGTAGCTCCAACCTATCCAAAGGAAAGACTGCAAAATATGCTGTTAAGTAACGAAACCTAGCCACAAAACAGTATGTACAGTGAATTCTACTCTTGTAAAAAACAAAAGCACACACCCAAACACCTTTTAATATATAAGCACAGATAAGAAGAAAGAAATGTGGAACAATGTGTACCAATCTGCTCATAGGGACTCTCAGAACGAGGGGATCATAGGGTACCGTAACCTTCTATGTTACATATATTTGCAATGTTCAAATTTTACAATGAGTACGTAAGTCTTTTGTAATCAGAAAAAAAAAAAAAACAAAAAAAAAAACCCCTCATAAACACACATTTATATTTAAGTGTATGGGTATGGCTATATTGCTATAAAAGTCAGAAAAGTACAAGCCAGCTGTTTCTCTTGGGAGAAGGCAAGAGTAGTCCCAAGCAAAAGAGTCAGTTTTCTGGGGCTCCGGATGGTGAAGTGGAATCCTACCGTGGCCAGACGTTTCAGCAGTTGGATGGCAAGACGTGGCAAAGCAGGGTCATGTTTGTGGTAGATGTATTTGGCTAGAACAGCAATGAGGTTGTTCCCATGGGCACCTGAAGAAGCACAGGAGTCAGCTGAGACATCAAGTGTGCCTGAGTCAAGCTCCTAGAGGTTGCTTTCAAAAAGGCTCATAAACGTGAGAGAATTTACCCTGAATAATTTGGGGGCCAAACCAAAACCATGTGGCCGTATCATTCTGACTTTTTTCAGTGGCAAACAGGACGGTCAGGATAGAATTGTAGGTAAACAATTCAATCCAATTCATGAAGAGCAGAAAAAGAGATAATCTGAAGAAAACAGGTAGTCTTCTAAAAAATAGGTTAGAAAAAGGCATCACACTGAAGCATTGCACTGAAATGCAAAAATCACAGAAATCTCAAAATGATATGGCTAGTAAGGGCCTTAGATATTATCCGAACATCTCCTTGAAAAGGAGGAAAGTGGGTTCCAAAGGGATTAAATGACCAGTTTAAGGTGATAGAGTAATAGCCAATACCTACTAGGTACCAGGAGTCTATGTTTTACATGTAGTAATTTATTTAACCTTTACTATAATCTTATAAAATAGATTATTACTTTATTATCCCAATTTTACAGATGAGGAACCTGAGGTAGAGTTTAGTAATGTGTCCAAGGTCACACAGCTTGTTGAAGCCAAAATTTAAACCAAGGCAGTTTAACTTTGAGCCCATGTCCTTAACAATTATTTTGTCATCAATAGGAGGTAGACATAAAGTATGATCCAGTACTCTTATTTCCAAGTCCAAAATGGAAATTGATGATCATTTGCAAATCTCCTCAAGGAATTAATCAGAAAATACTGTTGACCTCCAAAAGCAGAGTCAGAAACATGTACTTACATGCAATAAGTTGCCAAGTGGAACAGAAATACATACCATGTTGTGTGAGAGCTTGTTCCAGGGGGGACACCACATTAGAAGGAGGTTTCAGCCGAATAACATTGTTGGTGACGGAGAATGCCAGTTTCACTGTCTTGATCAGCAGCTGCCCCTGGCCCTCTGCTCCGTCACTAGGGTGCCAAATGGAAACCAAAGTTGATTCAGACAATATGACATCATTTGTAATGTACATGCTCTCATGAATTAGATTCCAACAATAATCCCAGAGTTCAACTACTTCTGTTGAGTCTCCAGTCCAAACCAGGAGAGACAAGGAGTAATTAACTCCCCTTGCTATGGCCAGCCCACATAGCAGCCAGTAGGCTGTCTAAGGGCTATGTTCTAGGAAGAACATGATTGTTTTAAAAAAGCTACTTCAAGTTACCTTAGGCTAGAGTTCTTAGAATATGCAGTCTCAGGCACAATAAAGACAAATGGGGGAAAGGTGGCAAGGGAGTCCTACCTCCGGGGCTGAGCTGCCATCACCATGTCAATGGTGTCCACGCCAATGCCCATGATGTTGATAATGGTCTGTCCCGCTTCTGTGTAGGCCAGACTGCAGATGCACAGAGACTGAAGGCTGGGACTGTGACTGGAAGACAGAGGCATTCTGAGTTACTAGGAAGTCACCACATTTATCCTTGGAAGGAAAGGGCATTGTCCAGCTAGGCTAGGGTGGTAACCTAATCAACTGCACATCAGTGACACAGATCAGCTCTCTTTGCCAGAAGAAGACACTCTGATCAATTGCCTGGAATAGACTTGATCCTAAAAACCAACTTGAGAATCTAAATGTCCACCAATTAATGAAAATATTTACTGAATAGACCATGATTAATCCATACAATAGAATGCCATGCAACCATTAAAACAAGACAGACATATATGTAGTGCCCTGAAGACATATAGACCAGTTTGGGTGTGTATGCACACACAACACACACACACAAACACACACACACACACACACACACACAGAGTCTTGTTCCCATTTCATTTGCTCTTCTCTTCAAAAGGAGAAAGGGTAAACAGTCCAGTGAAAAGCAAATCACAACCTCAAGTGTAGTAAGCTCTGGGCTCAACAAAAGGTGAGTTCTCTGAAAGAAATGAGATGAATCTGCACAGCAGAAGCCCATGTCTTCCCTTGATGAACAGTAGCATCTAGGAGCACCAAGCTCTAGCAATCACTCTTCTCATACCTGCTCTGCAGATCTGTCTCATGACACAGGTTCAGTATCGCATGGATCAGCTCCAAGATCAGGCAACCTGGACTCCGGAAAAGACATAGGAATGGCCTTACCCCAAGAAAGGGAGACAAAGAAATCTCTAGGGAGCCAGAAATTCCCCCAAGCCTTCCCTGCCCCGCTGTCCTTACCAATCTGCTCTCTCACACCATGAGAATTGTAGCGCCACTTGTGGTAGCTGGGAAGCATCTCCTTCAGAACAAACATGACACAAGGCACCAGCCCTTGGCTCTGGGTACTACCAAGCTGCCCCTACAAGAAACCATGCTGTGAGGGCTTCTGCCATGTGAATGCAGGAAAAGTCATTTAGTTACTAAAGATTTACTAACTCCAAAACCATAAGTTCAAATGTAATCTGGGCCAGCCTTGGCCATTAGTGAAAAAAAGACATCAGAACACCTTAGGTCAACTGAGCCCAAGTTGTGCATTTCTCTAAATTTGAAAAAAAACCTAAAAAGACCAATGTGACTATGTCACAAAAATACCCGCATGAGGAAGAGAGATAAAGACTAAATCTGGGAGGAAGGGAGGTACCTTACACATAAAGAATATAGGATTGTTGATAAAGGAGAATGCCAATTTCACCGTCATGATCATCATGACAACCTTCACCCTCCACCCTATCACTGGAATACCAGAAAGGAGATCTGATACCCTAAATTCTTTGTCCTAATACTACTTAACATCAGTTCCTCCTTATCTCAAAAATGGGGGTTCTTTATTTATATACAGATAAACATCTGTGTTGCTATTGTTAGGTGCTGTTGAGTCAGTTCCAACTCATAGCAACGTTATGTACAATAGCACGAAACACTGCCTAGTCCGCACTGGGAAAAGAGAGGGAGGCAGAGAAAAAAAAATTACAGGGCAATTACAAGGTTTCAAGAAACTGTAATCACAAAGCACTGTTGTACACAAATTGTCTAGATGGCTCAGGCATAAAGTAGAAAGCTCTGCAAGGGAATTAATCAAATCCAGGCAATTTGCTATGTTTCAGCCCATTGTGGCAGCCACTGTTGTCAATCCATCTCGTCAAGGGTCTTCCTCTTTTTCATTGACCTTACCACGCACGATGTCCTCCCTCTCCAGGGACTGTTCCCTCCTGATAACATGTCCAAAGTACATGCGATGAAGTCTCGTCATCCTCGCTTCCAAGGAGTACTCCAAGACAGATTTGTTGTTCTTCTGGCAGTCCATGGTGTATTATTCTTTGCCAACACAATAATTCAACAGCATCAATTCTTCTTCAGTCTTCCTTATTCATATTCCAGCTTTTGCGTGCATATGGGGCAACTGAAAATATCATGGCTTGGGTCAGGCGCACTTTAGTCCTCAAGTAATGTCTTTGCTTTTCAACAACTCGAGGCTTGAATTTTTTCTTCAGTTTTTTCAGCTTGAGAAATGACGAGTGTGTTCTTCCCTTTTGGTTTTCTAACTGCAGGTCTTTGCACACTTTATTATAATATCGATATTATAAACATCTGTATCTATATCCACATCTCTCTACACTATTGTTCCTATTTTTTAAAGCATTCATTTATGATGTTCTGTGGTCTGGAAGTGTGCTCAGTGCTTTGCCTGCATGACTCTCTCATAAACTCCATGTGGCAGAAACTGTAACTATTATTCCTATTTTATAGAGGTTCTGAGAAATTCTGTACCTAACCAAGGTCATGAAGCTATAAGTGGTCAAGCTGGAATTTAAACTTAATTCTGTCTCAATACAAAACCCATGCTCTTAACTGCTACGCCAGTATTTTTCAAACTGAGCTGTGACCCATTAGTGGATTATGAAATCAGTAATGATCACAACTTTAAAAAAACACAAAAACAAAAACCAGAACAGAAAGTATCAAAGTATAACTCTTGATAGGGGACTCCCTGAAACTATTGCCCTGAGACACTCTTTAAACCAGAACCAAACCTATCTCCTGGGATTACCTTTTAGCGAAATAGCAGAGTGGCACACAGAATAAAGGATGTAACTCATAACATGAGACCAAAAGGTCAACAATTACTCAAAAGCAAAGATGAGAAGATAAGGTGGCAGGGAAACTAGAGTACTAGAAAGAGAACAAGCTGACTACAATTAAAGAGAATGCTGACACACTGTGATAAATGTAACTAATGTCAATGAACAACTTGTTTAGAAATTGTTAAATGGGAACCTAACTTGCTATGTAAACTTACACCAAAACCTCAATAAAATATTAAAAAAAAGGTACATCTTATGTAGTAAGTGCTGCACTATGAAGCTTTGCTTCAGGAGTATACACACATGTGTGTACTAGGGCATGATACAAAATGTAGTTATTACTCTGGGCTACAGTCAAAATAGCTTGACAGTCACTGCATTAAACCTTATGGCCTCTTCAATTTTACCTCCTAAGTCTCCTGAGAATATTAAATAAATTCACATAAAGCACCTACTATAGAACCTGGTACATAGTAGGAACTCAATATATAGAAACTGTTGTCATCCTAACATCGGGACAACTGTTCTGCCTCCAGACAAGAAGACTACAATAGCAGGTGGCAAGGACACAATTTCAGAATCATCTGACCAGATTTTACCTTGACTAGAGTGGTAATCAATCGCAGAAAAGCAATGGTGACCCCGTACTCGCCTTGGGGCTGTTCACTGTTCATCAAGAGGTTTCCATAGCCTCCAGCATTCATCCCTTCCGCACTGGGAAAAGAGAGGGAGGCAGAGAAAAAAAAATTACAGGGCAATTACAAGGTTTCAAGAAACTGTAATCACAAAGCACTGTTGTACACAAATTGTCTAGATGGCTCAGGCATAAAGTAGAAAGCTCTGCAAGGGAATTA
>NW_004443974.1:13337133-13390453 GCF_000243295.1 Trichechus manatus latirostris | reverse complement strand
TGTAATCACAAAGCACTGTTGTACACAAATTGTCTAGATGGCTCAGGCATAAAGTAGAAAGCTCTGCAAGGGAATTAATCAAATCCAGGCAATTTTATACCCAGGATAAACATTAAGAACATGTTTTATTTATGTACAACTTCAAAAAGCTTTAAGTGAAAAACCAAATAAAGGTCAGAGAAACATCCCTGTCTTACAAGCAAGAGGGAGCAAGCTGAGAATGCTCAGGTAGTAAGATGGCACTTGTCTACTGGGCAAGCTCAAGTACCCGTGAAACAAGGAGAAGCACAGAGTGACTGTAGATAATTTAAGAAAGGAAAGTCAATTCCCTGGATCCAGAAACCTCTGGATTCTCTAGGTTGGGAAATAAACTCCCAAGTACCTAATGTGGTTGCCACTGGATGAGACCAATCTCCCTCTCTCAGGATTTCAAGACTCTGAACCACCAGTGCTACTCTGATAGAAGAGAACAGCCTCTGTGCCCCATGTCCCATCATCTCCTTTTACCTTGTCTAATTCATTCCTCCAAATTCCAGTCAGAGGGCTGAACAGGTAAGGAGCAGACAGAGTAAACAGGTAAAAAGAAGCTTCTTTAAAAACTAATAAAGCTAAGCTAGACCTGAAATGTTCTCCTTTGGGAACATACTCTACCCACTCTCAGACCTGGCTCACCTAATCATCTGACTCATGTTGGAGACTGGGTGAGCCACAAATGGTAAGAAACCTGTGTGACGAAGATCAGTCCAGACCTGAGAAGGAAAAAAGAGTCAAATGTCTATGTGTCTTCAGATACACACCAAGTGGTAACATTTTTTGGCTGTTGGGAAGACTTGGCATCTCACCTTTGCTGGATTCCGGGCAGCCAAAACAGTCAAACAATTGACACAAGAAGCAATAACATCCACAGGGGGGGAGATCACTGTTGTTAACCTGGTTGGAGAAAAGTGTACTGTATTCAGTAAGAGGAATAATACCACTTGTTCTATCACAAATATTTTCCAGTTCCCTCTTTCCAAGTCCCTCCTTCTCAGCAGAGATGTAGAAACAGGAAAGCCCTCAGCTGGGAGTATATATCATTCCAGAGTTTGCCACAGAGGAGTATGTGTTAACTTTCATCCACTGGACGTATGGTCAGGCTCCTAGAAACCAAGAGAGTAACTGCCGAAAGCTCTGTCATGCAGCTGAGGGTTCTCCACCAGAGACTCACCGCTGCAGCAGCATGTAAATGCGGGACGTGATCGGCAGGAGGCAGTCTGCAATCGACAGATCTGTACTGATGACCTTATGGACCAGATCAATGATGGGCTTGACCCGCTGGCAGTGCTGAATCACGTCTGAGGGGAAAGACAGCCTGTGACCTCATGAAAATCAATTCTTTTAAGACTGCTGAATAGTCTCTGAGACCCAAATAAATCAAACAAATCACAATCTTGATGGTCCCGAATGGCCTTGAAATTATCTGTCTATCCTTTAAGCATGTCCATTTTTCCTCCCCATAATGATGTCTCCCAAAGCTGACCTCACCTGCAGTTGAAACAACATGAAGCAGCATTTCAATCTCACAGGTAAAGAGGGTCCAACTGCTGTAGGAGTACTCCCAGCGTACCAGATAAGCCCTATCATCCAGCATTACTTGGCCCACAGTGCCCTGAGGTATGCGAAGGTTGGTCTGACCCCCTAAGGAAAGAAGGAAGAGAAACTAGTCTATCTGAGCACACAACAGAAAGAGGTGACTCCTCTAACAGCAATATTTAATCACACAGAAATGTATAGTCTTTGCTTAGAGTCTAACATTCCTACAGCTTTTTCCATTAAAAATAAATTCTCCTAATTTGCTCTATAAATGTCACCTAAAGCACACACACACACAAAAAAAAAACCTCATCCTCAGTTGAGGAAATAACGCTTTCTATGTGTCTGAAAAACAGCTGAGTACAGAGAGTGGTTTTCCATTTAAATGAGGACTACAGGAAGACCATATAGTAGTACTGTTAGTAACTAGAACACTGGGTAAGTCAGTCACGATGTCAGAATTAGAATAGTAAGGCTGTCCTGTCTATAGTTTGTTCCTTCAACATCTGGAATATACGTGAGCTTAAAAGTAATAAATGGTCACTCTTATACACTGCCAGTAGAAAAATAAATTGCTACAACCTTTTTCTACAATTTAATTTGACATTCTGTATTTTAATTTTTTAAATGTGGCCCACCCTTTTTACCCAGCAATCCCACTTTGGGGATTCTATCTACTAGAAATAAAAGCACCAGTATATAAGGGTAAATGTACCCCATGCAGCATTGTTTGCAGTTGCAGAAACCTGATACAGTCTAAATGTCCCTGAGAAGGAGAAAGACAAAAAATTATGGGACATCACGCTTTAGATCACAGATACTTGTTATCTTTGCTGATGGGAAAAGTGGCATAGAATGTGGATGTAGTGAGCAGAGCATCACCAAAGTAAATGATGTCGCTAAGAAGCGCTCAAGAGAAAAGGATGCCTGTACTGAAGACTTTGACATATATAAACCAAAAACCAAACCAAACCTGTTGCTGTCGAGTCGATTCTGACTCATAGTGACCCTACAGGAAAGAGTAGAACTGCCCATAGAGTTTCCAAGGAGAGCCTGGTGGATTTGAACTGCTGACCTTTTGGTTAGCAGACGTAGCTCTTCACCACTATGCCACCAGGATTTTCTTGACATATATAAGAGGGGAACAATTCCAACAAAGACCAGAAAATGAGTCTAGGATCACATATGGATGGATATAAAAAACAAAATCAAATGCATTGCCATAGAGTCGATTCTGACTCACAGCAACCCTATAGCGCAGAGCAGAACTGACCCATTGGGTTTCCAAGGGGTGGCTGGTGGGTTCAAACTGCCAACCTCTTGGTTAGCAGCCATAGCTCTTAACCGCTACGCCACCAGGGCTCCATGGATGGGTATAGGCATATACACGTATGGGTAGGTACAAGTGTATACACATGTGAGAACAGAGAGAAGTATCTATTATTCATGAGTAATTACAGATATACATGGGCAGGTACCTATATTCATTGAGGACACAACTACAGATACTCCTCATACATAACCAAATACCTTCCGAGATTGGTTTTCTGGGGTTGAAAGCTGAGAACCAGTCTTGTGGGACAACTCAGTCAACTGGAATAATATAACTCACAAAGTTCATGTTCTACATCCTAGTGAAGTGAGTAGCACCTGGGATCTTAAAAGCTTGCGAGTTGCCCTCTAAGATAGAACTACTGGTCTCTACTTATCAGAAGCAAAACAGTAAAAGGGTAACCAAAATCTCAGAGAAGAAACAAGTCTACAAGACTGATAGCTTGCACAAGCCACGACCTCAACTACCTTGAGACCATAAGAACTAGATGATACCTGGCTACCACCACTGACTTATCTGACTGGAGTCACAATAGATGAACCCAGTTAGAATGGGAGAAAAATGCAGAACAAAACAAATTCTTAAAAAGGCTAGACTAACTGTACCAGCTGAGACTATCACCCTGCGATACTCTTTAAACTCTGAATAAAAACTATTCCCTGAGATCACCTTTTAGCAGAAAAGCAGAGTGACACACAAAATAAAGGATATTACCCGTTAGATTGGTGCTCTACTAAAAAACTATCTGTATGAGTCTAAAAGGTCCACATTTAATCTACAGTAAAGATGAGAAGATAAGGGGGCAGGGAAACTAGAGTACTGGAAACGGAACAACCAGAACACAAAGAGAATGCTGACACAATGTGAAAAATGTAACCAATGTTACTGATCAATTTGTGTGGAAACTGTCAAACAGGAATCTAACTTGCTGTGTAAACTTTCACCAAAAACAATGAAATAGTACTTTAAAAAAAAATTTTTTTTTTTTTTTTAATTATGAGGGACCTCCTACCACCAAGAATGAAGAACCAGGAAGCAAGCACATCATTTGGACCCAGGATCCCTGCAATGAGAAACTCCTAGACCCACCAAGGGAAGACTGATGTCAAAGACCTTCCCCTAGAGCTGAAAGAGAGAGAAAGCCTTCCACTGGAGTTGGCGCCCTGAATTCAGACTTCTAGCCTCCTAAACTGTGAGAGAATAAACTTTTGTTTGTCAAAGCAAAAAAAAAAAAAAATACGACACTGGAATAATTATGTAGTTACTAAAAAGAATGAGTTGAACTTACCTATCTACCTATATATGTGTAAAAAAAAATCAACTTACAGAATAAGTTTGTGAGAGTATACATAAATATGTGAAAGGACACATACTGAATTCTTAACTGATTATCTTACAGAGATAGGACTGAAGAATGACTTTTTAAAATATTCCTCTGCATTGTTTAAAACCAAACCAAACCCACTGCCATCGAGTTGACTCTGACTCATACAGACCCTATAAGACAGAGCAGAATTGTCCCACAGGGTTTCTAAGGGTGTCATCTTTACAGAAGAAGACTGCTACATCTTTCCCACAGAGCAGCTGGTGGGTTCAAACTGCCCACCTTCTGGTTGGCAGCCGAGTGCTTTAACCACCGCACCACCACCTTGTTGCAATGAACATGCATTATATTTGAAATAAATACAATAGTGTAAAAAAAGTTAACTAAAAAAGAGAGAAACTGACTATAAGGATTTATCAACAAATCAACACACGTAGGGGAAAGGAGAAGGCCCTGCTTTAAATGCACCTTGCATTAAAACAATTAAAATTGCAGTGATGAAGTCTAAATAGAGGCTGTCTGTAAAAGAGGCTACTGAACCAAGAATCCCTTTATCTTACCAAGAGGGTACAGAAGTTTGGGTGTTTGCCTCCGCCAAAGAGTTCCATCTTCATGCGAGATCACATCATGGGGCTTGTGCTTATAGAGTTCATTATAGAAAGACATCTTATCCAAGAAACTATATACCTGCCAACATAAAGAACCCCAGTCACCCATTCACTTAGGTGCCATGCGAGGGGGTCCCACATGTGCTTTTCTGCTCTTTCAGCCAGACTCTTTATGTGCTGACTCTCAAGTTTCTTACGAGCCCACCGTTGTTATTCTTCTTGAAATTACTTTCTGCCCTCTTCTCCAAATCCTCTCCATTCTTTAATACCCAAATGAAGTCCCACTGACTCCACAGATACTTCCCACTCCTGAATAGTATTGTATTTATTACTCACATGATTATTATTTTTTTTTGTTATTTAGACATTTATTGGTTTTATTAGTTATTTCTTATATCTATTACTCTCTCCCAACTAGATTTTAAGAAGCTTGATATTTTGTCTTACCTACCACAGTAGCTGTAATTGGAACTTAAAAATAATTTTATTTAATTGTATACAATTCAGGCACCATCTTTAGCAACTTTCATTCAACTTCAGGTTAACTCTTGTCATGGTAGTAGAATTTCAATGTGGAAAACAAAAAGAGTTCCTAATGAAAAAAACACAAAAATATCTCCCACTCTCTTTAGGCATCTGACTGAACAACTTACCTTTTTGGCAGTGGACTTCCCTGATACAAGGGCTCGGAGTAATTCCAAGAGTGGAGACAGGAGATGGGGAAACATTCCACATACACTGTCAAGAATGATCCCAAGACCAGAGGTTGGCTCCTATGGTGGGCAAAGGGACAAGTCACTGACCTTCACATAATGCACAAATTAACACATCTCCAAACTGTTCAGCGATCATTAAAAAATCTAAAATAATTCTTTCCTTTAGGTAAGTATTGTTTCTCCCTAATAATTAAAGATTTTCAGATTTCTACAGAAAAAGGCTATCAACAACTGATTAAGTCAGGACCTGAAAAAAGACTGCTATTCTCGAAAGTAACCTCTTCCTGGTCATCCTTTCTATAGGAAGACATCAATGTTTACCTCTGCACATGTAACCACTAAGGTTGACAATCACTCAACACCATGTTAGCATTTAGCCACCACACACGAACAACAGATCCTAAATCTCAATACTGTTTCATACTAACTTCTCCCAGGAATGCAGTGATTCTATAAGATTGGCTAGCATCTCAGGAAGAAGACTAGAAAGGAAAACAGACTTATTCATCAGCTGGATCTTCAGGTTTGAGGCTGTTGTCAATGCCAAGACAAATTCTCACTCTGACCAGCAAAAATACTCTGACAATGCATAAGATAGAGTTACAATCCCCAAAAGTACTTTTAAGAGTTTCAGGAATACTGGTATCTAAGAGAGTCCCAAAGTGAAAAAAAGATTGGTGGGTAGGATAGATAACACATTGGTTAATGATTTGGGCTATAGACTTAAGTCAGACTGACCTGGGCCCTGATCCTGGTGTTGTCTCTTTCAAGCTGTGTGACCTTGGGCAAGTCATTTCACAACTCTGAGCCATTTCCTCATATGCAAAATGATGATATATAGCATCTACTTCACAGATTTTTGTGAAGATTAAACAAAAACTACTCATAAATGCTTAGTATAGGACCTGTCACAAAGTAAGTGCTCAATAAAATCCTTTGCTACAGAGAATACCATAGTATTATTCCCTCACACATACTTACTGTTCCCCAGAATAGCTCTGGAAGAGAAGGGTCTGCCAGGACTTCACAAGCCGTGTCAATTACATCCTAGGGAAGGGGGAAAGAGAATGGTTTATTTCCCCTGGTTAAACCAGTCTACCTTTTTAAAGTATATTCTGTTAAAATAAAAACATCAATAAACACCTTCATATAGTATGTCAGGAAGAACTGAGTTTAAAAAGTAAGGAGATTACACCTTGTCATCTGCTGTACAATGTTAAACAATTAGCCTCTCTAAAATTCAAATGACTTATCTGTAAAATGGGGACAACAGTATCTATCACAGGACCACAGTAAGAATTAACTAAAAAATATATAGGGAAGTGGATTACAAATACAAAAATGTCATGTAAATGTAAGGTACAATTAGGCTCAGCTAGACTGTTCTCTTAGAGGACAGGAACAGTCTTTTCAATTTTTTTTTATCCTCAGCACCTAGCACAGAGTTTAGCATACACTGGGAATCTAATAAATGCTTATTGAATAATTTTTCTTTTCTTAATAAAAGTACTAGGACTCCTGCAACCCTAATATGTTAAAATCAATCTTCCTCAGAAAGAGTCACGTAAACCAGAAATTTCATCAGTCTGAGACCAGAGGAACTAGATGGTGCCCGGCTATCACCAATGACCTCCCTGACAAGGAACTTAACAGAGAGTCCCTGATGGCACAGGAGAATAGTGGGATGCAGAACTCAAATTCTAGTAAAAAGACCAGACTTAAGGGTTTGACTGAGACTGGAGGGAGCCTGGAAGACATGGCCCCAAGACTCTCTGTTACCTCAAAACTAAAAACATTCCCGAGCCCAACTCTTCAGACAAAGATTAGACTGGACTATGGGACATAAAATGATATTCATGAAGAATATGCTTCTTAGCTCAAGTAGATACATGAGACTAAATGGGAAACTCCTTTCCAGAGGCGAAATGAGAAGGCAGAGAGGGTCAGGAGCTGGTTGAATGGACACCGGAAATCTGGAGTGGAAAGGAGGAGTGTGCTGTCACAGTATAGGGAGAGCAACTAGGGTCACATAACACTGTACATATAAATTTTTGTATGAGAGACCAACTCGAACTGTAAACTTTCACTTAAACCAAAACAATAAAAGGCAATATATGTTTTAAAAAAAAAAAGATCCTCCAGGTGTACCAAACCAGTTGCCATCAGGTTGATTTTGACTCATGGCGACCTCATGTGTGTCAGAGTAAACTGTGCTCCATAGGGTTTTCAATGCCTAATTTTTTCAGAAGTAGATAACCAGGTATTTCTTCCAAGGCATCTCTAAGGGGACTCTAACCACCAACCTTCTGGTTAGCTGTTCCAACAACTAGGGACTCCCTCCAGGTGGACAGCAGAATCTAAATGTGACCGATATTTTGGCAAAGTATGCAAAGCTTGTTCTATGTTCTCAGAGCTTTGGAAATTGGGTGTTTTTTATTAAGACCAAACTCATTTTTCACCAATGATAAGAAATTTTCATTTTAATCAATCAATACCAAATGTGATTCTTAAACAAGATACTAATCACTAAAATTGAACACCATAACACCAATGTTCACTGCAGCATTATTCACAATAGCCAAACGGCAGAAACAACCCAAGCATTCATCCACAGATGAATGGATAAACAAAATGTAGTATACATACAATGGAATATTATTCCACCATAATAAGGAATGAAGTTTAAATACATACTATGACAAGGATGAACGCTGGAAACACTACACTAAGTGAAATACACCACAAAGGGACAAATATTTTATGATCCCATTTATATAAACTATCTAGAATAGATAAATACACAGAAACAGAGGATAGACTAGCGGTTACTATGGACTGGGGGAAGAGGTAATAGAGAGTTATTGCTTAATGGGTACACAGTTCCTATTCGTGGTGATAAAAAAAGTTTTGGAAACATATAGTGCTGATGGTTGTGCAACACTGTAAGTGTGAATAATGTCACTGGAAAATGTAAACTTGAAAATGGTTAAAATGGCAAATTTTATGTTGTATATCTCTTACCACAATAGAAAAAGGAAAACAATGGCTTAGTTATAAAGATACTAAAAAATACCATTTCCCACAAAAAGGAACCAGAGCTCTTTGGAGAAATGGTAGATTTCAGGTCTAGGGCAGGAATCCTACAAGATAACCCTGCAACACTTTGTCATACCAGAAAACAATAGAGCTATCAAAATATATTAGGGTAGTGTCAAAAGAAGTCAGAAACCAATCTGAAAAAGCTCACACTGGCCAAAGATGGGACTGTCTGAGCATAAGAATAATAACTGCAATGGATTAACAACAGCTAATATGTTTAAGGAGCCCTGGTGGCAAAATGGTTAAGAGCTCAGGCTGCTAACCAAAAGGCTGGCAGTGCGAATCCACCAGCCGCTACTTGGAAACCCTATGGGGCAGTTCTACCCTGTCCTGTAGGGTCACTCTGAGTTGGAATTGACTCAATGGCACACAATAACAACAACAAAATACTTAAATCCATGCTAAAATATATGCAAAAACAAACAAACAAACAAACAAAAAACCTCACTAGCCACCTTTGGAGCATGCTAGGGACCTTTGGAGGGTGCTAAGAAAAACTAGTAAATAAAGGAAACAAAAAAAGCATGTATAGTGCTCTATCCTAGAGCACCAAATAGCTGATGAGAGCAAAATTTCTTTCTTATAAAAATGTTCAAAGTAATAAACAAAGGAGGAAAGACAGAATTAGAATGGGATCATTTTGCAACCCCTAAAGAATCTAGACAATGATCACTAATGGCTGCAAATACCACAAAAACAAAGACAACCAAATATATACCTCCCGGATGGAAAGGTACACCACGACCTATGAAGCAGTCTTGCTTTAAAACAACAACAAAAACCCAAAAACCTCAAACCTGAGTTATCTGCTCAAGTTTCTAGATCTATTTACCAATTTACAGGAAACGCAGAAGAGGAAGGAACATGTTAAACAGCACCACAGGGATCAAAATCAGCAAAATCCAGAACATGGAATATTCTCCAGGACAGATGACTTAGTTTCTTCAATAACAACCACAAAACTGCAAGGATATATAAAAACGAACGGGGAACTTAGAGATTAGCACTGTTCAATAGAACTTTCTCAGATGATGGAAATGTTCTATAGGTCTGTGCTCTCCAGTATGGCTACTGAAGCACTTGTATGTGCCTAGTGTAACTAAGGAACTGAGTTTTTAATTTTAGTTAATTTAAATTTAGTCATATGTGGCTTCTGACTACTATAGTGGACAGTGCAGTTACAGACAAAGAAACTTAAAAGATATATCAACCAATTACCATATGTGGATTTTATCTGGATTCTGATCCAAACAAATCAACTTATGATAAATTTATGACGTTTATGAGACAACTGAGTCCTTGCGTGGTGCAAATCGTTAACTCAATGGCTGCTAACCAAAAAGGCTGGAGGTTTGAGTCTCCCCAGAGGCACCTTGGAAGAAAAGCCTGGCGATTTACTTACAAAAAATCAGCCATTGAAAATCCTCTGGAGCAGAGTTCTACTCGGACACACATAGGACTGCCATGAGTCAAAACTGAACTGGTTATGAGACAAGTGGAAATTCGATATTTGAAGGTAAATTTTTTTTAGATGTGATAATGGTATCAAGTTGAATTTTAGTGAAATAGTCACAGACAAAATTAAATGCTCTCTGGGATTTGCTTCAAAATAAGGTGGGGAGGGGCAGAGATCAAATAAGATTAGCCAAGAGCTGATAATTGTTGGAAGCTGGTGATGGGATCAAGTGGGTTTATTATACAATTTTATCTACTTTGGTATAAGTTTGAAACATTTCATACTTTCAAAAGTTGCAGGAGAATATTTATTAGCATCCACAGATGATTGCAACACATATACTACAGAGTAAAAAAATTAAGTTACAAAACAGTACATACACTGTGATCCCATAAAAATTACTTTATTTTTATCTGTATGCGCAGAAAATGTTTGGAAGGGAACATATCAAAACAGTAACAATTTATCCTGTGTGATGAGATTACACTTTCTTCTTTTGATCAGCATTTTCTGATTTTTCTATAACTAACATGAATCACTTGATAATACAATAAGTGAAAATGAACAGCAATAAACAAATTGGCACCTCACTCAGGTAAACAATATCAGCTGCAAGACGGTATTATAGGGTGACGATTGTAAAGCTGGGCTGTGTAGGCTGCCTCAGGAAAGCCGGACACTGACCTGCTGATTGCCCAGAGTGTGCAGCTCCAGCGAGGTCAGAACGAAGGAAAGGAGTCCATAGACACACATGCACGCGGTGCTGGTGGTGCACTGAAACAGCAAAGGAGTCAGTGAATAATTCTGAGTAACACAACTCTTCACAGATTTAGCCTAATTTTAATATATTAATATAGTCCCAGTAAACAAACGGGAAGAGAATCCAAATCCTTATAATTTTCCTAATTTAGTTCCAAGATCAGGAAGGCAAAGGGAAAAAAGAGAAGGTAAGAACCATAAATATTACAACATAGTCAAAAGAAAATAAAAAAGAAATTACTTAAAAAATGATCAAAGTTTGAGTGGGGGAAAAAGAAAACCATATTGAGCCTAGAGAAAGAACTGTCTATCTATGTGCTGATGCAAATGCCCAAACTGCTATTAGATAAATCAACCAGTGACAGCAAGTGGGGCCTGTTGGCTGAGGTTTCATTTTAGCACTTTAAAGCAGACTACACCGTGCCACTCAAATTAAGCCCTACTACAAGACTCAAGAGAATTTCCTAGTAAAAACACCAGACTTAATGGTCTGACTGAGACTGGAGGAACCCCGGAAAGCATGGCCTCTGGATTCTCAATCAGCCCAGAACTAAAACAGTTTCCGAGGCCAACTCTTCAGACGAAGATTGGACTGGACTGTGGGACATAAAATGACACTCGTGAAGAGTGTGCTTCTTTCTCAGCTCAAGTAGATACATGAGCCTGAACGGGCAGCTCCTGTCCAGAGGTGAGATGGGAAGGCAGAGAGGGTTAAGAGCTGGTTGAATCGACATGGGAAATCAGGGGTAGAAAGGAGGAGTGTGCTGTCACAGTATGCGGAGAGCAATTAGGGTCACATAACAATGTATGTATAAACTTATGTGTAATCGACTAACTTGAAATGTAAACTTTCACTTAAACTACAACAATAAACAAACAAACAAACAAAAAGACTCATGAGAATTTCTAATTCGTCCTGTTAGAGTTGAATAAGTAAGCCCCCCAAAAAGATTTCTCCACTCAGTGTGGTCAAAGCTATCTTCTAGGAGTATGCATACTGGCTAAGAGTCAGACGTAACTGGTTCAAACTATACCCATCTGCCACTTACTAGCTATTACTGTTACGCTGGGGTAAACTACATCTGAGTCTCAATTTCCTAATTTGCAAAAAAGGATAATAATCCCTAACACAAAAAGGAGTTATATTATTCAGTACAACATGGATAAACCTTGAAAACATTATGCTAAGTGATATAATTTAGACAAAAAGACAAATACTGTACAATCGGACTTACATAAAATATCTAACAGGCAAATGCATAGAGACAAAAGTGGTTACTAAGGGCTGGGGAAGGGGGAAATGGGGAGCAGCTACCAAAGGGATACTGAGTTTCTGTTTGGAGGGATGAAAAACAATCGGAAATAGATAGTGGTGAGGGTTGTACAACTTAGTGAATGTAATTAATGTCACTGAATTGTACACTTAAAAATGGCAAATTTTTTATTATACCGTTAGTCTCCAACTTACGATGTATTCAAATTATGACAAATCGCACTTACAACCATCTTTTTTGTTTTTTGGGGGGGTACATCTTATTGTACTATATGTACTATATGTAATATGTACTATAAACAATGTTGTACCACATAATTTGCTGTTATCATTCTCAGATATTCACTCATAGATGTTTGCATGTAATGCTTCCAACACCCAAAGACAAAGAAAAATCAGATTTATAAAGATACTGATGATAAAAGGCAATAATAATGAAAACTGAAAGATGTACGCAACTTATGATCAGAACCCCATCAGAATGGTAAATTGAGGACTATGTATGTGTATTTTCGCACAATTAAAAAAAAAAAAAAGCGTTACAAGGATTAAATAAAATAATGTAACAGAAAGCACTGAGTACAGTGTCTGGTATAGTAAATGCTCTATAAAGGATAGTTACTACCTTATCCACATCACTATTACAATTATCACGGCTCATTAATGACGCTCTGCCCGCTCTCTGCCCATTCTCATACTCACACGCCAGCAGTGTTAGACTTACATCATTTCCCCCACTGGCAAGTGACCGCAGGAGCCGGGTCAAGTACTGAAATACGCTAAGTTGGATGGCTGTGCCACCTATCTTCCGGACAATACTGCTTGTCTCTTCTGGGTTCAGGGTGTGACGGAGGAGAGCCCAGGCCAAAAGCACCGGGGCATGATGTGGAATGTCCCCAAAGGTCAACATCAAACGGTCCATATCCTATTGAGAAAGAGAACACCATCTGTTTCACTGAACAGAAAGGCTCAAGACTCCTTAACAAGATTCTTCATCATGCTCAGTAAGCCTTTCATTCATCTCTACTAGCCTCTCTCTCCCAATCGGACATTTTATTTACTCTTCTCAAAATCTCAGCCACCACATTAATAAAATCCTCTTCCATTTAACCATAATTTTATTTTCTGCTTTTAAATGGTGTCAATTTAAGATTATAAAATACATGTTCAAATGGAAGACTCTTAGGAAATCTGACCCTGATCCTTCTTGAACTTTCCATGATTATCTCCTCATTTTCTATCTTTCTACCCATCCCATCTCAATGTCCTTCCCCTTTCCTTTTCTTTCATAGGCCCCATACAGGCAGACAATCCCCAAGGTTCTGTCCTTGGTCCTCTTTAGTCCTTCCACTATCTGCATGAGGCTCCTCTCGCTCTCACAGATTAAACTATAACCTCTGTAGATGACTGACTGACAAATCCGAGATTTCTTTCAGATCCAACTAACTGCTTAATTATGTAGAACCTCAAATTCCACAACAATGAAAACTCTACGTAACCAAGTGGTTAACAACATACTACTAACTATCAACCATCCCCAAAAGCAAAGAGGCTGTTCCAAGTTCACCTGAGAAATAAGCCCATCCTGGGAAAATTGGTGCAGTTCTCTTCTGTCATCCAAAGCACACTTGTGCAGGGACTCGATATCCATGCCTTCCACCAGAATAAGGGCACTGAAGTAGCTGGAAAGAAAAACAGTACCACAGTGTCATATACGCTCCTACGAACATCAGAGAATAAAGTGAGGATAAGGCACTTCAATATCAACAAACTTATTGAGATATTTTACTTTTTGTTCGTTGTACTAAGTTTTGAAATCCAGTATTTTAAACTTCCAGCACATCTTAATTCAAACCAGCCAAATTTCAAGTGCTCAGTAATCACATGTGGCTTGTGCTTACCATATTACAGCACAGATCTGGTACTAAAGGTTTCTACAGCCACCAATCATACCTGACCCAGGTAAATCGTCTCACCTCTTATGCGTTTATCTTTGCTCACAGAGACACCAAACCTGTTGCTGTTGAGTCAATTTTGACTCAAAACGACCCTACAGAACAGAACAGAACTGCCCCATAGGGTTTCCAAGGCTTAAATATTTATGTAAGTAGGCGGCCACATCTTTCTTCCATGGAGCCGCTGGTGGGTTCCAACTACCAAGCTTTCAGTTAGCAGCCAAGTGCTTTAACCACTACCACCAGGGCTACTTTTACAGAGAGAACAGGCCCCAAAACATGGATACAGCCACTGCCATAAACAGAGAAAAATATAAGAAACTTGACAGCCTATGACCCCAAAGAGGGCAAGGAACACATCTGCCTTGCTCATTAATCACTGTCACCAGTATTTGCACAGTGGCCTGCAATAGATGCTCAACAAATTTTTGTGGAATGAATGGATGAACCCTTTAGATGAAGACAGTAAGTAAAAGAGCAGAATATACCACCTATTTTGAGAGAAGAACATGTCTCTCTCAATCTCAGCCTTTACTCCCTGTATGACCTGAATGAAACATGGTAGTAGTACACTCATCCTTTTCCCCATCCATTAGTGTGGCCAGTCAATATGGCAAAGCTATCTCATTCTCACTCACTCACATGACCACAGGAGCTCTAAAATTTTTCTAAACATTGTACAAGTTCTGTGACCTTCAATTCATTCAGACTTACCCAATCCGATCCACAAAAGGATCCATGGTCTCATCCACCAGGTGCCTGTTGGTCTGCCTGCTACCAAATCCTTGTTCTTTAAACATCTTAGTTAATACCAGTAGGTCACTAGGTGCCATCTCAAAGTAGGCATAATAAAGGAAAATAATTTCTAGCAGCATGGACTGTTCCCGAAGGCACTGAACAAACCAGCGAGACACCTGGCGCTCAGTCTGCACAACCAATGAAGAAAAAACAAAAAGAAATAAAGTGAGGTTAAAAACACAGTTTCATTCTTCCTTCCTTCCTTCCTGTCTACCTACCCATTTCTAAACTAAATAATATATCGCACAAACTACTCTGCATCTTGCTTTTTTCACTTAATAATATATCTTAAAGATTATTTCCAATAACAGTATATAAAGAATTTTCTTATTTTTTATTCTTTTTTATAGCTGCATAGTAATTTACTGCATGCATACACCATAAATCATTCAGCCAGATCCCTCATTATTTTTAATATTGCATACTATTCCACTGCATGGAAATGCTATGATGTATTTTAACCAGCCTACCTGGATGGGCATTTAGGTAATTACCAATCTTTTGTTATTGAAATCAATGCCACACAACTGATAGAAAAATGAGACAAACAATCAGCAAAGACACAGAAGATCTGAACAACTCTAACAAGACTCATATTATAGAACACCATACCCAACTACTGTCAAATACATATTCTTTTCAACTGTACACGGTACATTCACCAAGACAGATCATACGTTCAGACATAAACCATAGGATAGTAAATTTTAAAAGACTGAAATTATATAAAGTATATTCTATGACCATAACTGAAACCAAACTAGAAATTGATAACAATTAGCTGCTTAGGAAAATGTCAAATGTTTGGAAATTAAACAACACATTTCTAAATAACACATGATTAAAACCAATCACAAGGGAAATTAGAAAATATTTGGAACTGAATAATGATAATGATAATACAATACATAAAAATTCATGGGATGAAGCTAAAAGCAATGCTTGAAAAAAAATTTAGTTATTTATTAGAAAAGAAGATCTAAAATTAAATAAGTTTTTATCTTAAGAAATCAGCAAAAGACCAAACTAAATCCAAAGTAAGTAAACAGAAATATGAAGGAGCAGAGATGAATGAAGATATAGGTATCTACCCAAGATAAAAGAAAACCTATGTCTACACAAAAGCCCATACGCTAATCTTCAGTCCATTAATCATAACAGCCAAAAAATGGAAACAACTCAACTGTCCATCAATTGATGAATGTATAAACAAACTGTGGTAAATTTGTACACTGGAATATTATTCAACCACAAAAAGGAATGAAGTACTGTTACATGCTCCAACATGGATGAATCTCAAAAACACTGCTCAGTGAAAGATGACAAACAGAAATGACTATATACTGTATGATTCAAATTATATGAAAGTCTGAAAAATGTAAACCTATAGAGAGAGAAAGCAGGTTAGTGGCTGCTTGGGTCAGAGGTCAGAGACAGACTACAAAGGGGAGGAGGGAACTTCCTGGGGTAGAATGTTCTATATATTGATCATGCTGGTGCTTACTGCACATAACTGCATACAACTGCCAAAACTCATCAAACTGTACACTTAAAATAAATGAATTCTGGATGTAAGTTATACCTCAATAAAGCTGGGGTTGGTGGGGGGAATGCTATAGATCTATCATTTATGTAAGTCATTTCACATAACTATGAATGTATTTGTAGGATAAATTCCTAAAGGAACTATAGGGTCAAAAGATGTGTGCTTTTTCCATTTTCAGATACTGTCATAATTTCTATTAAAGGTTGTACCAATTTATACTTATACAGCAAAACATGAGTACCCATTTTCCCATCTCTTGGACAAGAGTGTTATTATGTGAATCTCTTCACTACTTTGGCCCATTTTTCTCTGGGGCTATTGGTTTTCTACTAAGTGATTTACAAGAGTTCTTTACATTTCAAGGGTATCAGCCCTTTCTGATATGAGTTTACCTTTTGACTTTGTTTACAGCATTATTGGGGGGATTTATCTTCCAAAGTTTTTTTATTTGATGCTGCTGGATTTATCTCTTTTTTTTCTTCTTTTATGGCTTCTGAGGTGTACTTAAAAAGACCTCTCCCAATCAAAAACAAACAAAAACTCCCATATTTTCCTTCAGTGCTTTAATAGTTGTTTTTAATCTAAATCACTGATACATCTAAATTTTATTCTGGCAGAAAGTAGTAATTAGAGATACAGCTAAATTTTTTTACAGATGGTTGCCCTGTAGTTTTAACACCATTTATTGAATACGCCAACCTTTTCCCCACTGATTTGAAATGTCACCTTTATCATACATTCATGTCCTATCAGTATTTAGGTCTATTTCTAGATTTTCTATTATGCTCTGTTCATCAGTCCTAAGGATCACAGGAAGGCAAAAAAGCACATACCATGAGGTTTCCATGTGTCTCCCATGTTGGTGCTTCAGTTTTATAAAGCTCTTCAAACTGCTGTCTGTATTTGGAAACTAGCTCCTTCTCTAATTTATCGACACAGTCTGCATATTCAACCTTAAAAAAATCAACAGTAAATTATACAGAAAATAAAAGGTAAATATTCAGAAGTATACGAAAATGAATAATACAGAATTATTACAAAGAGCTGAATGATAGAGCGCAAAGAGGCAAGAGGCCTAAATGGGCTTACCCTATAGGGGTGCCTTTCATCTTGGAAGTATGTGAGAAGGTGTAAAACACAACGAAGAATACAGGTTCTTTCTTCATAGTAATAATCTGCAATCTGAGAAGAACCAAAAGATTCAAAATCAGTTATTCATCTTTACACAGAAGACACTCAATTTTAAGTTTGCTGGTAAAGAAATCACTTAAAGATGTGACAAGTTAGCTTTATATAAGCAATCACAGAAATAGATACACATTGAGGTAGTCCAAAAGAAAGCAAAACACCTTCATAAACCAGAAGTTAATTCATGCAAGATAAAAGGAATTATTACTTAATAATATAAACAAGCTTCCAAACAAGTTCTGTAGCATCATTTCTCAGTCAGAGCATTCAAGTAATGCACAATGTTAAAAACTGACAGGCCAAAAATATGAAAATACCTCCGATACATGTCTTAATTGCTAATAATTAACCTATTTTATTCTCACTAAATACCAAACAGGAAATTACTTCAGGATCCATCGTCAAATTCCATTTAAAAATGGGATTCTAAGTGAAACTGTTGCTGTGGGAACAGGGAAGAAGGGATAGAGGAATAAAGAAATACAAACAAATCCTGCTGGATACAGAACTAGAGAAAAAATATCCAAGAACCAATTCTCACCACCACCGACTGAAGAACATCCTCTGGTAAAACTCCCCATCTTGGTTCAGTGGGAAAAAGCCTCTTATTTCATAAATGAGTGAACAGGCATCTTCACTAAGACCTTAATGCTTACCCAACAAAAGAGTCAACGGTCAACAATGCTCAGGGAGAACAAAATCAAGAAGCTGTCACTCAATTTTACATCAAAGAATGCAAACAGTGACTACTACTGACCTTCAGGATCAAGGCCTGGCTCTGCCTCTCGTCTTGTAGTATCGTCTGATGGAAAACAAAGTAGACAAGAAGCCACCTTATAGGTTAAACTCAATTCACAAAGTCAAAGGTACACATCATCATCTCATCCCTCAAGATTAAAACTGCCATTCACTCCTGGAAACATTTTTTACCTAAGCATATCCAAACCTGAGCTCAAATCCCCTCGCTCTCCTCTTGCCTCAATTTCCTCATATGTAAAATGAGGGGTTGGGCAGGCTGGATGGTTTCTCAAGATCTTTTCAACTCTGATATCACTCCTCCAAGTCTAAGGACAGACCTCAGCTTGAAATACATGTTTTTTCAAGCCTTTAGAAAGCCCTTCCTGAGAATGGCTATATCTCATCACCTACCTCTGTTGCAAAGAACTGGTAGCAAAATCCTGTAGCAAAAAACTGGAGCAAAAATCTAAAACCAACAAGCAAAAGGATAAAGGCAGTAGAAAGGAGCTGGACATAACCACAAACCTTCAGTGAGTCCCGAGTACCCCTGTAATCCTCTTGAAGGTAACACTGGAGTAACTGCACACTCTGTTCTTCATCAAGACCCTGAAATACACAGGTTATAAGTGAGGAACAGCCACCTCAGCTCAGAAATCATACACAGAATACCAAGCATTCTGAAGACTTGTCCTCTGGAATGAACACAGGACTTAAATAAACACAAGTCCTTTCAAGAGATTTCTTATAGCATAATTTTAACCCAAATACGAGAAAAACGTACATGTAATTTGTACAATAATGCCAGAAACAAATGTGCTTATTCATGATCATTATTAATATAGCAGCAGGCAAGATCTGGGCTTCCAAAATTGAAAGCAATTAGCTATATATTTAAATACAAACTAGTTACCTTAAAAACCACATTGAATATTTTTTCAAGCACAGCATGCTCAATTTAATGCTCAAAACTAAAATAAACTGAATTTTCACTGACAATCACTAACAATGGAACCATGCACATTCACAATGTACGTAATAAACGGAGATAGTTCTAATTTTTACTCACCAAAAACTTGCTGATTCTTAAACCCAGTTCTTTCAGTGGTGAAGCTACATCTTTGTTAGCTTTCACTTTTTCAGCTGAACTTGGACTATGAAAAGAACAATGAATCATTTCCTCATTCTTAATAACCACCTAGGGGTTTAAAATAAAAATACTGATATTTTTACTACAGACCTTTTTTGCATTTTAGGTGCCTAAAAAATACACACACACACACACACACACACACACATACACACAAACACACAAACACACAAGTTCAACTCTATAGACTTTATAACACAAACTGATTATTTCTAAGTAATAAATATACTATATGTCTGTTACAAACCATCATTATTACAGTATCTACTATTTGTAGGTATATAAAGTTACATTAATTATTTCTGATCCTTACAACTACCCTGAAAGGTAAATAATACTATCCCCATTTTACAAGTGGAATTACCAACACTTAGAAAGATTAAATAACCTACCAAAAATCCCACAGCTAATAAAAAGTTGAGTGGAAATTTAAAACCAGGTCTGTTAGTATACATACATATATTAACTAGCTCTGTCCACTGACAGAGCCTAGAAGCTAAAACACCTTAGTAGCAGTGAGCACCCTCAGGATCCAGATCTTGGTTTCTAAATATCATTCTCCAATAAAAGGTACCAGCACTCCTTGGAGAAATGGCTGATTCTAGGGCTGGGGCAGGGAGAAAACAAGATGAGTCTGGTGCATCTTATACTGCTAGAAAATAAGTGCTCAAAAAACAAAAGGATGGAGACATGTCAAAAACACACAGAAGATATTGTTTAATGAGAAACGATTTGTTCTGCGAACCTTCATCTAAGGTCCAAAAAAAAAAGAATTATCTATGTAAGATCAAATTTACAACAGCAACTCAAGAGGTTTGATGGGAAACCTGGGGCAGTGACTCGAAGATAATGGTGATGGAATAATTTGGAAAACGATAGTGAGAATAGCAGCACAACTGGAAGAATGTGATCCATGTCACTGAATTGTACATGTAGAAACTTCTGAAATGGTGTAACTTTGGCTATGTATATTTTCACCGAAAAAGGTCCTCTACGGTTGAGAAGGGAGAGTGTTAACATGTCGTGGGGTTGTTAACTAATGTCATAAAAACAATATGCATACTGACTATTTAACGAGAAACTATTTGTTCTGTAAACCTTCATCTAAAGTACAATAAACAAAAATTTAAAAAAAAAAAAGACACAGAAGGCAACCTAAAAGAGCTACCAACGGCCAGAGATGGAACAATGCATAAACAAAATATAAAATAAATATATATGAGTTCATATCATATAAATAAATATGTAAAATGAGGGAGAAAGAAAAAATATTCCCTACAGAAGTATTCCAAATAATATACATAGATACTACCCTCTCCAGGAGGTGGAATTTAATTCCACCAGCACCATTCCATACTGAGGGTGGGCTACACTTACTGACTCGTTTCTAAGGAACAGAGCAGCAGGGCAGAGAATAAAGTAACTTTACAGAGAACAAATTTGGCAAACACTACCTTAACCAAGTGACCGAGGTTAACATCACCAGTGATTTCATGTGGTTGTCATGTAACCTCTGATATGTGATAAGAATGTGCTTCACCTCTGTGTATTGACCCAAAAACCAATAACCCCTGTCTAATACAGAGAAAAACATCAGACAAATACAAATTGAGGGCACTCTAAAAAATACTTGACCAATCCTTCTCAAAACTGTCAAGGTCATGAAAAACAAGGAAAGAATGAGAAACTGTCATAGCCAAGAAGAGACTAAGGAGTCATGACAACTAAATGCAATGTGGTACCCTGGGTTGGATCCTGGAACAGAAAGAGGACATTAAAGGAAAAAAATGGTTAAATTCAAATAAAGTCTGAAGTTTAGTTTAAAACAAAAACATGTTTGTCAGACTTTAAATCCCGTATTACTTAAAGGGAATTTCTCTCTTTAAAAAAGAAACTAAATGCCACAAATGGCCATTCTGTGAATTAAAGCACGCTGTTGTTGTTTTTGGATTTTTTTTTTAAAAGAGACTCTTACATTTCACAGAAAATTCACAACATAAAGGCTAGTATAGGAGTAAACAATAAGTTCCAAAAGAGGCAACACAGAATGATGATTAAGAACACAGACGCTGCAGTAAGACTACCAGGTTCAAATCCTGGTTCTACCACTTACTAGCTGTGCCACCTGAGGCAAGTTACTTAACCTCTTTGTGTCTCGGTTTCCCCATCTATAAAAGGGAAACAATGATAATAAGAGTACCTAAATATGATAATAAAGTAATTACCTCCCTTTTTGAAGTTCATATATTTTAGATATATAGTGAAGTATTTACAGATAAAATCATATGATGCCTTGGATTTACTTCAAAATAATTACACAACAAGGGTTACTAGATGAACAAAAAAAAGTTCTTTACTAACTTAAGAGAGTGAAAACAGAAAGTGAAAATGTAGTAACTTCAGCAGAGGTTCAGAAGTAGGAAAAAAAATGAAGGAGGGTTGGGAACTGTGGTGTGGAACAGAATGAGATTCGGACTAGGAATTAAAACAAATTTCTAGTTCTGCAAGCTGTATTCTCTTCTTTTTTAACTATTTTATATTTTATTATTGCTTATTTTTCACAGCCCAATAAAAAAATCTATATATTCACCAAAAAATAATATAGTACCTATCTCAAAGGGATGTTGGGAAGATTAAACGACTTAATATCAGTCAAGTGCTTAATCACTGGAACATAGAAACACTATGTAAATGTCAGCTGCTATTATCTTTGTTTATTGCTACATCCCAGTATTCAGTGCTCACATTGTCTCACATAAACACGGTGGACCCCAAATGATATTAAAAATATTAGTTGAATATATAGAAATCCTCACTCCCAGACACTAGGGTCATACAATTTAATTCTCCAATACCGTATTTCTAGAATAAATTTTTCTTTCTTTCAATAGACAGAAAAATCTGCCCTACTCTTTTCCACTGATAACCAAATTGTATTCTCTTTGATCTACATAACCTAGCAATATCATAAATATATGAGGATGGCTTCATCTATGCCAGCTTCCTCAGGGGAATTTCTCTAACAGATACATGGAATGGCCATACCTGGGAGGTCTGTAGTAGGAAAGCCCCTCTAACAGCCGCTGCCAATGTTTATTCAGTTCTGCCTCAATCTGATTCTGGAAAAGAACAAGGCAATTATACAAATGTAATTTTAATCAGTCTCTAGGATCATACTGAGGATTACATATTCCTTTGAGTCTTTTTAATATGCAGCTTTCCTCACAATTCAAATCATTTTTAATACAAAATTCTGCAGCTTGCTTTTATATGCTTAACATAATAACAATTTAACTGTTTTTATGAAAATCTTGATAAACACACCTTTCTAGTGGTTGCATAATTTCTATCAAGTGGCTAGATTATAACTGATTCACCATTCCTCTAATGTTAGACACATATAAATTGTCTAACATTCAGAACTTGTGCACAGATTTTTTTCAGAATTTCTTCCTCTTAAGATACACTTCTACAAGAGGCATATCAAAAAACGTGAAGGGTCTAAAAAGAGGATAGCATTCATTACGTTAATTATAACAATAACAACCACAGTAGTAACTGAATGTTATCACAACACTTTATTCTCACAGGGTCAGAATATCTGAGGAGCAACATAAAGAACTGCCCTTTAATGACTATATACTTGGAATTATCTTAGAAACTACAGCCTCTATGACCTAAAGGAGCTAGCCAACTAGCCAGCCTAAATGGAAAAGGAAGAAAAGACCAAGTACAGTATGAGACAGAGAAAAGACCTGAGAATCTTTCTTGGCCTGAGGTAACAGAATGGTATTTGTACCCCTACCCTTAGCAGCCAATGAAGCAGCACTGGTAACTTTTCAGGAAAGGAATCACTAAAGTACAAAGAAAGGTAGAAATTTAGAAAACTTCAGCAGCTAAACTATAAGATGTATCTTGATTTCAGCAGAGAGATGAAGGGAATGCATGTTTACCAAGTTTGGGGAATAAAAAATATCTTTACTTCCTACTTCAAAGAGAAGGCAGGTTTTTTGGTAATGTAAGCTACACAAAAAAACATATGAATCCACTCAAGACCACCACCACTTACCAGTTCTCTCAGAGCTGACCTTCCAAGCAGAATTGTCCACAGTTCTCTACTGCTCCTGAAAAATAAGAGAAAGCAAAGAGGTAATTTTGCTCTTTTAGATTGTACAAACTTGACTAAGCTGCCTCATAGCTATTCTGTCTACTATCCTGAAGCAAAACATTCAATATACAAAGCAATTTGTTAAAATTTCGGAAAGTAATCCTGTTATATTGTTCTTAGGAATTTGATGTTCAAAATAAAAATTAGAAAACTAAAGTATGAGATGTTAACCTAAATCAGTCAGGTATTGTATTAAAAAATGAGGATGGCCACCACAGTTCATCACACCTAAGATGTATTAATTGCAAGAAATATCACTGATTGTGTGCTAAGAAAAAATGCTGCTAATAAAAACCAAACCAAACCTATTATTGCCATCAAGTTGATTCCGACTCATAAAGACCCTACAGCACAGAGTAGAACTGTCCCATATGGTTTCCAAGGCTGTAATCTTTATAGCAGACTGCCACATCTTTCTCCCGTGCAGTGGCTGGTGGGTTTGAATTGCTGACCTTTTGATTAGTAGCCGAACACTTAACCACTGCACCACCAGGATACCTCTGACGCTAATAAGCTATAACAATTCATCAATTATAAGACTCTGACTTCAGAAATATTAAAAGTGTGAAAAAATGTGTATCTTAGAAGGGATTATCATAAGTAACTAATGGACTGCAGTAAGACTTCTCTGCTAAGAAGGCAGCTCAATTTAATACTTTTATCTCCCTCTTTCTCATTACAGAGGTGATGGTGGCACAGTGGTTAATGCAATTGACTGTTAACCAAAAGGTCAGTGGGTGCAAACCCCCAGCGACTCCTCCGGAGAAAGATATGAAAGATGTAGCAGTCTGCTTTCGTAAAGAGTTACAGCCTTGGAAACTCTATGGGGTAGCTGTGAGTGGGAACTGACTTAAAGGCAGTGTGTTTGGGTTTTGGCTTTCTCATTACAATGCAGTGATTAACAAAGAAGAAAAAAATTAGGTACATTTCAGGGCCACCATGACCTCCAGAAATTTTTTCTAAATGTATAATTCATTTTCTCAATCAAGTAAAGTCTAACAGTCATGAACAGTACTAGTGTTCATTCCCTTATTAATGAACTCCTACAAGGTATGACATGCAATGTTAGACACGAGATAAAAAACACATACTAGATAGAGTCCCTGCCCTCAGCGAGCTCTTCAAATACACCATGTGCTTACTCCAGTTCCTTACTTTATTCATGCCTTTGCAATTTCAGGAAACACTTATACACAAACCCATGTTCACTGCAGCACTGTTCAGGATAGCAAAAAGATGGAAACAACCTAGGCGCCCATCAACAGACGAATGGATTAACAAATTATGGTATATTCACACAATGAAATATTACACAACGATAAGGAACAATGATGAATCCGTGAAACATAATATGGAGGAATCTGGAAAGCATAATGCTTAGTGAATTTAGTCAGTCGCAAAAGGACAAATATTATATAAGAACACCTATAAGAACTCAAGAAAAGGTTTAAACACAGAAGAAAACATTCTTTGATGCTTACGAGGGTGGGGAGGGAGGGAAAGGGATATTCACTAATCAGATAATAGACAACAATTATCTTAGGTGAAGGGAAGGACAGCACACACTACAGGGGATGTCAGCAAAAGTGTATTAAACCAAAAGCTAAGAAGTTTCCTGAATACAACAAAATACTTCAAGGGACAGAGTAGCAGGAGCGAGGGTCTGGGGACCATGGTTTTAGGGGACATCTAGGTCAACTGGCATAACAGTTTATTAAGAAAATGTTCTTCCTCCCACTTTGGTGAGTGGCATCTGGGGTCTTAAAGATAGTGAGCAGCCATCTAAGATGCATCAATTGGTCTCAACCCACCTGGAGCAAAGGAGAATGAAGAACACCAAAGACACAAGGAAACCATTAGCCCAAGAGACAGAAAGGGCCACATAAACCAGAGACTCCATCATCCTGAGACCAGAAGAACTAGATGGTGCCCAGCTACCACCAATGGCCGCCCTGACAAGGAACACAAGAGAGTCCCTGACAGAGCAGGAGAAAAGTGGGATGGAAAACTCAAATTCCAGTAAAAAGACCAGACTTAATGGTTTGACTGAGACTGGAGGGACTCTGGAAAACATGGCTCCTGTACTCTCTGTCAGCCCAAAACTAAAACCATTCCCAAGGCCAACTCTTCAGACAAAGATTAGACTGGACTATGGGACATAAAACAATACTTGTGAAGAGTGTACTTCTTAGCTCAAGTAGTTATATGAGACTAAAGGGGCAGCTCCTGTCTGGAGGCGAGATGAGAACACAGAGAGGGTCAGCAGCTGGTTAAATGGACACAGGAAATCTGGGGTAGAAAGGTGGAGTGTGCTGTCGCTATACAGGGACAGCAACTAGGGTCACATAACAATGTGTGTATAAATTTTTGTATGAGAAACTAACTTGAATTGTAAACTTTCATTTAAAGCACAAAACTAAATTAAAAAAAAAAAGAAATTCTCTCAAGAGTTATAAAAAGGACAGGATTATATTTTGTGAGATCCTAAATCAGTACCTAGAATTGTTGTTGCTGTTAGGTGCTGCTGAGTCGGTTCCAACTCACAGCGACCCTATATACAACAGAACGAAACACTGCCCGGTCCTGCACCTAGAATAGTTACCTAAAATAATTAACACTGCTTAGAAAGCCTATCCACAGAGAAAAAATGAAAAGGTCCTGGTAGACTATACCAAAAGGTCTCTACAAAAGGAATACAAGCTGTGTAACTATAAGTATAAAGTTAAAAGTGTTTTCCCCACTGTCATGGATTGAATTGTGTCCGTCAAAAATATCTGTCAACTTGGCTGGGTCATGACTCCCAGTATTGAATACTTCTGTACCATTTTGTAATCTGATTTGATTTCCTTATGTGTTATAAATTCAATCACTATGCTCTAAAAAGATGATTCGGGGCAGTTATACTGATGATGTATACAAGATTGGATAGTGTCTTAAGCCAATCTCTTTTGAGATATAAAAGAAAGAAGCAAGCAGAGACACATGGGAACCTCATACTACCAAGAAAGCAGTGCCAGGAGCAGAGCGCATCCTTTGGACCTGAAGTTCCTGCGCAGAGAAGTTCCCAGACTGAGGGAAAATTGATGACACAGACCATCCTCCAGAGCTGACAGTAAAAGCCTTCCCCTGGAGGTGACGTCCTGAATTCGGACTTGTAGTCTACCAGACTGTGAGAGAATAAATTTCTCTGCTAAAGCCATCCACTTGTGGTATTTCTGTTAGAGTAGCACTAGATGACTAAGACACCCACTAAGATTGTAAAAGCACTAGTTCTATCTATTTAAAAATCATCTTTCAGGATTTTCCCATCAAAAGAGACTAAAACACACCTAAAAATTAAAAATCTATTTACAAAAGTTAATGCTTTTAAGAAAACAACATCAATTTTGTTGAATTAATAGTCACCAACCCCCACAACTGAACACTGGAACCACTAATAATTTTCTTGATAAAAGACAGCATTCACTGTTCAAAAATAATTAGGAGATTAGATCCAGTTAATGAAACAGACGTCCCTTTCTACTGATAATGTGTATGTAAAAAGGTATGAGTAACTCAAGCCATAAGTAATTAAAAAGATAGAGGCAAGCTCACTGTTTAAAGAAATGTACGTACAGCAAAATCTTTTAATGAATACCTTCTGTAAAGGGAATAATTATCTAACTTATTTGCCTGATAAATCTGGATTAGCCAAAATGAAAGGCTTTACTTAAAACGAAATACATTTTTACTTTATTAAGGATAGCTTCCATTTGCACAAAATTCATTAGACACCTATTATATAACACTAATACTGTGGCTAACAGTACATCAAAATTAATGGAAAGAGATTTATCACCGATTGAAGGTTTTGTATGCCTAAGCTAAGTCACTCTCTCTCTTGATCATCCATCTTCCAATTTCAAAAAGCCTGGGAATCGATAAGCTTTAATTTACCAGCATTTGCTTTCAGAACTTAGACCTGTAACTAGATAGCTAGTAGTGATTCCCAGAAAAAACTGAGAAGATGCTGAGAAGACCACTACCCACATTCAAGAACCAGCTGCCAGGATCCAGAATTCCTTCTTTCCTCAAATTCAAGCTGTGGGTATTTGTTACACCAATATTTGTACAATAAAAAAGCATAATTAATAATAAAAATATAACAAGAGTGCGTCTCAAAATCTAGTTCTCAGACCACCTACAGCAAAATCAGGTGGTGGACAATGCACAAACACTGCAAAACCATGGTCACCACCTAGAGCTACTCTTTCTTGGAGGTGGGGGCATAGAAATCTACACTCTATAACAAGTATCCCAAATGACTTCCTAAAACATCACTGCTCCAGGTCATCAATTAGCCTCAGAGCAGCAGGCAAAAGACTTAGTCTATAGACTCTCACTACCTTTTATCTGTTTGATATGTTAGTTTTGGGGTTTATTTAGAGAAAAAGATTCTACTACTAAATAAGTCTAGAAACCACTATCCTGGAGTAAAGCAGCAACTTTATACTTAATACTCAAAAGAAAAAAAAAGAAATTAAATTCTTATTGGCAACTATGTCATGTGATGGTCTTTTTGTTTTAAGGTGTCAAAAAATAATGCTTACTGAAAATGAGCTTATACTAACAATAACAGTAAATATTTATTGTGCAATTATGTCAGTTGTTGTTGTTAGCTGTTGTTGAGTTGGCGCCCAATTCGTGGCGGCCACACATACAACAGAAGAAAACGTTGCGTGGTCTTGCACCATCCCCATGATCAACTGTCAGATCAGACCACTGTGATCCACACGATTTTCACTGGTTCATTTTCAGATGTAGATCACCAGGCCTTTCTTCCTAGTCTGTCTTAGTCTAGAAGCTCTGCTGAAATGGGTTCGTCGTCATAGCAACACGCAAACCTCCACTGAGAGAGGGTGGTGGTTGTGTAAGAGGTGCACTGGAAAGGAACGGAACCCATGTCTCTCGCACAGAAGTCAAGAATTCTACCAATGAACCAACAATACCTCATAATATGTCAGACACACTGTCTTATTGAATAATGACAGCTTATTTATAAGGCAAATATTATTGTTATCCCCATTAGCTCATCAGGAAACTAAGGCTTAAAAGTGGTTAAGTTACTTGTCTGTCACACAGTTAATATACTATAATGGAGCCAAGGCTTGAACCCAGGTGCTCTGCATGACTCCAGAGCTTCACTATTACATTTCACTGCTTCAGGATGCACCCAAGAACTCATCCTGCCAGCAAACAAAGATGCCAACTGAGGTGAAGCGGTCTGTTCGACAATGGCAGACCATACCCTTAACACAGTGGCTGGCACAGATATTTGAATGAATTAATGTCAAAGAAAGGGAATGAAATGGGTCCCTTTTAGGCTTGCAATCTAATTGGAACAGAAAAATTAAGAAAAACAACATATGCAGAAGTGCCAAGAGAAGGCAGAATAAAGGAGAAAATGGTAGAATTTATCAGGAAGGGAATCTATGGAAATAAGTCTTACTTGTTGCTCGACTCCTGCATACTCATTGGCCTAGGAGTAATGGAGATACAGATAAATCTAAGACCTTTATGATGCTCATAAGCTTAAGTGATGAGAATGGCAAAGGACATTACATTCACATTACACAATCAGCAAAAAGGAAGAAAGTACTCAAGGGCATGATACTAACAGACTACAAAGAAACATAACGACAGAGAACAGAAAAGTCAGAGAAGAGAGGGATCACTGGGAACTGATTCAGTGACTGACAAGTCTTCATACTGAATCGGGACCTAAAGGTTTGACTGAAACTTAGAACTGTAATGTCTATCCAAAGACTCACGGAAGTATCTTCTAGAGGTATTTTCAAGAAATTAAATATCTGCTAATGTCCCTCATTTAGTTACACAATACTCCTTTGAGCTAAGTATCTGGGGGAGAAACTAAGGCACACAAATTAAATAACTTGCCTCAAATTCAAATGTAAAGTTTTAAAAACTTTACTATTTCCAGTCCAATGTTCCAGCAAACGTGTAACTCCATTCCTGCAAGAGCTGAAGTTAACGTAGACTGAAAATTATCTTCTTTAGCAATCCATCTCGTTGGAAGGCTATCAGTGAAAGCTACTGGGAGTTAGAAATAATAGTTTCTACAATTCAGTCCTTTTAACAGGAAGCTGAGACACAGGAAGCTTCCCTGATGAGACAGTTCTTTTGAGGAATACAGTTATATTCCACAGAGATAATAAAAGCTGCCACTTCCCATGGATCCTCTAAATCCACAGATAAGGTACACCCCTCTTGTGTGAACTGAGATTTAAACTCAGCAGCAAAAGCTTTTCAAAATGCAGTTCTTTCTTTTTTTTAGCACACCATTCAGACTTATACAAACACATTAACTGAAGAACACAAGAGGTATAAGAAAAATGCCAATACTCAAAGTAACTTTCTGCCAAGACCTTCCCAAAACTAATTTAAGAGTAGTATTCCATTTTTTTTTTAATAGTGCCAGCTTGTATTAACATGCACAATTATTTTTCCTACTTAAAAAAAAAGACTCATAACCACTTTAAAGTGCTCTAGAAAGGATTTGCACTTGGAGAGACAGGCTCAAAATGCTAAGGTGACTCGTCTGAAGTCATCTACAAATCTGAGGCATCAGGAATAGTATTAAGTTTTCTCTTAGTCCACACCTCTAGGCATTTCAAACATGAGACTGCTGCTCAGTATAATCCCAACTGCTACTGAATGTGACTTCTGATACAAGAAGAAAAATCACTCTCCTAATACAAGCCATGAGCAAAGCAGTGTCTAGGAATTCTAATGTCCTTTCTTCCTTCTTAGGATATGAGTTTGTAGGTTTCCCAGGATGAACAAAGCATCTTTCAGGTAAACCAATGGTTTCTTCGTCACGTTCTTTTTTTTTTTAAAGAACACGTTTTACCCTACAGGAGCCAAACATTTGCCCAAACTCCACAATGACTCTGAAATAGGCCTAAAAGAGGAGGGCACAGTGGCCACAATGCTCTCCTGTACAAAGGCTAGCATGAAACGACAGGGGAGAAAAAAGCAAACTGGTCCTCACAAGGCATAGATGTAGTCCAGTGGAAATTCCAGAGGACAAAATCTCACTTCCAGCTGGGAAGTGAAGGAATTGATGTCAGAGAAAATGGACAATATTTGTAATAAATACTAACGGCTTATTACATGCTATTCCTGGGTACTGGCGATAGAGTGGTGAACACGACAGAAAAAGCGGGGAAAACATTGTTGGCACGGGGAATAATAAGTGACATAATTAATTTTACCAAGGAAGGTGGTAGGGAGACACCTCTTCAAGGTGTAATGTGGAAGATAGAGGTGTGATGGTTTCCTTACAGCTTTGGAGTCGAACAGATTCGGATTTCAATGCTCACTTTACCACTTACTTAGCTAGCTGAATTGGAATTCTGACTCATCTGTAAAATAAAAAGTGCCTCAGAGTTATGAGAATTCAAAAGCGCCTCACCAGTGTCCGGCGTTAGCAAGCCCTCTGTACTGAGAACTGCTATCATTCGTTTTATTATTTCATCTTCTTGTCCCCAGAGCCTAGCACTTTACCTGGAATGCCTCGGAAGATCTGAACATACCAGCTGACTGAATCAATGTATGAAAAAAAAAAATGAAAACATGGGTGAATTAAAGGCTGAGCGGTGAAAGAGCAGAAACTAAAAAGAGGTGGCTCCGTGCAACATGAGAGCACACAGGAAGAACCTGGGAAGCAGGGAAGGCCCGGGACAGGTCACAGGGAGGCTGCGGCGAGGACGTCGGACCGAAGGGAGAAGGTCCTCAAGGCGACCGCAAAGCGCCCCGTCGCGCCCCGAGGTAGCGTCACGGCCAGAGGAGAAAGTGCGACTGGGGCGCCAAGCGACACGCCGGAGGGGAGAGAGGAAGAACAGAAAGGTACTTGGGTGAGGAGACGGGAGGCCCACCACTGACGGATGAGGTGAGGAACCGGCCCTCCTCTCAAAGAAGTCCCTTCAGATCCCCGCGCGCGGGGACCGTTTGGACGTAACTGCCTCCCGTCTCGGCGCCGTCTACCCAGCCAGGCTTCACTCCGTCACCGCCGCCACATCCCACTCCCCATTCTCGCCCCGCCTCTGCTTGCTTTCGAGCCCGCGCCTCAGAGCCAACCCCGACAACTCGGCCCGCTCCGCACCTCACACACGACTCGCCAGCGGCCGCCGCCATCTTCCCGCGCGCGCGCCCCGGACCCGCCCCTAGACGAGGCGCCCACGTGACCGCTCGCCTACAACCAAACGCGTGGGGCGGGGCTCCCGTCACGTGACCTCGGTACGGGGCGGGGCCAAGATGGCGGTGACCGGGGACAGGCAGAATCCCCGGCAAGAGTGGCCGCGGGCGTGAGGAAGGCACCCGAGTGACGACGTCTCGCACGCCCGGTGCCCACCAACACTTGTGTCATCTCGGGCTTGGCTGGAGGTGGCATCATTTACATCATGAAGCACTCGCTAAGTGTGGGTGAGGTGATCGAGGTCCTAGAGGTCCTGCTGATCTTCGTGTACCTCAACATGATCTTGCTGTACCTGCTGCCCCACTGCTTCACCCCAGGATCAGTGCTGGTATTAGGTGGCATCCGCTTCGTGCTCAACCAGCTCATCGGGCGCTCTCTCTGGTGGAAAGCCAGGGGGACCCGGTGGACTTCTTAGTGGTGGTGGTGGTAGGGATGGTGCTCTTGGGCATCTTCTTCAGCACCCTTTGTCTTCGTGAACTCGGGCACCTGGGCCTCCTCCATCTTCTTCCACCTCATGACCTGTGTGCTGGGCCTGGGCGTGGTCCTGCCCTGGCTGCACCGACTCATCCGCAGGAACCCCTTGCTCTGGCTCCTTCAGTTCCTCTTCCAGACTGACACCCGCATCTACCTCCTAGCCTACTGGTCTCTGCTGGCCACCTTGGCCTGCCTGGTAGTGCTGTACCAGAATGCTAAGCGGTCATCTTCTGAGTCCAAGAAGCACCAGGCCCCCACCATCACCCGGAAGTATTTCCACTTCATTGTGGTAGCCACCTACATCCCAGGTATCATCTTTGACCGGCCACTGCTCTATGTGGCTGCCACTGTATGCCTGGCAGTCTTCATCTTCCTGGAGTATGTGCGCTACTTCCACATCAAGCCCCTGGGGCACACTCTGCAGAGCCTCCTTTCCCTTTTCCTGGATGACCGAGACAGTAGGCCACTCATCCTGACCCACATCTACCTGTTCCTGGGCATGTCTCTTCCCTTTGTCTGGTCCCTAGACCCTGTACGCAGAAGAGTAGCGTGGGGGGAGCAAGGGCCCTAGTCCCTTACGCTGGTGTCCTGGCCGTGGGTGTAGGCGATACTGTGGCCTCCGTCTTTGGCAGCACCATGTGAGAGATCCACTGGCCTGGAACTAAAAGACTTTTGAGGGGACCATGATATCTGTATTTGCCCAGATCATTTCTGTAGCTCTGACCTTAATCTTTGACAGTGAAGTGGACCTAAACTACAGTTATGCTTGGGTTTTGGGGTCCATCAGTACTGTGTCCCTCCTAGAAGCGTACACAACACAGATAGACAATCTCCTTTTGCCTCTCTAACTCCTGATATTGCTGATGGCCTAGTCGCTGTGCAGCAGCAGTGATGGAGAAAACAGGAACATGGGGAGGGCAAATGACCCCCACAGCAGCCAGCCACTTGGGTATGAAGAGCCAAGGGGTGAAAAGAAAATTTGATTTTTAGGTTGGTTCAGATTTAAAAGAAAAATCAAAGCTCTCTTGGTTTTAGTTTTGCTAATTTTTTTTTTTTTTTTTAAAAAAGCTTAAAGGATAGTGCAATAACTCAAAGAACTTGAGTGTGCTGTGGAGCCCCTGCACCCCTGCACCTTCCCATCCTCAGAGGGGACCGGAGTGGACACTGGAGGGAGGCAGTAGAGCATAGTGGTTAATGCTTCAGGTTCTGGTATCAAACTAACCTGGTTAGAATCCTTGGCTGCACCACTTACTAACTGTGGCCCCAATTCTCCCGTCTGCAAGATGGGAATAATTAATAACAGCATGCACCTCATGGGGGTGTTGTGAGAATCCAGTGAGATGAGGTGTGTCAAGTGTCTAGGGCACAATGAGCAGTCAGTAAGGGAAAGGGTCGTTATTACCTAGACCAGTCTCATTATAGCAGAAAAGCCATGCAAGCCAAGGGGGTTTTATCAGTTGTACTTGGAGACCAGAGTGACCTTTACTACTGTTTTATTTGGAGGAGGAAAACTCAAGGGAGAAATAGCTGAGTGCATGTGGTTTCTCCCATTTGGGATAGGAAGAAGTGAAGGGGAGAGGTAGGATGGGCTTGTTGCATGCATGAACAGGAGGATCAGGTCCCGGGCTGATGTCCTGTTTCAGCCAACCTCCTCCCCGACCCCCGCCTCCAACGTCTCTGCTGCCTGACTGAGTGGTGCTGCTGGGCTGGACAGCACAGGATCTTGTCAAGGGGTCCCTCCTGAGACCCTCTCACACTCCAGTCACGTCAGACTTGTCTTTGTCTCTTCCCTTGGCAACACATTAGAGCCCAGGACAGGTCCCAGGGGCTGGAGGAGTTTCCTGGGAGTTCAAAATGGCTCTACTCTGGAACTCTGCCTGAGCAAGAGGCCTACGCTGCAGCCTTGTTGTGTCCCACCGCATACCCCAATGCCAGCACAGAGCCTGGCATGTAGTAGGAACTCAGTCGACGTTTGCTGAGTGGATGAAAGTTTCCTGTCAGCGGGAAGACAGCACAACACATTTCATAAAGCTGAACATCCAATATGGCATGGGGAGGCCTAGCACAAAGAGGTGATAACTTTGGTCCAACAAGGCCAAGAGACAGGAACACAGCCAGGACCCGCTCTGGGAAAGCTTGCTCTTTTGTCTGAGAATCACTGCCAAGACCTTTCCCTCAGAGGATACTGAGACATTCCTTTGGGGCACAAAGGAAACTTAACAAATCTGTCACTTCCTTCAGGCTCCCTTCCGACTGCTTGCCAAAGGAGGCAGCATCAGCTTTGCCCTCACTGACTCCCTGGGTGGTCTTGGGAAAGGGCTTTCTCCTCTGGGCCTTGGTTAATCCATGTATAGAGTGTGGGGTACACTAAATCAGGGTTACGTACTCACCTACTAAGGTCAGGCAGGTAACAGATGAATGAGAACGGGGAAGTAGGAACTGTGCTGGACCTGAAAGCACATGTGCCTCTAAAGAGGCAGCTCCAGCCAGCAGTAGCCATGCTAGAATGTGGGCCCTGTGTTGTCGACCTTCTGCTCATTCAAGGGAAGTTTAAAAGCCTAGATCTTCATTTGACATCTCGCAATTTTAAAAAGTATTTTTAAAACACTGAAGCCCAAACAAAACACATCCGCAGTGGATCCAGCCCGTGGCCCCAGTGTATGACCTGTGGGACAGACCTAGGTTTTTGGGACCTCCCAGTTAAGCAGGATTTGGATTTGGCAGTTGTTCCAACAGAGGGTCTGTATACCTGCCAAGCATTCATTCCCAAGCTCATCTTGAGATCAGGGCTGATTGGGAGAAAGGACCAAGAAGCTGCGTTTAGAAGTTGTTTTTATTCAGTGTCTCAAACGGTACAAATCAGAGTTGCATCTCAGAGGACAGAAGATGAGAAGCCAGCAGAGAGGTGGCCAGAGCACTTTCATGCCAAGAGGCTACCTCAAGGAGGAGAGTATGCTGGGGCAGGGAGGAGGTAGGGAGTGAACATCTTAGCAACGCCTCCCATCCAGCTCCTGCTGCTGCCTCCTGGGCTCCGGGCACAGACACTAGCAGAGGAAAGCGCAGGAGAGATGCAACTTCGCCATTGCAGCCGGGAGGTCAGGTGAGGCAGCTTGCCTGCTCTCAGTGTTTGCAAGCTCCCTGGGAGGGGCAGTGCCCCAGTCCTGCTGAGGGCCATCAGGTGTACAGTGGACGAAAGGGCAGCTCAGCTGTTGGCTGGAGCCTGCAGAGGGCAAAGGAGATGACCTCGAGAGGTGGGTCTTACTGCTCCCAGCCTCCAGTACCTCCTCAGGGAACCATCAGGGCACCCACACCCACCCTTTCCTACCAGTTCTCTGGGCTCCAGATGGTGCCAGAAGCCTCCACGAGGTGGAAAGTGTAGGCGTGGCGTGAGTGGTCAGAAAGGTTCTGCTCACTCTTGTGCACCACTTGTCCCTGGATTAGGATGAGGACCCCTGGAGAGGACCAAGCAGGTCATGTCCCCTCCCTGGGCCTGGGAGAACATCAGCCTGCACTCTCCCTTCCCAGGGCAGGAAGGGACATGGGCCCTCCTCCCTCAAGCAGTTCTGTTTCCCCCCTATCTATCCCCATTCCCATCCCTAATTGCTCAGCCTCTGCAGCCTGCTCCAGGGTCAGAGGTTGTGCTGTTTAGAGGTGGGTTCCCCTGGGATCAAGTCCCTTCAGCTGTGGCCTGTGCCCCTGCCAAGCCTTAAGAAGAGCATCCCCTTCTGTGGTGTTTGCAGAAGCGGGCAGCAGCTCTCCATACTGTGCCGATCAGCTATGACCTCAGCCAGTGAATGCTGAGTTGGACCTCAGTTTTCTTTCTTCTAAAAGGAAAAGGGTGGACCGATAGCCAGCATTTGTTGAGTGCTTGCTGTGTGCCACGCAAGTTTGGTGTAAACACCTTATACATGTCATCTCACTTGCTTACCCACTCTGTTGTTGTGTGCCATCGAGTCGATTCCAATTCATAGCTACCCTATATGACAATAGAACTGCCCCATAGAGTTTCCCAGGCTGTAATCTTTACAGGAGCAGATTACCATGTGTCATGGTTTGAATTATGTCACCCAAAAAATGTATGTATCAGTTTGGCTAGGCGATGATTCCCAGTGTTGCGTGATTGTCCTCTATTTTGTGACTGTAATTTTACATTAAAGAGGATTAGGGTGGGATTGTAACACCACCCTAAGCCAGGTCACATCCCTGATCCCTGATCCAACATAAAGGGAGTTTTCCTGGGGTGTGACCTGCACCACCTTTTATCTCTTATAAGAGATAAAAGGAAAGGGAAGCAAGTGGAGAATTGGGGGACCTCATACCACCAAGAAAGCAGTGCCGGGAGCAGAGCGTGTCCTTTGGACTCTGCGTCCCTGCGGGGAGAAGCTCCTAGTCCGGGGGAACATTGATGAGAAGGCCGACAGAGAGAGAAAGCCTTCTCCTGGAGCTGACGCCCTGAATTTGGACTTCTAGCTTACTAGACTGTGAGAAAATAAATTTCTCTTTGTGAAAGCCATCCACTTGTGGTATTTCTGTTGGAACAGCACTAGGTGACTAAGACAGAATTTGGTACCGAGAGAGTGGTGTGCTGCTCTAACAGATACCTTAAATGTGGAAGCGGTTTTGAAACTGTGAATAGATGGAGGAGCAGCAGTGGCAGAGGACCAGCAACAGCAGAGAACCTTCAGTGGCAGAGAAGTGGCAATGGCAGAGAACCAACAGCAGCAGAACCAGGAGTCCGGTGCAAGACGGCGCTGGAGCCAACTCACTGAACGAGAGCTGAGTGCCTGTGCACAGAGGCTTCCTGGCAGAGTGGGGTGCCTCTGGACACTTACCGGTGGAGGTACCGAGCTTTGAAGATGCGGGGCGTGAGGCCCGAGGGCCAAGAGGCCACAGGAGACAGAAGCAGAAGCTGAAGAGACAAGGAACACAACAAGCCTAGATGCCTCAGTCCGAAAAGGTATGGCCATGACCTCAGGGGTTTCAAAGGGTGGAGCCATGGCCTCTGGTGCTTCTAAGGGTAGAGTCCCCACTCCGACGGACTAGGAGAATGGTGTGTGCCTGTAGCCGAGGGAGCAGAGTTGCTGTCCCAGTGGGCCTGGAAGGCAGAGCTGAAGCCCAGAGCCGAGGGACTTCCACTCAGAATCTGGAGAGTGTGGCCAATGCCTAGAGTCTGGAGGTCAGGGGCATTGTGTACATTATCTGAGAGAATAGAAGTTTATTTTCAAAGCCTGGAGGGCTAATGTAATGTATTCTGCTGACTTGCTTTGTGCCTGTTATCCCTTCTTTTCCTCTGGTTTCTCCCATTTGTAATGGAAATGTCTAGCTTGTGCCCGTTCTGCCATTGTATGTTTGGAAGCAGATAACTTGTATTCTAGATTTCACAGATGAAGAGGAATTTTTGGATGTTGGACTTGGAGTTAAGACTTTTGCTATGATATGATGGAGTGAATACGTTTTCCATGTTGCAAGGATGTGATTTTTGGGGGGCCAAAGGGTGGAATGTCATGGTTTGAATTATGTCCCCCAAAAAATCTGTGTATCAATTTGGCTAGGCCATGATTCCCAGTGTAGTGTGGTTGTCCTCCATTTTGTGATTGTAATTTTACACTAAAGAGGATTAGGGTGGGATTGTAACACTACCCTAACCCAGGTCACATCCCTGATCTAACATAAAGGAAGCTTCCCTGGAATGTGGCCTGCACCACTTTTTATCTCTTGTAACAGATAAAAGGAAAGGGAAGGAAGTGGAGAATTGGGGGACCTCATACTACCAAGAAAGCAGTGCCAGGAGCAGAGTGTGTCCTTTGGACCCAGAGTCCCTGCGCGGAGAAGCTCCTAGTCCAGGGGAACATTGATGAGAAGGCCGACAGAGAGAGAAAGCCTTCCCCTGGAGCTGACGCCCTGAATTTGGACTTCTAGCTTACTAGACTGTGAGAAAATAAATTTCTCTTTGTGAAAGCCATCCACTTGTGGTATTTATGTTAGAGCAGCACTAGGTGACTAAGACACCATGTGTTTTCTTCCGCAGAGCGGCTGGTGGGTTTGAACCACCAACCTTTCATTTAGGAGCTGAGCACCACCAGGGCTCCTTCTTCTCTACTCTACACTGGAGGAAACTGAGGCTCAGAGAGGTTCAGTCATTTGCCCAAAGAGTCAGCCCGTAAGTAGCAGAGTCTGGATTTGAGCCCCATCCGGAGACCTTGCTATTAACCACATTGCTAAATGCCCATCCAGCCCCAACCTTCCTCATTCTGTAACTTCACAGGCCTCAGATGATCCTGTGGGGAGCCTCTTCAGTGCTGGTGGTCAGAACGACTAGGGACCTGTGTGCATGGCCCGAGCCCCCGCCTTCGCTGCCCTCCGAAGCCTGCCTACCTCTCTGCACAGGTGTGGGCACAAAGAGGCTGTTCTCCCAGGCTGGATCTGACCCCAGGAAGCTGGTGCCAGGTGCTCAGCCAGCAGGAGCCCAGACCATCCTTCTTGCCACTCCACCTGCAGGCCAAGTTGGAGCCGTTAGCCCCTCTTTTCTCCAGGTTCCTCTCCATGGGGCCAAGGAGGATATAGGCGGGCAGGCAGAGACAGGTATCCTCACTGGTATGGGAGCCAGGGATGAACCAGAGGCAGTCGTTCTCCAGTGGGGTGTCCTCCAGCGGGATCCACATGCCCAGCAGCCGGCCCCGGGGCTCCGTGTACAGAAAGGTGGCATCTTGATGAGGGGAGACTGCGGCAGGCCTGGGGATGAGGAGCCTACCCCTTTGGCCGGCCCCACCTCACCTTGGCCCCATTCCACCCACACCCCCAGTCCTCCTGGAGCCCTCCAGGACCAGCCTCCCCATGATCAGTTAGAATCTTGCCCCTTCCTGGTCCGAGACTTTTGGGCAAGAGATTTCACTTCCGAAAGCTTTGATCTCCCAAACTGTGAAGTGGCTCCAGCAATAACCTAACTCTTACAGTTAGTTGCTGGATGATTCCATGAGATGGTTCATGAAGGGTGCATAGTACAGGGCGTGACATTGCTTGCTAAAAAGTAGCTACAATCGTTTAATTTCAGCCAAGTAGCTAAAGCCACTTTTCTTAACCAAGGACAAACAAGCAGCCTCCAGCCACCAGAGGGTCACCAGGTGGGATAAGATTGGAAAGTTGGGTGCAAAGGGGGGATGGCTATGACTAACCATCCATATTTTTAAATATCTGCCCAAGTGATGCTGGGGCCAGGCAGGATGGAGAACCATTGAACAAAGACAGCAAAGTCTGCAGGAACAAAGTAAGTAAAGAAGGTGCGAGCCTCACCTCCTTCCTGCCTGGGAAATTGTGTGTCTGAGCGCTAGACTTTAAGAGGGACTTTGACAATCTGGATGGCATCCACAGGAAGGCATCTAATAGTGGGGGCTCCGTAGCCTTTAGGGAGGAATGCCTGAAGGAATTGGGGTTGCTGGGCTTGGGCAGAGAAGGCTCAGGGAAGGGGTGGTCATTCCTCCAGAGGACTGCCCTTGGGCTGAATGGCAGGGAGGAGGGGGTGGTCACAAGGAGGTAGACTTGGGCTCATGCAAGGAAAGAAAGGACTTCCTATGAGGAAGCGAGCTCCCTGTCACTAGAGGTAGTTACGCAGAATTACAGGCTGTAAAGGGTATCTGTGTATCTGGTGGGAGTTGGAACTAGATCAGTAACTGCTATGTGGAATCAGTTCCCAGGAAGCTTGCTAAAAATACAGATTTCCAGGCCTGTGTAGCTCTACTGAATCAAAATCTCAGGAGACAGGTGCAAGGAATCTGCATTTTTAACAAACAAGGGTTGCTGCCAGGATCAGGAACAACTGTGCCAAGGGCTCCAAGGCTCCCTCCCAGTCCACTTTCTAGGAAGGAACAGAAGGTGGCTCCAACTCCTCCCGCCCTGGCCCAGCCTCCTGCCTACAGACATTCAGCAGTAGCTCTCCTTTCCTCCCAAGAGCTGACAACCACTGATGTCCCAGATCTCCCGCCTGTGGCCTTTGCTGGGTCCCACAGCCTGCTCTCAGCTTACCTTCACCACCAAAGTGAGGTTGCTGAAAGAAAGAAGCAGAGCCTGGTGAGGATAGGAGACAGCGGGAATGTGGGAGGTGCAGGCGCTGGCTGAGTCTTGTAGGATGTTCCGGCCCTGGCTCCAGGCGTTAACCTCCAAGGATTCCACCCCAATACCCAGCTACTGTGTACCTAGCATGTGCCAGGCTTTGGGGGATGCAAAAGAAAAAAGCACCCTGTGCAACAGGGAGCTCCCAGTCTAAGCAGGAGTCAGCATGCGCAAGCCTAAGAGCACAGCGCAGAATGAAACGAGGGCTAGAAGGAGAGGCGCAGATGAGGCCAGCAATTATGCTTTTCACCCTCAGGCTAAGACCCCTTTTCTTCTCAGGGAATCTGGAAAGCTTCTTGGAGGTGGCACTGAGCTGGGCCTTAGAAGCTGGGAGCAGAGCATTCTGATAGGCAAATAAGGGAGGAGAGAGTTCTGGGGAGCCCCTTCCCTCCTACCACCAAGTCTTAACTGAGCACCAACTAAATGCCAGAGGAGACCAATTTTATATGGGCTGTGCTGAGTTAATAATAATTCCTCAGTTCCTCAGGGAAGCAGCTTTTGGCCCATTGTAAGGAGCGGCTTGGTGTGAGCACTGTGCCCATTTTATACAAAGGAAACTAAGGTGTGGGGAGACAGAGAGCTCACCTTGAAGACATACATACTCTGTACCACCACAGGCATCTGGAGGCCAAGACTCCTGCCCAAGGCCTGGAAGGGGGCAGACGCCATGCTGCTGGCCTGCCCACATGCCTGTCTGGCCCACCCACCTGGCCTTCGCCCCATCCTCTGCTCACCTGTATCTTGGGGGAGTGTGTAACAGACTTGAAGACCAGATCAAGGGCGTGCAGAGCTGCAGGGACAGAAGGGGTTTAGGTGGCCAGACCCCAGCTCCCGTGCCTAGTTTGGGGCACCCAGACTCAGGCCTCATTTTGACATTCTCACCTATTTGGTGTGCGTTAAACTTTCTGTTTGTTTATAACCAAGTAACAGGTCCCACAGATGCCTTCATCCCACCCCAGGCCTCATCTCACTCATGACCTTACTCTTGACCTTCCTGCCATCTGGGAACCTCCCTCCAGCCCTGACTCCCCATTCCTCATGGAGGACGAAGGGCTCCAAGGGGCCCATCACTTGGTAACAATCTCCATTCCTTTCCTGTAAGCCTCAGTCTCCTCCTCTGTAAAATGGGGACCAGCAGAATAGCCCTGCCTCCCAGGGCTGCTGGGAGGACTCAGTGGGCTAACACATGTACCGCTATTGCCCAGGGCCTGGCACAGAACAGTCACTCATTATCACTATTTGCCATCGTTATTGTGATTTCACAAAGTGAGGGTTTCCTGGCTTGGTTTTGAGCATAATTGAATGGAACCATGTTGGTATGCCAGGTGCCCCTGGAGGAGGCTCCAGGAAGCAGTTGTACCAAGGACCTAGGAGGCCCCCATTCCTGGGGTCTGGGCCATCCCCAGACTAGGCAGCAGAGAGTTGAAGGGCTTGCATGTGCCCATCTGCACTGGGGAGGAACTCGATGAGACCCCTTTTCCCAGTGGTGTGGTGGCAGCACCTTGACCAACCATCACATGATTGACATCAAAAGATGCAGAAGAGCAGGGCCAGTGGGAGCCTGCAACCAGGAATACCAGTTGTCCAGCCATTAGCTTACTATGGTCTTTGAGCAAGACCCCTAATCCCTTCAGGCTTCAATTTCCTCGTTTTTTTCCTGCCCTCCCACACCCTGCTTACCATGGCCAATTTTGTTGATGGACTTCTCTGGAGGGACCAGGAAATTGCCTGTGGCATAAGGAACAGGTCAAGGCAGAAGAAGATCCAGAGTCCATCCTCCCGTGGGCAGCTGACTTCAACGCCCTTCCAGCCCTGGGGGACAGATACCTCAGTCCAGCCCGCCCTCACCGTGGCTCTTCCACATCTCTAGGTCCCCAGCTCCGAACATTCCTTGTCAAAAACATCTTCCTCAAAGAAGAATCGAATTTTGTCACCGCTGCTCAAGAAATACTCTGTGCTGCCCTGTGGAGAGAATACATCAGAGGGGCTGAGAGAACACCAGGCATCAGAGCTGGGCCTGGCAAAGAGGGAGGGAGGATTCAGACACTTCCCACCCACACCGGGCTACAGAACCCCTTCCGTGCTTCCCAAAATTGGCCACTGAAGCACAGGACAGTTAATTGGAACCCCAAACGCCTGGAAGTACAGCCTGACGCTACAAGCATGGAATTTCTTGCAAACCTTTTAATAAGTCATGCGACTCTTATGCTCTACTTGATAGTGTTGAGATTAAGAAAACAGGTGCTAGAATCAAACAGGCCTGGTTCCTGGGTAGCCTTGGGCTACTCACTTTACCTCTCCAGGCCTTGGTTTTCTCATCTGTAAAATGGGAATAATAATAGAACTCACCTCCCCCAAACTGTTGAGGGCTTCAGCCAGAGGCTGAATCTCACAGCAGTTGGAGCAGACTCTGGAGCTAGAATTGTTGTTGTGAGGTGCTGTGGAGTCGATTTCGACTGATAGTGACAACCACGGAGCAGCTGGGTGGGTTCGAACCACTAACCTCTCAGTTAGCAGCCGAGCACTCAACCATTGCGCCACCAGGGCTCCGTAATAGTTGGGCTCAAATCCCAGCTCTCCCACAGACCAGCTGTGTGACCACAACCACATTACTGGACTTCTCTGGGCTTAGTTTCATCCATAAAGTACAGACGGTATTAATGGTATTGATCTTATAGGGTGTGGTAACAAATACTTCCAAAGCACTAGCGCAGTCCTTGGAATGTGGTCAATACCATGTGAATATTGGCTTCTATTATCATTATTATGTATAAAACATTTAGTGAGGGCATGGCTAAACGCTCAATAAATATAAACTATTACTAATCCTTTCCTGTTTTCTTAATAACCTATCCTTGAAATGACTGCACATGAAGAACATTATCAATGTCACTGAATTCTACGTGGACAAATTGTGGAATTGGCAAATGTTTTGTTTGCATATTTTTACCGCAATAAAAAAATTTTTAAAAGAACGTATCCTTGTTAATTTTTAAAATTGATTTTGTTGTTGTTGTTGAGAATATACACAGCAAAATATACACCTATTCAACCATTTCTACATGAACAGTTCAGTGACAATGGTTACATTCTTTTAGTTGTGCAACCACTCACCCTCCTTTTGAGTTGTTCCTCTTCCATTAACATGAACTCACTGCCCCTTGAGCTTCCTATCTAATCTTTCAAGTTGCTGTTGTCACTTTGATCCCATATAGATAGTTCTTCAAAGAGCAGAATTAATGCTCAAGGCAGACATATGTTACTAATTAAGCTAAACTACTTTTTGGTTTTAAGAACACTATAGGGGATAGTTCTGGTTTAAAGTTTAAAGATTATCTCAGGGCAATAGTTTCAGGGGTTCATCTAGCCTCATGGCTCTAGAAAGTCTTGAGTCCATGAGAATTTGAAATTCTGTTGGCATTTCCCCCCTTTTGATCAGGATTCTTCTATAGAATCACTTGTCAAAATGTTCAGTAATAGTAGCCAGGAACCATCCAATTCTTCGGGTCTCATGACAAAGGGGGCGATTGTTCATGGAGGCAATTAGCCACAGATTCTATATCCTCCTCCTATTTCTGACTCTCCTCTTCCTCTGTTGCTCCAGGAGAATAGAGACCAACTATTCTACCTTGAGGAGCCCTGGTTGCACAGTGGTTAAGAGCTTGGCTACTAACCAAAAGGTCATCAGTTTGAATCTACCAGCTGCTCTTTGGAAAACCTATGAGGCAGTTCTACTCTGTCCTATAGGGTCACTATGAGTTGAAATCGACTCAACAGAAATAGGTTTTTTTTTTTTTCATTGTACCTTGGATGGCTGCTTGCAAGCTTTTAAGATCCCAGGTACTACACAACAAGCTAGGAAGTAGAACAGAAGCACTAAACACGTTATTAGGTCAGTTAACTGCAGTGTCCCATGAAATCATGATCCTAAACCTCTAAACTAAGATATCCTTGTTAATTTTAATATAACGTTTTACATTTCTTAGCATGACATGCAAATGTTGTTCTAGGAAGCTGTCCCATGTTTTCCTTGTCCACCCTTGACCTGCTATCATATATCTCCCTCCTCAGTGGGAAGCATTTTACAAATGCAGACCATGCCTACCCTCCTATGTGGTGATGTAACTGGAGCTGAGTGGTACCAGCCCCCCTACCTGGGTTCCCCAGGTGGCCACAGGCGCACCACTCCCTCATGTGTGCATCTGCTCTCAGACTCAGCCTACATGACTCAACTCTATTTCCTGCCTGGCCCCTTTCAAAGCCCTTCCACTGAAAGCTAAAAGCTGTTTCCAGTATTCTTAGCTCTTCTGCACCACAGGAGGGTGAGGGACATAAGTCAGGGGAGCAAAATTGATAATAATATTAAAGATGATGATGCTATACCATGTGTCAAAGATTTCATTTAACTTGTTAATTAACTTGTCAGTTAAGAAGGGAACCAGTGAGATGTTACAACTGGTTCAAAGAATTCCAAGATCACGTGTATATAGGCAATAAAGAATGCTAAAATGAATTTACAAAGAGATAAAAAATCAGCCACTCCACAGGGCAATAATTGTCACCAAAAATATGACACCATTCATATCCATTTCTACAGACAATATCATATGCATTATTATCAGTTTCACACAGCTTGCAGAGTTATAAAATAACTCAAAGAATGAAATGTGGAGCAAACCTGGAAAGGAGAGCTAGGCAGGATCCCCAGCAATTTTTTTTTTTTTTTTTTTTAGTGCCCATTTCAGTCTTGTGCAATATGTCAATGTTGAGGGTTATAAATCAAGATATATACACTTTCTTCTCCCATCCTGCCCTCCACCCACACACCCTCTGATTTCTGGAATATTCTCAACAGCTTGGAGGGCACAAGATTCGGCCCCCTCACTCCCTCGAGCCCTTGGGTGACTGTCTCTGGCCGCAGGACCTCCCATCTCATCTTTCCCCACCTGGAAGGTAGGCATTGGCCAAATTAGATGAACTACTTAGAGGAAACTGTCTTTCTGTAACCCTTTATCCATGTAGTTCAAGTCCCCCTTCTCTGGGATACAAGGCTTCTGGCCATTGTAATACCCTCCGTGCCCACCAGACGGCAGGAGTTCCTTGGCGTGAGCGTGCATGAGCCTCTCTGGTGTGCCTGCATCAGTGCTTCTCCTTGGCTGCACTGCCACAAACAGGCTCATAGAGTCAGATCATAGCACAAAGGGTTACAAGAACTTGGTGGGAGAACCCCCTTTGAGTATCTATGCATCCATCTTAAACTGGGGGGAAATAATCAGAGTCTAGTGCCATTGGGGGAGAAGACTTACACAGGTGGGCCCATTAGAATCACTTGGCTCATTCTGGGTCAGCAACCTGCCTCTTTGTGGCAGGAGAACCACTGAGGAAGTACAGCAGAAGGATAGTACTTGTATCAGGCAGATCTGGGTTCAAATCCTACCTTTATCAATTACTAACTGTGCCGTTTAGGGCAAGGCTCGCCAACCGGAGCCTCCTTTTCCCCACCTGTCAAATGGGGACAAATAATACCTACCTTATACATTCATGGTGCCTGGCCCATGTGGAAGAGGCTGCACAGGCCTGGTTCACTAGTATTTACTCCCCATTGCTAACAGCCACATTGTCTCATGATCTTGTTTCTCCAGTCTCTACGAAAGGTTTAAGATTAACTGATGTTCCTCCTTGGAGGGTAGAAAACAAGTGATAATGATCTAAGGGTGAAAACCAAACAAAGCACCCATCTTGTGACAAGAAAACCAGGATGTTGCCAGATAATCCCCAAGGATGTCACTAGATAACCCCCAAGAATACCAGTAGAAGATTAACTCATCTGAGACATCACCACCTCAAGGGGACACTAACACAAACTTCTAAGACCCATAATCCTGTCCCTATAAAAGCCTTCAGCCGATCTCCAGTGGGGGAGATGGGTTTTTTTGAGCAACCTATTCCCCTCTGTCTCCTATATATTGATATATAATAAACCTCTTGCTGCTCACCTCACCCGTCTCAGAATTTGCTGTGGCAACAGGCAGCTCCAATCCACGTTATTGCGGTAATAAATTTGGTGGCCTGTACGGGGAGCTTCAGCCACTTGAGACACAGCAGCCCTGGGGCAGGGCCTGGGGCTGATTGACAGCTCTCCCAACAAGCAGCCCTGAAAGGTTTCATTTGCCTCTGGCGAGACTATCGGCCAGACCTGGGTCTGTCATGGCACCACTGGTCCCCAACCACGCCAAAAGAGGTGGGTGAAACAAAAGCAAGTCCTGCTAAGGAGGGATCCCAAGGTGAGTCCGCAACTCCTCTCCCTGTTGCGCTCAGGGCCAGGGTGGATAGGGCAGGCCCAAGGTTTCTGGAGCGGGACCTGAGCCCTTGGTTTCTGGGGCAACAGGCACCCCCAGATGACTGTCCCCGTCAGTAGGCTGACAAGTAGGGACTCCTGGTGACTCTAGAGTTCTGGTTCTGGGTGTGTGAATGCTCGTAAGTGTGTCTGGGAGGTTGAGATTCTCTAAGATCACCACTGTTGGCAAGCAGGGCCGTCTGAGAGGTTGAAGGGGGTCAAGAGCACCTCCATCAGCTTGCGGGATGTCTCATGACTGTGTCTGGGAGGTTGAGATTCTCTAAGAGCACCTCTGTTGGCAGACAGAGCTGTCTGAGAGGTTGAAGGGGGTCAAGAGCACCTCTGTCAGCTTGCGGGATTTATTCGTTTACTGTGGTTTTGTATCTGTCCTGTCATTTGTTTACTGTGGTTCTGTGTCTGTCCTGTCCATTGTCTGTGTATAACTAGTATTATACCATCTATGTGGGTGCCCTGATTCAGCTGTTAAGAGAAAGCTTCAAAAAGAAGGAAACCAAAAGCTTGAACCTTATCGCTTAACATCTTTGATAAATGAGCCTGGATTTCCCCCCCTACTACTGATTCACTGGTTGGGGTTCATATTTAAAAACACTATAAGCTGAGTATACTAGAAGTAACTTTGAATTTCAGTGGCCACTTCGGGAAAATGAGCTTTCATTTGTATTGTCCGTTTTTTTTCCTTTAGGAAACTTTGCTTGATGCTCAGGTTTTGTCAAGAGGTCTAATATTCCTCCATCTGAGGCTCCGGCAAGTTAATAAGTTTTATCTGGAACTTGTTTTTTCCATTGAGTCAATCTTCCCAAAATTTGTTATGTACACTTTAAGAAACTAGGATCCACATATCCTTTTTCGTGTGGGATTGTCTGGTGAGTTTACGTGGTCTTTCTGTCTCCTTTTTTTTTTCCTGAAAGAGCTTTGGTATTTACTAGGTAGATAGCCTTTCAAAATGTCTCCATCAACTTAAACATATGCCTTAGCTCAAGGGAAGCTTTGAAAGACCCTTTCCAGCTGGGTGGAGACTCTTTTAAGACAAAAGATAAGAAAAACTGTTGCTTTGTTATAGTTATTAGAAATTGAGCAGATCCTGATAATAGAACTGTAAACAAGTTCTCTCTATTATAGGAGAACTCTAAGAAGTCGAGCAATAGAAATCACAATGAGACACACCTAAAATGGCCTCGAAAATGCTTCCAGCAGTAATCAGAGGCTTAAAGTTATATCCATATCAATGAATTGGTCAATTAAACAGAGACTTTGTGATTTCCAGAGCCAGTTAATAAAATTGTTAAGGGCTAAATACTGGGTTGGGAAAGATATGAGAAACAGTAAAAGTTGAATAAAAAACTTGGAATGTTTAAACAGACTTTCTTTCAACAACAGTTATGTTTTATGGTATACAGGCTTAAAATAATTTCCAATACATTGTAGGTAACTTACTAATGTTAAATTGAGTTAATAGATATTTGTCATAATTTATGCTTATATATTTTGGCTTTTTATGCCACAAGAGAAAGGACAGTATATATATATTTAAGCCTGCTAATGAGTGTTCATTTTTGCCATTTATAGGGATGCACTATAAGAGGTATACAACAAAGACAACATTTAAGAGTTTTATTGAAAAAGAAATTTATTTGATTTGGTCAAGTTTTATCTGACTAAAGTTTAATGGTTTAATTTATGAGATTTTTAGGAGTTTTACTGTTAGGTAGCATATAAAACAAAGAATTAGGTTTCTCGCTGTTAAAATAACAAAATTTTCCTTTGATTTCTGAGTTAAAGGGTTAATTTATTCTTTGTGTAATCTGCCTGGAAGATGAAGGTTTGGTCTCTCATTAGAATAATATTCCTGAGTCTGAATACTAAGCCACATGGCTTTTAGAAAAGAAAGGTAAGATTTTTACTTTAAGATCTTTGGTTAAATAACTTAAGTATAGTTTCACAATGACCTGTAATATTATTATTTCTTTATTGCTAACTTGGTTGCAACTTTATCTTTTTGAATTTAGCATCATCAAAGCCAATGGTTTGATTAGAGAATTCACATCATTTACCTATGAAGTTTTTTTTTTATTACAATTCAGGTATTTAGAGATTTGATAATCTTGGTATATTCTTGTTGTATCCTGACTATATGGTATTTTGTCTCAAAATTATTATGTATTACATCTGAAGCTCTTTGAATACGGTTAATGGTTGTATTTAGAAATATTTTTATCTAAAGTTTTTCTTTTTTTTTTTAAACTGGTTGTATCTGGCCTTTACGTTGCACTTGTAATTAACTTCTATCAGGTCTTTCACTATTAACAGTATTATTTTTATAAGTTAATCATGGCCATATTAAGTTTTGTCACCTGCAGATAAGTTTTCACTTTGCTGATTTGCTGAAAATGTTTGACCAAAATATCTCAACAAGACAGACTATGTCAGACTTGCTAAAAGGACTGTGACTAGACTCAATCAAAATTTCCAGAACATTTATGCAGAAGCTGATGAGTTCACAGACTGTGACTGATCCAGAATCACATGGAACAGAAATTAACTACGTAAGACTGAGTAAAATGAAAGGAAACTATGAGTTGTATGTGAGAATATTGCCGATGTCTTAAGGGCCTACTTTCTAGATATAAGAAATCATTTTCCTTTCTGCTAAAGTATCTAACTAACGGGTTTAGATATTGTAACTCTTGAATTAGAAGTTCTGTTGGTAAACTTAGCAAAGTTGTGACTATCATAATCAGAGAAGTGTCTGAAATTTAAGCTATGATTTTACAAAACAGAACAGTATTAGCCTTTCCTGTTAGTCTCTCAAGAAACAGTTTGTGCCTAAATAGATAAATGCTGCTATATTTATATTAATACTCAATCTGAGGTTTTGCAAAATGTATTTGCTGTCGAGGTACGTGAAAAGCAGTTACTGAAGCTGCTTATGCATAAACAAACACCTGTTATGGGGGAAGGTCCATCTATCCCAGCCAAATCTCCTCTAGGCTGCATTCTAACAAACTGGAGGAGGTATAGCTATGAGCCTATGACAAGAAAGAGAATGATAAGCTTATGCAACAATGCATGGCTCCAATACCAGCTGGGGGACCAGAAACATTGTCTCCAAAATGGGTCTTTGGCTTACTGCATGATTTTTCAGCTTGACTTGTTTTGTAAGAAAAATAGGACAAGGCTCCCTATATTCAAGCTTTCATGTCTCTCTATCAAACTTTAAGTCCCTCTAACCAGGTTCTTTTCCAGGAAAAGCTGAAGGCAAAAGTGCTTCCTGAATCCTCACCGGAGGGTCCCCTTTTAGAAGGAATAGCCCTGATAACTGCGTTGGCTCCCCCCTCCGCCACATAGGGTAGGTGTGGTAGAAGCCAACAGGTCAGGTCGAAGAATGACAGCAGAGTCCCCTACCGAAAGGGCTGAGCCTGATTCTAGTCCAGCCAGCTTGAGAGAAACTGACGAAGAAAGGGAATCGGGAAGTAAGAGTCCGACTTCATCGGGTATGGTCACCCTCCTCCACACACACCTGTCAGGGTTCGGTTTTTGGTGAGGGTACTGCCAGGGCTCGGGCAGGGCAATTTCCTCTGAGAAAAATTCCAGCCGAAGGAGGAACAATGTTGGTACATACTCCTTTCTCTACCTCCGACTTGTATAATTAGAAGAATCACAATCCTCCTTATCGGAGTAACCCAAATAGGATGGCGGAGTTGTTCCTTTCCATTTTCTACAGATCCCGCCTGAAAACACATGTGCCTTACAGGCGACACTGTTGCAAGAAGAAATAGTGATACTTAGTGGCATTCCTTTGCATATTCAACAAAAGGAGAATCTGGAGGTCTGGGCATAAGAAAGGTCTGGATGAGCCCAGTCAGCCACACTGGTTAAAATTACTTTAAAACCTAGAGCACCTATTATAAACCAGAGACAATATTCCCTTCACAAGGAAGCTTTAGAAGGGATCACACTGTTAGTACATTGATACATAAAAATTAAACTTTTGAAATTTTGCCAGTTTACTTACAACACCCCTATCTTACTGGTGTTGAAACCGGGGACAAGAGAATATCGGTCTGTTCAAGACCTAAGGAAAATCAACCAAATAGTAGAGGACATTCATCCGATTGTGCCAAACCCATATACCCTCTTGGTTACTATACCCAGTCAATGTGCTCGGTTTTCAGTATTAGACTTGAAAGATGCCTTCTTTCGTATTCCTCTACACCCTGAGTCTCAGCCTCTATTTGCTATTGAATAGACTGATATTAAGACAGGGAATTGCTATGGGGGCACTAACTCAAACCCTGGGACCAGCCAGGTGACCAGTGGCCTACTTTTCAAAACAGCTGGACAACACGGCCTGGGGATGGCCCCCTTGTCTTTGAGCCGTGGCTGCAACATGTGAGGAAGCCAAGGAATTCACCCTTGGACAAAAGGTAACGGTAAACACACCACATACAGTTTTGCCTCTTTTGGAACAAAAGGGGTGGCTTTTTGGCTCATGGCAGGACGGATGGGAAAATGTCAGGCAATCTTGTTAGACAACTCAAATGCAGTTCTGAAGGCTGTCTCCTCCCTCAATCCCACCACATTGCTGCCTATTTCAGAAGATGCCGCCATGCATGACTGCCTAGAGATAACTGAAGAAGTTTATTCTAGCAGAACAGATCTCTCAGATGTTCCCTTGACTGACCCAGAGATAGAAATGTATACAGATGGCAGTAGCTTTCTATATGAAGGATGCCACAAGGCGTGATATGCGGTGGTGACACGAACTGATGTCTTAGAGGCAACTCCACTTCCTGCTGGCACTTCAGCTCAAAAGGCTGAACTCATAGTCCTCGGGCGGGCCCTGTGACTTGGAATAAGAAGACGCATAACTGTGTATACTGATAATAAATGTGCCCATCTGGTCCTTCACTCACATGGTGCCTTGTAGAAAAAAAAGGGGACTTCTGAATCTGCCAACAAAGAAATAAAACATGTAGCATAAATCCTAGAACTCCTGAAGGCAATCAATGATCCCCTTCAGGTGGCAGTGGTATAATGCCCCAGACACCTGGAAATGTGAAATATCTGCTGGTTTTTGTGGACACCTACTCAGGGTGGGTAGAGGCTTTCCTTCGTTGAACCGAACGAGCCCAGGAAGTGACCAAGGAATTACTCAAAGAAATTATACCCCATTTTGATCTTCCCATCTCAGTACAGAGTAACAACAGGAGAGCTTTTATGGCAACAGTCCCCCAAGACGTCAACAAGGTTTTAGATACAAATTGGAAAGTACACTCAGCCTGGAGACAACAATCGACTGGAGAGACCAAAAAGATGAACCATACTCTGAAAAAGTCCTTGGCGAAACTTTGCCAGGAGACAAGCTCCACTTAGATACAAGTTCTCCCCATTGCCCTGCTCAGAACCGGGTAGCCCCTCAAAGTGGGCTCAAATTGAGCCCTTACAAAGTAATATATAGGAGACCGTTCCTGAAAAAGTCGACTTTCCCCACTTGGTGATGACCGAGGTAGAGAAAAGAGACTGGGTCCATTCTCTGAGAGCTGTCATAAACACTGTTAATCAGTATGCTTCTTCTCGTTTTTCTTTTCCTTCTGACACTTCCCTCCACGGGTTCCAACCCAGAGATCGGAGATCGGGTCCTGTTGAAGGCCTGGAAGAATCAGCCCCCAGAAGATCAACTGGCCCCTCAGTGGAAGAGACCTTTTGAAGTTCTCTTGACCACCCACTCTGAAATTAGCAAGAGTAGCTGTGCAGGTGCATCACTGGAGAGTAAAAGCAGCCCCCCACCAGAAGAAGAGAAAGAAGCAAAAAACAAACAGCCACCATACTCTTGTACTTCAGGGCCTAAAGTACAAGTTCAAGAAGCTTACAGTACAATGATTTTGACCTTACTTCCCTCTATCTTTCTATGTTTCCAGGAGACATGGACAGAAAAGGTGCCGTTGATCCTACAGGCAAAGGGGACACTGACCCTGCAAGCTGGGGACACTCTGACCTTCCCATATGTAGTCTCAACCCTAACTCCAGTAGGTCCAGTTAAGTGGGCCATAGAAGAGCCCGAAAGAGGAACCTTAAGAATAGTGATTATTCTAGTTTGTTCTTGTGTTCCCTGTTTTATAAGAATATTAACAAAAAGAACTACAACTACTCCTAAGGCTAGAAAAATTTTTACCTGGTAAGTCGAGATGCCCCTTCTTTAAAGCTCTGAGGACAAATGTCACCTAATTCACCAAGATGCAGCCAATTTCCACTCCAACTCACCCCCCCACATATGGCCCCTAGTCGATACCAGCAGGTTTCTCACCCCAGCGATGCCCCTAACCAGCAGTAAGTAGCCAGAATAGAAGCGACGGCCTGTTTCCCAAGATTCAGAAACTTCCAATAAAAGGGGGGATTGGAAGAGGCTGCACAGGCCTGGTTCACTATTATTTACTCCCCATTGCTA
>NW_004443974.1:13316904-13337033 GCF_000243295.1 Trichechus manatus latirostris | reverse complement strand
TCACTTAAAGTACAACAATAAAAATAAATAAATGGTACTCCTTTGCCATGAGACAAGAACTTTATGGTGCCCGGCTACCATTACTGAACATTTTGATGAAAGATTCTAGAGAAGAATCCTCATCAAAAGGGGGGAAATGCACAACAGAATTTCAAATTCTTATGGAATCCAGACTTTCTGGAGCCGTGGGGGCTAGATGAACCCCTGAAACTCTTGCCCTGAGATAATCTTTAAACTTTAAACCAAAAATATCCCTGAAGTCTTCTAAAAACCAAACAGTAGTTTAGCTTAACTAGTAACAGATGTCTGCCTTGAGCATTATGGTCTTTTAAGAATTATCTATATGGGATAAAAGTGACAACAGCAACTTGAAAGATTAGATAGGAAGCTTAGGGGGCAGCGAGTTTCTGAATGGAGGAAGAACAACTCAGAAAAGGAGGGTGGGAATGGTGGCACAACTTGAAGAAAGTAATCAATGTCACCGAATTGTACATGTAGAAATGGTTGAATTGGTGTATGTTTTGCTCTGTATATTCTCAACAACAACAAAAGAACAAACGGTAGAAGGACTTAATGTAAACCAGATGCGGGGAAGGGAGGGATCTCAGCAGCTCTGAGGAGGTGGCATTTAAAAAGGGGAGCTGCAGGATAATGGGTGTCAGCAGGTGAAGAGATGGGGCAGAGCATTCCAGACAGTGGGAACAGAGTGCGTAAAGCCCCTGAGTGAAGACAGAACATGAGGAGGGAGCTCGGAGTGAGGGCAGGGGCAGGAGAGGAGGCAGGAGGGTGGCAGAGGCCTTTGTAGGTGCAGACAAGGCATTGGGCATTATCCTGAGTGCAGTGGACAGTGAGTAGGGGAGATAAAGCTGAATGGCTTATTCTGCTTTGTCTCTAGTCCTCATATGCTGAGGCTACTAAGAGAGAGATAAGAAGAGAAAGAGTATCTGCATGTTTTCTTGCAGAGAATTATAAAGTCATAGCCTTAACAGAGATATTAGAAGTCACCTCTTGAGCCCACCGCGAAGTGTCTGATTTCCAATCACAACACCTGCCCCAATGCACCCCTACATAGATGCCCAGGTCTGGCTTCCACGCACCAAGTATTAGAACATTCACCACCATCCACTACAGCCCTCCTGTCTCTGGGCAGGTTTGCAAGTTGGGAACGTAATCCTCATATCAATATGAAGCCGAAAATTGCCTCCTTGGGAATTGGGCCATCCGTAGCAAAGTGTGCATACCTTTGATCCAGTAAACACACTGCTAGGAACTCTTCCTTTGTGGAGTAGCAAATAGGGAAGCAAAGATGTAAATATGAGGGTGATTGAGCATTGCTTAATGAGAGCAATAAATTGAAAACAACCTAAATGCTCAACATGAGTGGATTAAACAAATTATGCTTTATCTACACTGGAACACAACTTGGCTGATAGGAATCATGTTGTAGAAAAAATGTTCACTGGCATGGAGATATGTTCCTGATATACTGTGAAATGAAAATGAGCCGGCTACAAACTGATGTATTACTTGCTGCGGGAACTTGGGCAAGTTGCTCCCCCTCTCTGACTCTCAGGCTGTCAAATGGGGATAACATAAACCAAAAAACAAAACAAAACCAATAAACAGTTGCCATTGACTCAGTTCTGACTCATGGTAACCCCACGTGCTGCAGAGTAGAACTGCCCCATAGGGTTTTCTTGACTATAATCTTTACAGAACCAGATAACCAGGCCTTTCGTCTGCGATGCTGCTGCATGGGTTCAAGTTGTCAAGTGCAAACTGCTTGCACCACCCAGGCACCTTGCTAGTGCTGTTGATGTTAATTGCTGTCGAGTTGATTCCAACTCATAGTGACCCCGTGTGTGTCAGAGTAGAACTGTGCTCCACAGGGTTTTCAAGGCTGTCACCTTTCGGAAGCAGATCACCAGGTACCTCTAAAAACAAAAAAACCCCAAATCCATTGCCACCGAGTTGATTGACTCATAGCGACCCTATAGGATAGAGTAGAGCTGCCCCATAGGGTTTCCAAGGAGTAGCTGGTGGATTCTAACTGCTGACCTTTTGGTTAGCAGCCAAACGCTTAACCACTGCACCACCAGGCCTCCAGTCACCTCTAGGTGGATCTGAACCGCCAACCTTTCCGTTAGTAGTGGAGTGCTTAACCATTTGCACCACTCAGGAATTCTGGGGATAATATAGTACCTCCTTTATAAGACATATGGGAAGCACTCACTAAACGGTAAATACTGTGATTTACTTTAACAAGAGTACAGGACTGAATACCAAAACATTAACAAGTCTCCCGGCATAGGAATTTATGGGTGATTTTCACTTTCTTCTCTGAGCTTTTCTGTATTTTTATGTATTTTTCTCTTATAATCAGGAATCAACTAACAAGGGTCTTATTTTTTAAGTCTATATGGCTCTAACTCCCATGGGTTAAACTGTGGTGATTGTGGGAAGCTGGACCTGAGAAGGCGCCCTAACTTGGCTCCAGGAGGTGGTGGGCTCCTCGTAGGCCCTGCCCCGTTTGCGTGGCCAGGGCCAGGCTGGGTACACGCACACACACACCATGCTTTATTCTTGTTTTGGTCACACACACACTATGCTTCATTCTCGTTTAGGTCACACATACGCGCACACACACACAACCACGCTTATTCAAGTTTTGGTCACACACACACACACACACACACACAATCTCAAGTTTTGGTCACACACACACACACACACACACACAATCTCAAGTTTTGGTCACACACACACACACACACACACACACACACACACACACACACACACACACACACACACAAAATCTCACCCTGGCTCCTGTGATCTGGATGCCTAGGACTTGTGTGTGCAGAAGCTAGGGGTGGTGGTTGGGATTGACCCCCTGGGCTACATTTTTCTCTGCTTTAAAATGGCAGGAGGTGGAACTGAGTTCCTGGGATGACTCAAGATCCAGACCCCGCCATCCTTAACTCACCCAGTCCCCCACCTTGCAGACCACTACCTTCTGGAGTTGTGACAGCTCAGGCAGGCCATGGGGACAACGCAGGGCCCACGGATGGCTCTGGATGGTTCTGGGTGTTGTGTACCCAATTGCAGGAAAGGAGAAATTTCAGGAGGGGTCCTGGATGAAGCTTGGAAGGCCCAGGAGGACTTTACCCTTCCCTATCCAAAAAAAACCCAGTCCCACCTTCCCGTGTCTCCCAAACACACACAGACCTTCCTGGGATGTCTCTAGGCTGAGCCCCAGCCCTCCCTCTCTCTCACTTAGCTCTTGGATGAGGCAGTGACCTTTGCCTTGACTCCAGCTCCATACCCTGGGCCCTTCCCCCACAGCTAATCCAGGATTAGCCCTCTCCAACCTCCATGGTTTTTAATGGCTCCCTCCCAGCTTCTTTGCAGAAACCACTCCTGGCTACTTATCAGGTGCCCAGAAATTGTGTTCTGAGAGCATTGGGGCAGTGAAGCTGGGCTGGCAGAAGTACATCTGAGTCCCAATCCCAGAGCCACTACTGCCTGCGACCTTTGATGAGCCTCACCTCAAAGGAAGTACCAACATGTAGGTGGGGACACAGGGTGGGTCTAAGGAGACCAGGCCCTGAGTGGCTCTGAGACCAGTTAGAGACAGAAAAGGCCTTAAACGACATGTCTGTTAAAAATTTTGTCCAGAAGAATGGTGTGAATGCCATTTGCTTCTGCCTAATCTGTCCCTGTAATTGGACTTCACATCAGCCAATTAGAACTAAAATCCTGGGCATGCGTGGTAAGAGACCAGGTTGACAGGCAGATGACCTCATCCCATAAGTGTTGCCTAGAAACCAAAATCATGGGACACACGTCCTAGAGCTGTGACTGAATTCATTTCTCAAGCGAGAAGTCCGTCAGCCACTTCTATGCCAGAATTCTACCGTGATCTCTTTTTGAATATATATGAAGTTAATAGATACGTATGACTTCCCCTTTCCTGTGTGGTATAAAAGGGTACTCCCAGCCCTTTGTTCAGAGAGAGAGTGCCTTCGGGGAGCAACCCCCCCCCCTTCCTTACTTGCCTTAAGTAATAAACTATGCCTTGCTTTAATTCCACTTAACTCTTAGTTATTCTTAACTAGAGTACTAGTGGAGAACCCATTGCATTCCGTAACAGCTCTTCATTCCAAAGGTGAGGAGGTCCTCCAGAGAACTGTCCAGGCCCCTCCCAGCTCTGATATCCTGAAACTCTCAGCCCTGGGAGGATTAAAGAGAGGAATTTACGGATCATTCTGCAGCTCAGAGGACAGGGTAGAAGACGAGGGGTATCTCACTCAGAAAGAGGAAGGGGCTAGAGAGTGGGGGCCTGGATCTTCAGAATGAGTCAGAAGCCCATGGCTCTCACTCCCCACCCCCAGGCCCAAGATGTTTGGCGTCTCAAGTGGGCTGGCACAGGCGAGCATGGAGGGCAGAACACCACAAGCATGCCCACCCTGCCCCAGCCAGTCTTGCTGGGCAGCTGACAAGGCCACCGTCTGGCTGCTGCAGTTTCTGGAAAACAGACACTGGCCTTCCCCGAAATGATGGCTTTCTCAATAGCAAAGGGACAGAATGTTTCCGGAATGACTTGGCCCCAAATCAAGTCGCGTGTTTTCTGGGCCACAGCACTGGGTGTTCCTGCTTTGTCCAGGCCTTCCGGGCTTCCAGATGGCTGGGAGGGGTGCCCTCCCCCAGCTCTTCCTGGCTCCTGTGGATGGTGGAGAAGCAGCTCAGCCTGGTTAAGCTAGGTGAGAGGGGCAGGCTGAAGAGGAATCATGATGGAAATACAGTTGAGACATGGCTCACCTGAGGCAGGGTGCATTCCCGGCTGTCACAGTCCCTTCTGATGAAATCACCCAACAAAGAGACAGACACCTGTCACATGCCTGGCTACAGTGAGTGTCCCCTCAGGCTGGGCCAGCCAGCCATAGAGGACAACTCCCCTCAGAATGCCCTTCCCTACCCAGAGAAAGGCTCACAGAAGAGGGTAAGGCATTACCGTGAAACCTTGAGCACATCTGGGCTTTACTTTCCCCATCTGTAATTTGGGATAACAGAGGTACCTCCTATGAGGGTTGAATAAAACCAACGCTTTACTGTAGATAAAGAGCATGGCAAAGGCGCCTGGTACAGTACCTACTAAATGTTAATTGTTTACTGAATGTTAGCAGTAGTCTTACGGGTGGTGGAAAGTGAGGACATTCTGATTTTATTTTCTGAGCTTTCCCAAATTTTCAAAATTGCTGTTGCAATCAGAGAAAGGACTACCATTGTGTTTTAAGTGGAGTGCAGTACCCTCAGCTTAAGGAGAGGGATATGGGAGGCATGTATCTGCTTCCCACTATTTGTTCATTCTGCTCAGGCTTTGGGAAGTAGGTGGGCGGTGATTTCCACATTGCTGTTTTTTCCAAAGGCTAACCAGCTCCAGATCCAACCCTTGTGCTCTGGGCATTGGGTGGCTCCAAGGCTGAGATGGGGGTGGGGTGAGGTGGTGGGGACTGGTGGGGAGGTTAAGAGACCAAACAGGATGGGAAGACCTCCACTGAGGAGACACAGTAGGAGGTTTCAAACGGGGCCACAGCTCAGCTGCTCAGCCTCACTATCAGACATCCCATCACAGAGGAAGAAGAGGGAGTCTCAGCTCAAACCTGAGACCACTTGTGGTCAGAGTCCCCAGGGAGAGAGGAAGGACAGACTCTGGTCTGTTCCAGAGGAGGTACCCAAGACCAACTCAGGTTTCATCACTAAGACCAAGGTCAAGATCAGACACAATGCCTTTCCTCCTCACCCAAAACTCCTGCCCCAGGGCCCTCATGTCAGTCTAGCGCAAGCCTCCCTGGTCCAGAAGGAAGATATGAGAGCATTTATTGGGTACTAGAAGCCAGGTCCTCTGCTAAAAACTCTACCAACCTGTATAACTGGCACCACCAACGTGATTTTCATATGAGGAAAAAGAGACCCCACATCAAATAAATGGCAGAGCCGGGATCTGAAGGCAGCACTCTGAACCTCCCTGAGCTTCTGTCCTTGACCCCACCGCCTTCAGTAGGCCCCCAAAGGGGCCGAAAGCCCAGTCAAACCCTCCCACTGGGACTCTCAGACCTACCTCTGCAGAGCTGCGGGGACTTGCTGTTGGAATTGCAAAGGACCTCTGAGAGCACTAAGTGGAATGCCCATTGTACAGATGGAGATACTGAGGACACGGGAGGGAAGAGATCTACTCAGCTTTATACAGGGGATGATTGAGCTGGGACAGGAACCCAGGACAGCTGGATCCCATTTCAGTGCCCTCTTCTCCCTGCACCCACCCATCAAAGCTCCTCAAAGCACAAACCACAGGCAACTGGAAAGGCTGACAAAGTGCTGGCTGTGGGATTCCCAGCCAGGGCCCTGTGTCTGGCACACAACAGACACTCCGTCCAGCACAAACCTCTAGTGCCTGCCTCCAAGGAGTTACAGTTTAGCAGAGATGAGCAGAGTTAACTATCCTGTAGGTGCCCAATAAATGGTCACTCAACAAACTAACCGACAAGGCCCAGCAGGCCTCAGAGAGGCGATGGACGGGTCCCTCCATGACATGGAGACTTCCAAAGGTTACCTTCTGTTATAGGTTTATTTGATATTTAAACAGAGTCTACAAATTCAGACCCAAAAGTAATGGATTACTTCATGGTTGTCAGAGGCTAGTGTGCATTATTTCTGAGGGTTACATCTGATGACACGACACAGAGAACACAAATGGATAGACAGACAGACATACTCATTAAGACAAGAGATGCTACAATGTGCCTTAGTGTCCAAGTGATTACTCTAAGGCAGGGACCCTTCTAAGGCGGGGACCCGAGTGACTGATCTAACGCAAGGTGGCTTCCCATCACCAGGTGCTGACTGCACTGTGTGTGTGCCAGGTGCCCTGGACAGAAGCTGGCTTGAAACAAAAAACTGGGGAGCTTGCCCTCCCAGCAGTGACCTCCCGACCCAGCCTTTCCTCTAAGTGTCTGTTCTAAAGGACTTGGTGGTGACAGGGTTGATGTAAGCAGCTGAGGTTAGTGGTGGCACTGGGAAACCATGACACATGAGGTGGGAAAACAGTCCAGGTGACCCAGCTCCTCTCAGCTCCTTACACTGTCTGTGGAGGTCAGGGTGGGTGCATCAGGGAAGTGGAAGATGGAGCACCATCACCTGGGGGTTAGCCAACCCGAGTTTCCTTCCTTATTGGCAGTTCCAGAACATTCTCTTTGGCCAACAGCCACAGAAATGAGTGCCTGCCAAGATACATGGAGAAAAAAGAAAACAAGACACCAAAAAAATTACAAAAAGAACAAAAAAACCCTGCCCCAGGCAAGGAGAGGAATAAACAGAACTAAACCAAGGTCACACCAGAATCAGAACACATCCTGCGCCCCACACCCCAGGAAAAGGAAATACAATTCAATGTCTCGCTTCTTTGCTCAAGGGAAACTGCCACCCCACCCTGAGACTCCAACTCACTGAGCTTTAGTGTCCTTTTTTCTAAGTTTTCTTTTTAATACCCAAACCATCCATTGTCAAAGCTTTAAAAAAAAAAAAAAAATTTTGTACTGAAAAAAAAAAAAAAAAAATCTGAAATCACTACAAAAACTGATGACGCAGGCCCCAGGCCCGGCCTCTCCACCTGGCAGCCTGCTCTCCCAGGGGTTGTGCTGCCAGAGCTCAGCCTGGCACCAGTGGAGGCGACCATCCGACAGCTCGTTCACCTAGGACCCCTCTGCTCAAATGTGGGTGGGCACTAAATGCCAGCTGCATCACTAAATAAAATGGACAAAGTGGAGACACAGCCCACCCTTCCATAAGCACCCTCCATCTGAGTCGAACTTCCTTGGGAATGTGTAAGTTATCAGGACGGAGGAGGTGGAGGTGGGATGTAGAGAAAAAGAAATACCAAGAGCTACGTAGATGTCCCTGGACCTCTGGCATTCGATCCGCCAAGGGGGCAGAAATGGCCTCCAGTGAGGAGGCCCTGATTGTCCAAATACTGCACAGTCCTTAGATCTCCCCCAACAGGCGTCTGCCCTGGAGGAGGTTGCGGTGGGGGGGCGGGGCCGGGAGGGGCGTGACTATCAGAGGGAGAAAAAGGGCCACCCCTCTGGTACTGTCCACTCGCCCTGGCCCAGCTCACATCCACCCAGGATCCTGCTCAGCCAAGAGGCTGGGCTGCCCATCCCTGGACTTCTGGGAAGAGCAAAGCCTTGCCCTCCTGGGCCTGAGGACTCCTTGCTGGTCCCATGACGGCTGCTCTGGACCAGCCCCATGCTCCAGCTGCCTGCCAGCACTCAGGCCTGCTCCTTGTCGGCCCTCCAGAGCCGTTCCTTCACCTCGGGTGGCAACGTGTTGAACAGGTCCTCTTCTACCACCAGACCAGTATGCTTGAGCAGCGGGCATTCGCCCAGCTCCACGGGCAGGCACTCCAGCCAGTTGTCTCGAAGTTCAATCTGGGTCAGGTTGGTCAGCTCGCCCATATGCAAGGGCAGTGACTGCAGCACCTTGTTGCCAAGATGCAGGCCCGCAGCTTCCAGTACTGGAAGAGCTCTGGTGGAAGGGCCTCAATCTGGATGGGAAGGAGCAGAGGGCGAAAGTAAGGTGCTTGTGGCTCAGGCCAGGGGGCCTCTGGGCCCAGGGCTTCCCTTCCATCCCTCCACCAGGAACCAGCACCTTCTCTGATGCCCATTCCAGCTCCCCAGGACCTCTGGCACCAGCACCATCTGCCTATCTTCTACCTGTCCATTAGGTCTCAGCTCAGCATTCACTTCCTCCAGAAAGCTTTCCCTGACATTGTCCTGGGTAGCCTATGGCACCCATACCTCCACCATGATCCCTCCATGGTGAAACTGCCTGGTTACCTGTCTGTCACCCCCTGGACTTTGGGCTCTAAGAGGGCAGGACTGGATTTGCCTGTTCCCTGCTGTCTCCCAGCACCTTTGCACAGTAAGAAGCACAAAATACTAGCTAGCCGCTACAAACTCCATCCCCACACCCCAGGGCTCACCATGAGCCAGGTGAGACTATTGGTCATAGCTGCTGAGATTTAAGAACAACTTAGGCAAGCAGAGTAGCACACGGAGAAAATTTCACACCCTAAACTGTTTCTGAGAACTGGGGAGAGCTTACCAACAGAGACAAGAATCCCAGCTGTGTCACTTCCTCTCCCTGGGCCTCAGTTTCCTCATCTGCCAAGTCACAGGCTGCTCGTGAGTGCAGGGGACCCAGTACTGGCCATTTGGAACCCCTATTCTGATTTACCCAAGTTTCCTCGCGGCATAGTAGGTAAGTGCCTGCCTGCTAACTGAAATGACAGCGGTCGAACCCACCGGCCACTCCACAGGATAAGGATGTGGCAGTTTGCTTCCATTACAGCCTTGGAAACCCTACAGGGCAGTTCTACTCTGTGCTATAGGGTCGCTGTGAGTTGGAATTGACTCCACAGCAGTGGTTTTTTGGTTTGTTCTCATTTTGCAAATTTGAACAACAGGCAACACCCATACACTGCTTACTGCAGGAACTGCTCTACAGGAACCACTCTTACTACAGGTTTTGCTCTGAGCACTGCTGCTATGAGCTCATTTAACCCTCACAACCATTTGTAAATACTCTTTCCATTTTGGGAGCACTGGTGGCGCAATGGTTAAGAGCTATGGTGAGCTACAACTGCAAACCAAAAGGTCGGCAGCTCAAATTCACCAGCTGCTCTTTGGAAATCCTATGGGGCAGTTCTACCCTGTCCTTTAGGGTCACTATGAGTCGGAATCAACTCAACAGCACGGGCTCTTCCTGTTTTACAGATGAGGAAACTGACGCCCTATAGGAGCTACCTTGCCCAGAGGTCTGCAGCTCAGAAGTAGTGGAGCCAGGTGATCTGGTTCAGCAGTCCACGCTCTGAACCACTCTACTAACGGTGCGTGCCATTAGTGGAGCAAACACTGGGGCCAGGCAGGTTCTCCCAGCACACAGGCAGAGTTCCATAAATACCACGTTCTCCCCTTGCCATTCAGTGAGTGATCAGCTAGAAATGTGAGTCCTTATTGGGTCTACTGTCCTAAAACTATCCCCTCCAGCTATTATGGGCAGGGGAGACCCCCACAGTAGGGCAGGAGTCAGTAAACTTGAACTCCGATCCCATGTGAGGATGATGGGATACTGTGCAATAGCCACCCTGAGGGTGCTCTGTCACTGTCCTCATTTTCCTTCTGAGGAGACTGAGGCACACAGAGGCAAAAGGCAACACTTGTCTAAGGCTTCATTGCCAGAGAGGATGTAAGTTTTGCTTCCTCCACTCAGAGCCTGTGCTCTATTCTCATTCTGCAAATCAGGCGCTCATTTGCAGTATAACCCTGGGCAAGTCCCTTTCTCAGCTGGCTCCCTAGAATGCCTCCCTCCCTGTGACACACCCTCCCCTTCCCTGGTGAGCTCCCTCCAGGCCCACAGAGAAAGGAAGGCATATCCAGTCACTCAGCTCCCCACTGCAGCCTCACCTGTTCTTTAGACCTGTCCTTTTCTGTGAAGTGTCACTCATCCAGCATCCCTGATTCCACCGTCTCCCACCACCTCAAGGACCTCACGTGCCAATGGCTCCCCCATCAGCATTTAAGTGGCCTCAAGTCTACCTGGTCTTGGAAAAATGGCAACCCTCCCAGGAACCTTCTGTGGCTGCTCACTGCATGGCTCTCCGACCTTCATGACCAAATATCCAGAAAGAAGCTGTCTCTCTCCTTGGTCCACTGTGATCTGGCTTCTGCCCCAGTCTGTCCTTCAAACTATCCAGCCAAGGTCACCAACTGTTGTTCCTAATCCACCAGACCTCAATCCATTCTCCGCTTACCTGACTCCTCCCCCATCCTGAGACCCTGCACGCTCCTGCCTGGCCTTCCTCTTCTACAGTCCACCCCTCAGGCTCTAGCCAGACTCCCTTCCTTCCTCCCTCCACCCTTCCTCAGTGATCTCATCCAGGATCCCAGTTTCACCCATGAGTTGTGGGATGATGACTCCTTGAGCTTTAAGCCTAGTCAACACGGTCTCAATGTCCCAGGGGCCACCAACATCCAGAACAGGACACACCCTCTCCCATCCACAGACCTGTGCTTCTTCCTCCATCCTGTGTCACTGATCCTCCATCTACCTGGGCAGCCAACTGAGAAAATCACGAGTCACCCCAGACCTCTCCCTCTCCCCACATCCAACCCATCCCCATGTCTATGCATTCTACCTCCACAATCTCTCCCAAGTCCATCCATGTCTCTCCATCCCTAGCAGTCATTCCCAGGTCAAGCCGTCTTCCCCCTCACCAATGGCTAACAAGGTCTCCTAATGGAGCTCTTGACCTCTCATTCTGCCCCCTCAAATCCACGTTCCTCACTGCAGCAAAAGCAATTTCTCAAGATGCAAGTCTACTCACTCCTTTACCCACCCTATCAAAAAAATTTGGTAAACATTTGCTACAAGTCAGGCACTGAACAAAGAATCAAGTTCCCCGTCTTTAGAGCTCACAGCCTGGCAAGCGGAAACGGTCTTTGAACAAATAAAGATACAACTGAAATTTAAGTGGAAAAGAACAGGATCCTACCATTCCTCTGCAGACAACTCTATCCTGTCCCCAAGATAAAGTTCAAATTCAAGGGGCAGTTCATCTCTCTGCTCCCTTCCCCACCAACCTGCTCCTACCCATGAACTCCCAGTCATGTTTCAGTTCCTCACAGGCAGAATGTACTAGACTCTCCCCTTCCTCCTCACCTAGCTAATTCCTTCTCATCCTTCAGGGCCCAGTAAAATATCTGTTTTTTCAGGGTGTCACCCTGCCCTGAATTAAGTCTGAGTTGGGGTCATCCCTCTATGCTCCAAAGAGTAGTTCTTGTCACACTGTGTGCTAACTGTCTTGTTACTTGTCTTTCCCCACATGACAGTGAGCTCAGTAGGGGTAGGGAGTGAGCGTTCTTCCTTCCCAAGTCCCCAGCACCTTCCTTCATACCTGGACTACAGGAGTACTCAAAAATTAGACGTGAGACCAGAAGAACTGAATGGTGCCCGGCTACCACTACTCAATGTTTTGTTCAAAGATTCTATAAGAGATTTTGATCAAAAGGGGGAAAATGCACAACAGAATTTAAAATTCTCATGGAATCCAAACTTTCTGGAGCCAGTGAGGCTGGATGAACCCCCAAAACTGAGATACCCTTTAAACCTTAAACCAGAAACATCCCCTGCAGTCTTCTTAAAACCAAACAATAGTTTAGCTTAACTAGTAAACAGTGTCCGACTTGAGCACTGTGTTCCTTTAAGAACTATCTATACGGGATCAAATGGACAACAGCAACTCAAAAGACTAGATAGGAAACTTAGAGGGCAGTGAATCTGTGTTAATGAAGAAAGAACAATTCGAAAAAGGAGGGTGAGAATGGTTGCACAACTTGAAGAATGGAATCAATGTCACTAAATTTCCATGTAGAAATAGTTGAATTGGTGTATGTTCTGCTGTGTATATTCTCAATAACAGCAAAAAAAAAAAAAAAAGAAAGAAAAAAAATTTGCTGAGTCAATAAACAAATGGATGAGTGAATAATAAATAACCTTCCTTGCCAAGGTAGGAGGTATCCATTGTTTCATGACCATTTTATAAATGGGGAAACTGAGGCTCAGAGGGAGAGTAATATGCCCAACCTCACACAGTCTGACAGAGACAGCCTTCCAACTCAGGTCTGCTACGGAGCCTAGACAAACAACAACTCCGAAGGGGGCCATTCAGATGGCACAGACTCACTGGGGCCACTATCCCTGAGGTATGCCTGGGTGTGGTCAGGAAAGCACAGGAAGGAGAGTGGGACAGGTTCAAGGGAGTGGGGGGACCTTTTCTCTCAGTTATGGAAAATGCCCTTTTCAGGAAGCTTCCTGCCAGGCAGTTCATTTGACCTCTCCCTGGAAAGCCTTCCATGGTCAGCACTGCCTCTTAGTAGAGGTGTAGACTGGCTTCCCACCTAGGGTCTCAGTTTCCCCATCTGGAAAAGAACAGAGAATCTACCATAGATGTGCCCACATTTTGCAGAAGCTAGGCCAAGGTACCAAGGGGTGGGTCTGCCCAACCGGGGCTCCTTCCTCCCCAATAATTTGCAGCTCACACCCAGGAGAGACAGCAGGGCTCTGGCCCCAAAGTCCTCCCTACCACCACAGACACCCCTTGTCCTGACCGTTCCTGTATACAGTGCAGTGAAGAGAACAAGGCACTGTTCAGAAGCCAGGCCACGCCTCCCCTCTTGGCACCTTGGCTTCCCCATCCATAAAACGAGGATGGTATCAGATGCCCTTCTAGCTCCCAGGATACAAAGATCATAGAAATGAGGCTTCCCAAGCCACTTGTATGTGTGACCCTGGGCAGCCCTATACAGCAGTGAAAACACGAGTCGGTGGTGGAGCGACAGGCCTGGGTTCAGTGTGGGCTCTGCCACTCACTAGCAGAGTGATGTTGGGTGGGTGACTTTATCTCTCTGAGTCTTAGTTCCCCCATGTGTGGACTAGGGCTAAAGATAGGTCCTGCCTCTCAGAGAGTTCAAAGGCCAGGGCCTGAAATACTCAACATAGCTATGTGCCAGGCTCAGTGCCAGGGCCTGAGGTGGGAATGAGTGAGTGGAGGAGAGCAAAATCGAAGCGGACGAGCCCCCCTCGAGCTTTCTGGTCTTCAGGAGGTACTTGACTAGTGAATGAAAAGTGTGTGCCATCAGAGCAGTAAGAACTCGAGGAAGAAGGAAAACCCAGAGAGTCACAGACACCTGGGGAAGACACAGAGTTACGGGGCACACAAGGCGTGGGCAATAAGCGCATCTCGGTACCGTAAAGTCGTCACTAGGATGTGACAGAGCCTTTTGGGGGGAATGACATAACTCTGTATGTACTGCCATTTTGGAAAAAAGTGAGATCCAGGATAATAATAAAATACAATCCCATTTTGATAACCCCTGACCTCCCTGCACTATGAGGAGGGGCTATCTCTTGGAGTGGGAGTAGGAGGCAGAAATCTAAAAATGAAACTTTGAAATTGTTGCCAGCATGCATTACCTTTCTGATTAAAAAATAGTATATAATTTAATAGGCGCCGTGGTGGCACAATGGTTAAGTGCTTGGCTGTTAACCGAAAGGTCAGCAGTTCAAACCCCCCAGCAGCTCTGCGGGAGAAAAGACCTGGCGATCAGTTCCCATAAAGATTACAGCCTGAGAAACCCTATGGGGCGGTTCTACTCTGTCACACAGGGGTCACTATGCATCAGAATCAACTCAATGGCACACGACAGCAATAGAATTTAAAACAAATATAGCTTCAAAGAAAGAAAGAAACAGCAAGCAGCCCCCAGGTGTGGGGATCAGGCATTCTTTCTAGCTTTGAAAGGGCAGTTTGAGGAGGATGCTAAGAAGTCAGGTCACGTCAGGTCTCCACCCCAAGAGATAGAGAATCTGGAGAGGATCCCGAATAAAGGACAAAGATAAAAGAGTCTGAAACCAGGATAGCTGAAAAAAGATAAAAAGGTAATGTGCCTTACATTTTTCTGGGCTCTGATCTAGCTATTTCTCCTCCTTCCAGAACTCTTGCGTCCATTTCACCTGGGCCCGGTACCATCCTAGAGGTCGGGAATTAACACCTACCTTCGAGGTAGACCTCTGGCTACACCCAGGTAAAGTTCAGGAGGCAGTGGGCAAGAGACCACAGAGCGGTGAGGATAGAGGCGGGGAGCTCTTTCAGGACATAGACCATTTCAGATTCATCCCGGGTCCCTGTGCAAAGCCCTGAATACAGAAGGCTGAAGGCTAAAGTCTTGCTGAACTGAGCTGAGTCCAAAAGAGAGAGGTGGTGGGAGGGAGGAGGGTAATCGTTTGGGAAATACTCTAGGACAAAGAACCCATTATAGGAATGTTCATCACAGTGTTGTTTATACCCCAGGAAAACTGGAAACCACCCAGCTGCCCATTATTGGGTGATTAGTTACATACTTATTAAATGATCATATGATGGAATACTATGCAGTGATAAAAACACGCTAGAGCAAAACACTTGATGGCATGAAAAAATGGGCAAAGCATATTAACTGCAAAAAGTAGGTAACAAAACTGTAGTAGCGTAACCCTTTTGCCATAAATTAACACACACACACACACACACACACACATACACACACACACAGACTCAAAAATCTTATTATTATTATTTTAAATAATCAGGCTTTTTTTAATACTTTTCTTCACCTCAAACTTACCTCTATTTTCTATTATAAGCTTTGTGTTAGTCAGGTAATTAAGAAAAAAAGGTTTTTTTTTTTTGTGATTTAAAAAACATACATTTTATTATGTTTTCGGTGAAGGTTTACACAGTAGTTTAGGTTCCCATTCAACAATTTCTACACAAATTGTTCAGTGACATTGGTTACATTCTTCACAATCTGTGAACATTCTCAGTATTTCCATTCTGGTTGTTCTGTTTCCATTAATCTAGTTCCCCTGCCTCCTTACATTTCCATCTTTGTTTTAAAATTGTTGACCATTTGGTCTCAAATAGATGATTTAGAAAAAAAGATTTTTAAAAAATCATTTCAAAGGATCAAGAATAACTAAGACATCTGGGGGAAGAAGGAGGAAGTACCAGATATTGAGACTTATTATAAAGCTACAGGAATTCAAACAATGTGGTATTGATGTAGGGATAGGGAGACCGACCACAATAAGTCAAGAAGAGACAGCCCATCAAGGAACATCTAGCTCAATTGGCATAACATAGTTCATAAAGAAAATGTTCTACATTCTAATTTGGTGAGTAGCGTCTAAAATATTCCACTGGTCTCACCTCGTCAGGAACAAGGAAGAATGAAGAAAACTAAACACACAAGGGAAAGATTAGTCGAAAGGACTAATGAACCACAACTACCACAGCCTCCACCAGACTGAGTCCAGGAAAACTAGATGGTACCTGGCTACCACCACTAACTGCTCTGACTGGGATCACAACAGAGGGTCCTAGACAGAGCTGGAGAAAAATGGAGAACAAAATTCTAACTCACAAAAGAAGACCGGACTTACTGGCCTCACAGAGACTGCAGAAACCCCAAGAGTATGGCCCCAGATACCCTTTTAGCTCAGTAATAAAGTCACTGCTGAGGCTCACCCTTCTGCCAAAGATTAGACAGGCCCATAACACAAAATGAGACTAAAGGGGCACACCAGCCCAGGGACAAGGACAAGAAGGCAGGAGGGGACAGGAAAGCTGGTAATCGGGAACTCAAGGTCGAGAACGGAGAGTGTTGACGTTCATAGGGTTAGTAACAACGTCAAAAAACAATCTGTGTACTGTTTAATGAGAAGCTAGTTTGTTCTGTAAACCTTCATCTAAAGTACAATTTTAAAAAAAAAGAAGAAGAAGAGATAGCTCAGAAGAAAAAGACCTTCACATTTCTGGAAACTTAATACATGACACTGCTGGCTTTGCAGGTCACGGGCAAAGAAGGGGCTTCTGTAAACGGTGCTGGTTCCTGGTTATTCACATGAAAAGAAGTGTAGCCCCTAGCTCCCTCTTGCATGAAAATAAATTCCAAGGAATAAAAGACTAAGGCAGAATCTGAAACCATTTAAAGGGAAATCTAAGAAACTATTTTAATGTCTCTAAAATAGGGAAGGGTTTCTTATCTCAAAAAGTACAAACCCTTATAGAAAAAGACTGATACACTGATCACATTAAAGTTAAAAAGTATGCACATCAAGGAACATGATAAACAAGGGAAAGGAAGTCACAGACAGGGAGGAGATACTTCCAACAGGCATAACCACCAAGGAATTAATATTCAGGATAAATAAAGAACTCCTAAAAATATAAGAAAAGGACAATCCAATAAAAAAATGGCAAAATACAGGAATAGGTAATTCACAGGAAAAAAACACAAATGGAAATTAACGTACGAAATAATTCTTTAGTCTCATTAGTAATCCAGGAATGCAAATTAAAAAAACATCGGACACCATTTCATTCACTAAGATTGAGAAAAATGTTGGATTCCTGGATGAGGAGTTGAGATGCACAAACCCGATGACCCAGTAAGCTCTCTCCTAGGTACAGAACTTAGAGAGTCTCTTCACACTTGCATAAGAAGACACAAACAACAAAGATGCTCACTGAAGAGTTGTTCATACTAACAAAACATTAGAAATCCATCAACAGCAGCAAAGACAAACTGTTCTATTCATACGATGATGCTTGAAAGCAATTAAAGTTAATGAACTTTAGCTACAAGTATCAACATGGATAAACCTCAAAAATGATGTTGAACCCTCCCCCCAAAAAAGCTATAGAATGATCGACATTACATAAAGTTTTCTATAAGGTAATGAAGGTATTAAAAACACGCATGGATATCACCAAAATCAAGATAGTAATTTCCTCTAGGAAGGGAAGAAAATGGGATTGGGGAGGGGGCTTCAACTGTACCTGAAATGTTTTATTTAAAAAATATATATACATATGTCTGTGTGTGTATGTGTGTGTGTGTATTTAATAAAACACACACACACACAAACCCTTGACACAATTACTGCAAAACATTAAGGTCTGACAAAGCTGAGTCCTGGCTACAAAGGTATCTGTTCTAGTCTTCTTCATACTTTTCTGTGTGCTTAAACTATTTCATCATGAAAAAAATTTACCAAAAGCAATCACCCATTTCTACCCTCCTGGCTGGCCCTCTTCCTGTACCTTTGCTGCAGGCCTGCGGTCGCAGCAGTCACTGTGCTGGTTATTACCAGGGCAGGAGACCCAGCTCCTTCCACCCTGCCTGCTCCTCACCAGGCAGCAGCACTGGTGGACTGCACATCTCTGAGGGCACTGCAGAATGTGAAGCCCCATGTCTGCCTGGCCGTGTCCTGCCCCAGGAAGACGCAGAAGAGGATGAGATGCAGGCCTGTTGTTTCCTACAAGGTGCAGGCAGGTGGCGAGAACTGGGACCAGGTCCCCAGGCAGGGCTGGAGCATCCCTGTCCAAGAGGGGCTAAATGAGCAACCCAGAGAGCTCCCATTCTCCCCTCAGTGACAGGCAGATCTAGGGGTGTAGAAAGCAAGAGCTCTGGAGTTAGGGAGACCTCGGATCAAATCCAGTCCTAGCACCAAATAATTCCATGACCTCAAGCAAATTATTTAGCCCAAGCCTCTGTTCTGCAATTTAAAGTACAAATAAATGACCCTTACCTCACAGATCTGTGTATAGTGACCCAAAAGATGTTCAAGAGATATTAAGTACAAAAAGAAGCTGAGCAGTATATAAAATGTATGATCCCATTCTTGTTCAAAAAATTACATTAGTAGTAAACATCCATGTATACACATAATTCTGGAAGGCTATTGTTGTTCCTAGTTGTCAAGGAGTTGATTCCAACTCATGGCAACCCATGTGTACAGAGTAGAACTGCTCCATACCTAGAACTATATTTGGTTAGGTCTGAAGATATCTAAGTCTGTAGAGGGTTGTCTATATTATACATTCTTCTATTATTTAAATTTACCTTCATGAGTAGAAAAAATACTTGGAAAAAATCAAAAGGCCTTCCTTAGAGTGTGGCTTCTGAGGATTGTAAAAGGTAAGAAAAAGGTTACTCTGTCCCTCCCAGAACCACCCAAATAACACAACCACTTTAACAGGGCTATAATGGAAGAAGAGTCGGTAAGAGCTCAGGCTTCAGAGTGAAGCAACTCAAATACCAGCTTCAGCACTTCCTCACTGTGGCCTTGGGAGAATGATCTTCCCTTTCTGAGCCTCAGTTTCCTCAACTCTAAATTGAAAATGTTATAGTACCTATCTCAAAGGGTTATTGTGAGGTTATTGACCGTGTGTCAAATACAACACCTGGCATAGAGTTCGTGCGCTATAGTTCCCAAAACCACACCTGCCATCACAGAAACCCTCCACCTCCCAGAATTCAGGAGGAAAACAGAGCTAGGTGAGAACTAAGCCACAAGCACAAATGCCTCCAAGCACAGAGCAGACCACCCAGAGGCTATGAAATCCTTTGTCAGCGGTGAGGACCAGGGCTGAAACAATCATCCCTGGGCAGTGGTTCTCAGTGTGGTCTGCAGACCACCAGCCTCAGGACCACCTGGGGGCTTCTTCACAGTGCAGATTCTAGGGCCCAGCCCTTAAGAGGTGGTGGGACCCAGGAGAAACAACATTTTAAACAAGCTCCCTAGGTGACTCTGATGCCCCCCAACCCTGAGAATCTTGAGAAAAAGCAGCAGGCAATGGAAGATGGGGTAGGAAGAACACAGGCTGTCAAGGCAAACGGACTTGAGCTGAGTCCTGGCTCTGCCACCTAGCAGTTGTACAACTTTGGGCAAAAGACTTAGTTCCTCTGAGTCTTGACCTCCTTGTCTGTAAAATAACAAAACTCACTCTGTCCAAAGCTCTGGCGAGGGAAAGATGAGTGAATGCACACGGGGACCCAGCGCACCCCCTACCACTTGAAGCACGGCCACTCTAGGAGACCATAGCACGTGAAGGCTCTGCTTCCAGGGCTGGGAAGAAGGCAGAAGCTTGAGACGCAGAGCATTATCTAAAGACGCAACTCCTGGGGCTCCCCGACAGGAAGTGTCTCCTGTGAGAAGGAAAAGGGACTCCAGGAGAGGAATAGGAGGAAGAAAAGTGGGAGAAGGAGGAGACTGAGCCTGAGAAAAACTGCCAGGTGAGGCGCAACAGCAGGAGCTCCGGCAAAGACCTTGTTCCCAGCCTTGATCCTGCCACACAATGCTCTCCAGGCTCCACAAAATGAAGCTGCTCAGGCCAGAAATCTCACCTTGCTGAAACCCATCCCGAGATCATCTGGATGCCCCCAAAGAGCAACTTTAGACCCAGGTCACAGGGTGGGCCCTTTGCCTTTGCCCTGCCTGCCCTCCCGCAAGAAAAATACCCGAGAGGAGCATTCCAAGGGGATTAAGACTAAGGCTTCCTCTGGGTACTGCAAGGGTAAACCAAGTCCGTGTCATCCTGCTCCTTAAGGGCCAGGAAGCACCAGACCCAGGCAAACCCAACACTTCGTGTGTGTGTGTGTGTGTGTGTGTGTGTGTGTGTGTGT
>NW_004443974.1:13279017-13316804 GCF_000243295.1 Trichechus manatus latirostris | reverse complement strand
GTGTGTGTGTGTGTGTGTGTGTGTGTGTGTGTGTGTGTCCGTGTGTGTCCGTGTGTGTGTCCGTCCGTGAGTGTGTGTGTGTCCGTCCGTGTGTGTGTGTGTGTGTCCGTGTGTGTCCGTGTGTGTGTCCGTGTGTGTCTGTGCGTGTGCGTGTGCCTGTGTGTGTGTGGCCTATGCTGCTCCCTCCAAGCGTCCCTGGCACAGAGGAGGAATTCTGATCTCAGATAAGCAGGACCTGCTGCTTCCTGCTCATCACTGCCTAACAAGAGTGACAGGGCTCAGGCCTCCCCTTTTGGGAGGCGGGGCAGAGTTCCTCAAAACCAACAGGAAACTCCTACAGGGCAGGGCCAGGGTTTGCTGACCTCCCAATAAACAAGAGTAGACAAAATCACCTAACAGGCGTTTCCCACCCCACTCTGCTGCTGCACATGCCCAGACAGCTTGAAAACCCCACGACAGTGAGAGGGGAGCGTGGGGGGTGGGAGGAAGCAGGAGAGGTGTCAGGATGTTCTGATGGGACTCACACAGACCTAACTCTTGCCTGGGAAAAGATGTCCAGGGTGCCATTAAATGAAACAAAAGCAAGCTGCAAAACGGTAGCTCTAACGTTTGTGTAAAAATAAGCAAACAGTAACAGCAGATGTGGAAGAATATGCCCCTTCCCATTCCAAGTGATCATCTCTGGAGATAGGACTGTGGGAGACTTTTACTTTCTATGTTATATCAAAAATGCAAACATTATAAAAACATATAATGAACATGCAACTATGTTGGCAACTACTCTAAAAAGCAAGACTACTATTTCTTTAGAAGTCCAGGCTGGGAAGGCTCAGCCCTTCTTTCACAAAAAGCTGAGGTGGGAGGGGGTGCAGGAAGGCATCAGGCAAGAACAACGGGTCCTGACTCAGGATTCCAGGAATTTGGGTTCAAGTCCCATGTCCCTCTTTCCCTTCCTGATGACTCTGGGAAAGTTGCTTCCTTACTCTGAGCCGTAGTTGCCACATCTGTAAATGTGGGTAATGGCCACTGCCCAAGCTTCCTCAAACGAGATCACTGATGTGGATGTGTTTGCAAATTATAAAGTAGTCTGTATGAACAACAGCTATGATTAGGGAACACTTTCGAGGACACACACTCTGCTAAGTACCTTACCTATGTCAATGTATTTAATCCTCAAAACATTCTAAAGGGAGGTATATACTAATACTATCCCTTTTTTATAAATGAGGAAACTGAGTCTCACAGAGGTACAATGACTGGCTCAGTCACTCAGCAAGCACGTAACAGCTGGGACTCCAACCCAGGACTGACTACAGACTCTGGATCATAACCAGTGCACTCTCCTGCCTTTGGAACCATTTTCCAAAGATGGGCCAAGGAACCCCAGTCTCCAAACATGTCTATGTGATCAAATAAATGTGAGGAAACTTGATCTGCTAGCTCCCTGTTAAAGACTCACTATGCTCATCTCAACACATTCAAGGCTCTGAAAAGTCCTGCAGCAAGGAAAACAACAAGATGCTGTTTCCCAGAGTTAGGCGACCACTGTGGCCAAAGAAACTGGTGTTCCACGGAACACACCTTGGGAAACGTGATCACAAGGTAGCAGGTTAGCAACTCGCCTGATAAGATCTGGAGTGAGGGAGAAAAAACAGAGATTCACAATGAAACTTAACACTGGTATTCAAAGAGCATTACTCAGCTGGCCAGAGTTGGGAGACAGAGGAAGAACTCTGTCTTTCGCCACCTCTGTCCCGGATCCCTGGCCTAGAGTGAGAAGAGCAAAGGACTGTGAAGCGAAGATGTTGCCCTTTGCTCCCTAGGCTGGGGAAGGCACCTGAACAGAGGCCATAGCTAGTCTGGTGGGGAAGGGCCCAGTCCTTACCCAGTGGACGGCTCTGCTATCTTCGCGTTGGCTGTCGGTGCTGAGGGTGGCCCACGTCTTTCTGGGCAGGGTCCTGGCATTCCCTTTGATCCATGGAAGCTGCCTCCCTACAAGGAAGCGAAAGCCACCGTCAGCTGGAATGTGTGTGACGACTGCAGATTTACCTGCTGTGCTGCCAAGGTTTTCTGAGTGCCTGCTCAGTACCAGGCCCTGGGCTAGGGTCTGGGGTGACAGGAGAGAATCAGGCAGCATACCTGCCTCCCAGACCTCAGTCTACTGGGGAGATGCCAAGTCAACAATTACAATCTTGAGTGCCCAGGGGTCTGGTGGGGGAAATCCAGGAGCTATGGAAACACGGAGGCATAGGACTCAGACTAGTAGGGTCACGGAAGGCTTCCTGGAGGAAGTGTTGCCTGAGTTGACTCCTGAGGGAGAACAGGGTTGGAGAAGAGCATTCCAGGCAAAAGAAACAGCACAGGCTTCCCTGGAGGGGAAAGAACATGACATCCAGAGAATGCTGAGTGGTTCAGACTCGCTAGGTCTAGGTCTAGAGGTGGGACGTGGCAAGAGATGAGCTGTACTGGGGTGGGCTGTGTCTAGGCAAAGACACAGTCTCTGCCCAGACACACAACCTCAACTAAAACACAAAATCCATTCATCATCTATTAGCCAAAAAGCATTTAGTGAGCATGTACTATAGGCCAGGCACTCTGCTCAAAACTGGGGATACAAGAGTGAACAAGGTAAATCGGAAGGGTGGGGAGAAAAGTGTGATTGGACTACAGTAGCGGTAACTTAGGGAGCTGTGGGAGCAGAGAAGGAGCATCTAAACGAGCCAGGAGCTGGGAGTGTGGCACAGACATTGGGGAAAGCCAAGGGATACTTAAAAAATACCATTTCCCACAAAAAAGAACCAGAGCTCTTTGGAGAAATGGTAGATTTCAGGTCTAGGGCAGGAATCCTACAAGATAACCCTGTAACACTTTGTCTTACCAGAAAACAATAGAGGTATCAAAATATATTAGGGTAGTGTCAAAAGAAGTCAGAAACCAATCTGAAAAAGCTCACACTGGCCAAAGATGGGACTGTCTGAGCATAAGAATAATAACTGCAATGGATTAACAACAGCTAATATGTTTAAGAAGCCCTGGTGGCAAAATGGTTAAGAGCTCAGGCTGCTAACCAAAAGGTTGGCATTGTGAATCCACCAGCCGCTACCTGGAAACCCTATGGGGCAGTTCTACCCCGTTCTGTAGGGTCACTCTGAGTTGGAATTGACTCAATGGCACACAATAACAACAACAAAATACTTAAATCCATGCTAAAATATATGCAAAAACAAACAAACAAACAAACAAAAAACCTCACTAGCCACCTTTGGAGCATGCTAGGGACCTTTGGAGGGTGCTAGGGAAAACTAGTAAATAAAGGAAACAAAGAAAGCATGTATAGTGCTCTATCCTAGAGCACCAAATAGCTGATGAGAGCAAAATTTCTTTCTTATAAAAATGTTCAAAGTAATAAACAAAGGAGGAAAGACAGAACTAGAATGGGATCATTTTGCAACCCCTAAAGAATCTAGACAATGATCACTAATGGCTGCAAATACCACAAAAACAAAGACAACCAAATATTATATACCTCCCGGATGGAAAGGTACACCATGACCTATGAAGCAGTCTTGCTTTAAAACAACAACAAAAACCCAAAAACCTCAAACCTGAGTTATCTGCTCAAGTTTCTAGATCTATTTTCCAATTTATAGGAAACACAGAAGAGGAAGGAACATGTTAAACAGCACCACAGGGATCAAAATCAGCAAAATCCAGAACATGGAATATTCTCTAGGAGAGATGACTTAATTTCTTCTTCAACAACCACAAAACTGCAAGGATATATAAAAACAAAGGGGGAACTTAGAGATTAGCACTGTTCAATAGAACTTTCTCAGACGATGGAAATGTTCTATGTCTGTGCTCTCCAATATGGCTACTGAAGCACTTGTACGTGCCTAGTGTAACTACGGAACTGAGTTTTTAATTTTAGTTAATTTAAATTTAGTCATATGTGGCTTCTGACTACCCTAGTAGACAGTGCAGTTATAGACAAAGAAACCTGAAAGATGTATCAACCAACTACAATAAGTGGACTTTATCTGGATCCTGATCCAAACAAATAAACTTATGATAAATTTATGATGTTTATGAGACAACTGAGTCCTTGCGTGGTGCAAATGGTTAACTCGATGGCTGCTAACCAAAAAGGCTGGAGGTTTGAGTCTCCCCAGAGGCACCTTGGAAGAAAGTCCTGGCGATTTATTTACAAAAAATCAGCCACTGAAAATCCTCTGGAGCACAGTTCTAATCGGACACACATAGGACTGCCATGAGTCAAAACTGAACTGGTTATGAGACAAGGGGAAATTTGATATTTGAAGATAAATTATTTTTTTAGATGTGATAATGGTGTCAAGTTAAACTTTAGTCAAACATTCACAGACAAAATTAAATGCTGTCTGGGATTTGCTTCAAAATAAGGTGGGGAGGGGCAGAGATCAAATAAGATTAGCCAAGAGCTGATAATTGTTAGAAGCTGGTGATGGGATCAAGTGAGTTTATTATACAATTCTATCTACCTCAGTATAAGTTTGAAATATTTCATTTTTTCAAAAGTTACAGGAGAATATTTATTAGCATTCACAGATGATTGCGACATATATACTACAGAGTAAAAAAATTAGGTTAGAAGACAGTACATACACTGTGATCCCATAAAAATTACTTTATTTTTATCTGTATGTGCAGAAAATGTTTGGAAGGGAACATATCAAAACAGTAACAATTTATCCTGTGTGGTGAGATTACACTTTCTTCTTCTGATTAGCATTTTCTAATTTCTCTACAATTAACATGAATCACTTGATAATACAATAAGTGAAAATGAACAGCAATAACCAACTTAGCACCTCACTGAGGTAAAGAATATCAGCTTCAAGAGGGTATTTTAGGGCGATGATTGTAAAGCTGGGCTGTGTAGGCTGCCTCAAGAAAGCCAGACACTGACCTGCTGATTGCCCAGAGTGTGCAGCTCCAGCGAGGTCAGAACGAAGGAAAGGAGTCCATAGACACACATGCACGCGGTGCTGGTGGTGCACTGAAACAGCAAAGGAGTCAGTGAATAATTCTGAGTAACACAACTCTTCACAGATTTAGCCTAATTTTAATATATTAATATAGTCCCAGTAAATAAACGGGAAGAGAATCCAAATCCTTATAATTTTCCTAATTTAGTTCCAAGATCAGGAAGGCAAAGGGAAAAAAGAGAAGGTAGGAACCATAAATATTACAACATAGTAAAAAAAAAATAAAAAAGAAACTGCTTTAAAAATGATCAAAGTTTGAGTGGGGGAAAAAGAAAACCATATTGAGCCTAGAGAAAGAACTGTCTATCTATGTGCTGATGCAAATGCCCAAACTGCTATTAGATAAATCAACCAGTGACAGCAAGTGGGGCCTGTTGGCTGAGGTTTCATTTTAGCACTTTAAAGCAGACTACACCGTGCCACTCAAATTAAGCCCTACTACAAGACTCAAGAGAATTTCCTAGTAAAAACACCAGACTTAATGGTCTGACTGAGACTGGAGGAACCCCGGAAAGCATGGCCTCCGGATTCTCAATCAGCCTAGAACTAAAACAATATCTGAGGCCAACTGTTCAGACAAAGATTGGACTGGACTGTGGGACATAAAATGATACTCGTGAAGAGTGTGCTTCTTTCTTAGCTCAAGTTGATACATGAGACTGAACAGGCAGCTCCTGTCCAGAGGTGAGATGGGAAGGCAGAGAGGGTTAAGAGCTGGTTGAACGGACATAGCAAATCGGGGCGAAAGGAGGAATGTGTTGTCACAGTATGGGGAGAGCAATTAGGGTCACATAACAATGTATGCATAAACTTTTGTGTAAGAGACTAACTTGAAATGTAAACTTTCACTTAAACTACAACAATAAACAAACAAACAAAAAGACTCATGAGAATTTCTAATTCGTCCTGTTAGAGTTGAATAAGTAAGTCCCCCAAAAGATTTCTCCAGTCAATGTGGTCAAAGCTGTCTTCTAGGAGTATGCATACTGGCTAAGAGTCAGACATAACTGGTTCAAACTATACCCATCTGCCACTTACTAGCTGTTACTGTTATGCTGAGGTAAATTACATCTGAGTCTCAATTTCCTAATTTGCAAAACAAGGATAATAATCCCTAACACAAAAAGGAGTTATATTATTCAGTACAACATGGATAAACCTTGAAAACATTACGCTAAGTGATATAAGTTAGACAAAAAGACAAATATTGTACAATCCTACTTACATAAAATATCTAGAATAGCCAAATGCATAGAGACAAAAGTGGTTACTAAGGCTGGGGAAGGGGGAAATGGCGAGCAGCTACTTAAGGGATACTGAGTTTCTGTTTGGAGGGATGAAAAACTATTCGAAATAAATAGTGGTGAGGGCTGTACAACTTAATGAATGTAATTAATGTCACTGAATTGTACACTTAAAAAATGGCAAATTTTTTTTAAAATTTTTTTATTGTACTTTAGATGAAGGTTTACAGAATAGTTGCTCATTAAACAGTCAGTACACATATTGTTTTATGATATTTGTTAACAACCCCACAACATGTCAACACGCTCCCTTCTCGACCTTGAGGACCCTTTTTTTGGTGAAAATATGCATAGCCAAAGTTACACCATTTTGAAAGTTTCTACATGTACAATTCAGTAACATCGATTACATTCTTCCAGTTGTGCTGCTATTCTCACTATCCTTTTCCAAATTATTCCATCACCATTATCTTCAATTCACTGTTCCCTAGGCTTCCCATCAAACCTTTTGAGTTGCTGTTGTCAATTTGATCTCACATAGATAATTCTTTTTTTTTTTTTTGTACCTTAGAGAAACGTTTGCAGAACAAATAGTTTCTCATTAAACAGTACACATATTGCCCAATGACAATGGTTAACAATGCGATGACATGTCAAAACTGTCCCTTCTCAACCTTGGGTTCCCTATCACCAGCTTTCCTGTCACCTCCTACCTTCTAGTCCCTGTCCCTGGACTGCTGTGCCTCATTAGTCCCGTTTTGTTTTACGAGGCTGTCCAAACCCCGGCTGAACGGTGAACTTTGGGAGGGGCTTCACCACTGAGATAAAAGGGTGTCCAGGGGCCATACTCTCAGGGTTTCTCCAGTCTGTCAGACCAGTAAATATGGTCTTTTTTTGTGAGTTAGAATTCTGTTCTACATCCTTTTCCAGCTCTGTCCAGGACCCTCTATTGTGATCCCGGTCAGAGCAGTCAGTGGTGGTAGCCAGGCACCATCTAGCTTTACTGGACTCAGTCTGGTGGAGGCCTTGGTAGCTGTGGTCCATTAGTCCTTTGGACTAATCTTTTCCTTCTATCTTGTTCTCTTCATTCTCCCTTGCTCCCAAAGGGTTGAGACCAGGCTTTTAAGACCTCAGACACTACTCAACAAGGTAGAACGTAGAACATTGTCTTTATAAACTGTGTTATGCCAATTGAGCTAGATGTTCCCCAAGACTATGGTCCGCACAGCCCAGCAATTCAGTCCCTCAGGGAGTTTGGAAGTATCTATGGAGCTTCCATGACCTTTCCTTGTACAAGCTGTGCTGGCTTCCCCAGTAATGTGCACTGTTAAAATGGCAAATTTTTTGTTATACAGGTAGTCCCCAACTTACTACGTATTCGAGTTATGACAAATTGCACTTAAAACCAAATTTTTTTGGGGGGGGCAGGTACATCTTATTGTTAGTACAGTAATATGTACTACAAACAATGCTGTAGCACGTAATTTGCTGTTATCTTTCTCAGGTATTCATTCACAGATGTTTGCTGTAATGTTTCCAACCCCCAAAGACAAAGAAAACTCAGATTTATGAAGATACTGATGATAAAAGGCAATAATAATGAAAACTAAAAGATGTACTCAACTTATGATCAGAACCCCATCAGAATGGTAAGTCGAGGACTACCTACGTATATTTTAGCACAATTAAAAACAAAAACAGTGTTAAAAGGATCAAATAAAATAATGTATAGAAAGTGCTGAGTACGGTATCTGGTCATATTAAATGCTCCATAAATAATAGTAAAAACATTATCCACATCACTATTACAATGGCTCATTAACGACGTTATGCCCGCTCTCTGCCCATTCTCATACTCACATGCCAGCAGTGTTGGACTTAAATCATTTCCCCCACTGGCAAGTGACCGGAGGAGCCGGGTCAAGTACTGAAATACACTGAGCTGGATGGCTTTGCCACCTATCTTCCGGACAATATTGCTTGTCTCTTCTGGGTTCAGGGTGTGACGGAGGACAGTCCAGGCCAAAAGCACCGGAGCATGAAGTGGAATGTCCCCAAAGGTCAACATCAAAAGGTCCATATCATATTGAGAAAGAGAACACCATCTGTGTCATTGAACAGAAAGGCTCAAGACTCCTTAACAAGATTCTTCATCATACTCAGTAAGCCTTTCACTCATCTCTACTAGCCTCTCTCTCCCAATCGGACATTTTATTTACTCTGCTCAAAATCCCAGCCACCACATTAATAAAATCCTCTTCCATTTAACCATAATTTTATTTTCTGCTTTTAAATGGTGTCAATTTAAGATTATAAAATACATGTTCAAATGGAAGACTCTTAGGAAATCTGACCCTGATCCTTCTTGAACTTTCCATGATTATCTCCTCATTTTCTATCTTTCTACCCATCCCATCTCAATGTCCTTCCCCTTTCCTTTTCTTTCATAGGCCCCATACAGGCAGACAATCCCCAAGGTTCTGTCCTTGGTCCTCTTTAGTCCTTCCACTATCTGCATGAGGCTCCTCTCGCTCTCACAGATTAAACTATAACCTCTGTAGATGACTGACTGACAAATCCGAGATTTCTTTCAGATCCAACTAACTGCTTAATTATGTAGAACCTCAAATTCCACAACAATGAAAACTCTACGTAACCAAGTGGTTAACAACATACTACTAACTATCAACCATCCCCAAAAGCAAAGAGGCTGTTCCAAGTTCACCTGAGAAATAAGCCCATCCTGGGAAAATTGGTGCAGTTCTCTTCTGTCATCCAAAGCACACTTGTGCAGGGACTCGATATCCATGCCTTCCACCAGAATAAGGGCACTGAAGTAGCTGGAAAGAGAAACAGTACCACAGTGTCATAATCGCTGTTATGAACATCACTGGAGAATAAAGTGAGAATAAGGCACTTCAATAACAACAAAGTTATTGAGATATTTTACTTTTTGTTTTTTGTACTAAGTTTTGAAATCCAGTATTTTAAACTTCCAGCACATCTTAATTCAAACCAACCACATTTCAATTGCTCAATAGTCACATGTGGCTTGTGCTTACCATATCGGACAGCACAGATCTGGTACTAAAGCTTTCTATAGCCACCAATCACACCTGACCCAGGTAAATCGTCTCACCTCTTATGCGTGTATCTTTGCTCACAGAGACACCAAACCTGTTGCCGTTGAGTCGATTTTGACTCAAAATGACCCTACACAACAGAACAGAACTGCCCCATAGGGTTTCCAAGGCTTAAATCTTTACGTAAGTAGGCGGCCACATCTTTCTTCCATGGAGCCACTGGTGGGTTCCAACTACCAAGCTTTCGGTTAGCAGCCAAGTGCTTTAACCACTACCACCAGGGATTCTTTTACAGAGAGAACAGACCCCAAAACATGGATACAGCCACCGCCATAAACAGAGAAAAATATAAGAAACTTGACAGCCTATGACCCCAAAGAGGGCAAGGAACACATCTGCCTTGCTCACTAATCACTGTCACCAGTATTTGCACAGTGGCCTGCAACAGATGCTCAACAAATTTTTGTGGAATGAATGGATGGATGCTTTAGATGAAGACAGTAAGTAAAAGAGCAGAATATAACATGCATTTTGAGAGAACATGTCCCTCTCAATACCAGCCTTTACACCCTGTATGACCTGAATGAAACATGGTAGTACACTCATCCATTTCCCCATCCATTAGTGTGGCCAGTCAATATGGCAAAGCTATCTCATTCTCACTCACTCACATAACCACAGGAGTATCAATGTTCTAAACATTGTACAAGTTTTGTGACCTTCAATTCATTCTGACTTCCCCAATCCGATCCACAATAGGATCCACGGTCTCATCCACCAGGTTGGTGCCTGTTGGTCTGCCTGCTACCAAATCCTTGTTCTTTAAACATCTTAGCTAATACCAATAGGTCACTAGGTGCCATCTCAAAGTAGGCATAATAAAGGAAAATAATTTCTAGCAACATGGACTGTTCCCGAAGGCACTGAACAAACCAGCAAGACACCTGGCGCTCAGTCTGCACAACCAATGAAGAAAAAACAAAAAGAAAAAGAGAAATAAAGTGAGGTTAAAAAACATAGTTTCATTCTTTCTTCCTTCCTTTCTATCTATCTACCCATTTCTAAACCAAATAATATACTGCACAAACTACTCTGCATCTTGCTTTTTTCACTTAACAATATATCTTAAAGATTTTTTCCAATAACAGTATATAAAGAATTTTCTTATTTTTTATTCTTTTTATAGCTGTATAGTAATTTACCGCATGCATACACCATAAATCATGCAGCCAGATCCCTCATAATTTTTAATATTGCATACTATTCCACTGCATGGAAATGCTATAATTTATTTTAACCAGCCTACCTGGATGGCGTTTAGGTAATTACCAATCTTTTGTCATTGAAATCAATGCCACACAACTGATAGAAAAATGAGACAAAAAATCAGTGAAGACACAGAAGATCTGGACAACTCTAACAAGACTAATATTATAGAACACCACACCCAACTACTGTCAAATACGTATTCTTTTCAACTGTACACGGTACATTCACCAAGACAGATCATACGTTCAAACATAAACCATAGGATAGTAAATTTTAAAAGACTGAAATTATATAAAGTATATTCTATGACCACAACTGAAATCAAACTAGAAATTGATAACAATTAGCTATTTAGGAAAATGTCATATGTTTGGAAATTAAACAACACATTTCTAAATAACACATGATTAAAACCAATCACAAGGGAAATTAGAAAATATTTTGAACTGAATAATGATAATGATAATACAATACATAAAAATTCATGGGATGCAGCTGAAAGCAATGCTTGAAACAAAATTTATAGTTATTTATTAGAAAAGATCTAAAATTAACTAAGTTTTCACCGTAAGAAATCAGCAAAGGACCAAATTAAATCCAAAGTAAGTAAACAGAAATATGAAGGAGCAGAGATTAATGAAGATATAGGTATCTAACCAAGATAAATGAAAACCGATGTCTACACAAAAGCCCATATGCTAATGTTCACAGTCCATTATTCATAACAGCCAAAAAATGGAAACAACCTAAATGTCCATCAGTTGATCAATGTATAAACAAACACTGGTAAATCTGTACCCTGGAATATTATTCAACCATAGAAAGGAATGAAGTACTGTTACATGCTCCAACATGGATGAATCTCAAAAACACTGCTCAGTGAAAGATGACAAACAGAAATGACTATATACTGTATGATTCAAATTATATGAAAGTCTGAAAAATGTAAAACTATAGTGACAGAAAGCAGATTAGTGGTTGCTTGGGGCAGAGGTCAGACATTGACTACAAAGGGGCATGAGGGAACTTCCTGGGGTAAAATGTTCTATATATTGATCATGCTGGTGCTTACTGCACATAACTGCATACAACTGCCAAAACTCATCAAACTGTACATTTAAAATAAATGAATTCTGGATGTGAGTTATACCTTAATAAAGCTGGGGTGTGGGAGAATGCTATAGATCTGTCATTTATATAACTCATTTCACATAAGTATGAATGTATTTGTAGGATAAATTCCTAAAGGAACTATAGGGTCAAAAGATGTGTGCTTTTCCTATTTTCAGATACTGTCATAATTTATATTAAAAGTTGTACCAATTTATACCTATACAGCAAAATATGAGAGTACCCATTTTCCCATCCCTTGGGCAAGAGTGTTATTATGTGAATCTGTTTACTGCTTTGGCCCTTTTTTCTCTGGGGCTATTGGTTTTCTACTACTTGATTTCTAAGAGTTCCTTACATTTCAAGGGTATCAGCCCTTTTTGATATGAGTTTCTCTTTTGACTTTGTTTATAGCATTATTGGGGAGATTTATCTTGCAAAGGTTTTCTATTTGATGCTGCTGGATTTATCTCTTTTTTTTTCTTCTTTTATGGCTTCTGAGGTTTACTTAAAAAGACCTCTCCCAATCAAAAACAAACAAAAACTCCCATATTTTCCTTCAGTGCCTTAACAGTTGTATTTGCTTTGTTTGTTTTTAATTTTAATCACTGATATATCTAAATTTTATTTTGGTAGAAAGTAGTAATTAGAGATACAGCTAGATTTTTTTCTACATGGTTACCCTGTAGTTTTAACACCATTTATTGAATAATCCAACCTTTTCCCCACTGATCTGAAATGTCACCTTTATCATACATTCATTTCCTATCAGTCTTTGGGTCTACTTCTAGATTTTCTATTATGCTCTGTTCATCAGTCCTAAGGATTACAGGAGGGCACATACCATAAGGTTTCCATGTGTCTCCCATGTTGGTGCTTCAGTTTTATAAAGCTCTTCAAATTGCTGTCTGTATTTGGAAACTAGCTCCTTCTCTAATTTATCGACACAGTCTGCATATTCAACCTTAAAAAAATCAAGAGTAAGTTATACCTAGAGTAAAAGGTAAATATTCAAAAGTATATGAAAATGAATAATATAGAATTATTACAAAGGGCTCAATGATAGAGCACAAAGAGGCAAGAGGCCTAAATGGGCTTACCCTGTAGGGGTGCCTTTCATATTGGAAGTATGTGAGAAGGTGTAAAACACAACGAAGAATACAGGTTCTTTCCTCATAGTAATAATCAGCAATCTGAGAAGAACCAAAAGATTCAAAATCAGTTATTCATCTTTACACAGAAGACACTCAATTTTAAGTTTGCTGGTAAAGAAATTGCTTAAAGATGTGACAAGTTAGCTTTATATAAGCAATCACAGAAACAGATACACATTGAGGTAGTCCAAAAGAAAGCAAAACACCTTCATAAACCAGGATAAGTTAATTCATGCAAGATAAAAGGAATTATTATTTAATAATATAAACAAGTTTCCAAACAAGTTCTGTAGCATCATTTCTCAGTCAGAGCACTCAAGTAACACACAATGTTATAAACTGACAGGCCAAATATATCAAAGCAAATATGAAAATACCTCTGATACATGTCTTAACTGCTAAAAACTAATGTATTTTATTCTCACTAAATACCAAATAGGAAATTACTTAAGTATCCATCGTCAAATTCCATTTAAAAATGGGATTCTAAGTGAAACTGTTGCTGGGGGAAGAGGGAAGAAGGGATAGAGGAATAAAGAAATACAAATGAATCCTATTGGATTTAGAACTAGAGAAAAAATATCCATGACCCAGTTCTCAGCACTACCGACTGAAGAACATCCTCTGGTAAAACTCCTCATCTAGGTTCAATGGAAAAAAGCCTCCTATTTCATAAATGAGTGAATACGCGTCTTTGCTAAGACCTTAGTGCTTACCCAACAAAAGAGTCAATGGTGAACAATGCTCAGGGAGAACAAAGCTGCCACTCAATTTTACATCAAAGAATGAAAACGGTGACTACTACTGACCTTCAGGATCAAGGCCTGGCTCTGCCTCTCGTCTTGTAGTATCGTCTGAAGGAAAACAAAGCAGACAAGAAGCCACCTTACAGGTTAAACTCAATTCACAAAGTCAAAGGTACACATCATCATCTCATCCCTCAAGATTAAAACTGCCATTCATTCCTGGAAACATTTTTTACCTAAGCATATCCAAACCTGAGCTCAAATCCCCTCGCTCTCCTCTTGCCTCAATTTCCTCATATGTAAAATGAGGGGTTGGGCAGGCTGGATGGTTTCTCAAGATCTTTTCAACTCTGATATCACTCCTCCAAGTCTAAGGACAGACCTCAGCTTGAAATACATGTTTTTTCAAGCCTTTAGAAAGCCCTTCCTGAGAATGGCTATATCTCATCACCTACCTCTGTTGCAAAGAACTGGTAGCAAAATCCTGTAGCAAAAAACTGGAGCAAAAATCTAAAACCAACAAGCAAAAGGATAAAGGCAGTAGAAAGGAGCTGGACATAACCACAAACCTTCAGTGAGTCCCGAGTACCCCTGTAATCCTCTTGAAGGTAACACTGGAGTAACTGCACACTCTGTTCTTCATCAAGACCCTGAAATACACAGGTTATAAGTGAGGAACAGCCACCTCAGCTCAGAAATCATACACAGAATACCAAGCATTCTGAAGACTTGTCCTCTGGAATGAACACAGGACTTAAATAAACACAAGTCCTTTCAAGAGATTTCTTATAGCATAATTTTAACCCAAATACGAGAAAAACGTACATGTAATTTGTACAATAATGCCAGAAACAAATGTGCTTATTCATGATCATTATTAATATAGCAGCAGGCAAGATCTGGGCTTCCAAAATTGAAAGCAATTAGCTATATATTTAAATACAAACTAGTTACCTTAAAAACCACATTGAATATTTTTTCAAGCACAGCATGCTCAATTTAATGCTCAAAACTAAAATAAACTGAATTTTCACTGACAATCACTAACAATGGAACCATGCACATTCACAATGTACGTAATAAACGGAGATAGTTCTAATTTTTACTCACCAAAAACTTGCTGATTCTTAAACCCAGTTCTTTCAGTGGTGAAGCTACATCTTTGTTAGCTTTCACTTTTTCAGCTGAACTTGGACTATGAAAAGAACAATGAATCATTTCCTCATTCTTAATAACCACCTAGGGGTTTAAAATAAAAATACTGATATTTTTACTACAGACCTTTTTTGCATTTTAGGTGCCTAAAAAATACACACACACACACACACACACACACACATACACACAAACACACAAACACACAAGTTCAACTCTATAGACTTTATAACACAAACTGATTATTTCTAAGTAATAAATATACTATATGTCTGTTACAAACCATCATTATTACAGTATCTACTATTTGTAGGTATATAAAGTTACATTAATTATTTCTGATCCTTACAACTACCCTGAAAGGTAAATAATACTATCCCCATTTTACAAGTGGAATTACCAACACTTAGAAAGATTAAATAACCTACCAAAAATCCCACAGCTAATAAAAAGTTGAGTGGAAATTTAAAACCAGGTCTGTTAGTATACATACATATATTAACTACCTCTGTCCACTGACATAGCCTAGAAGCTAAAACACCTTAGTAGCAGCGAGCACTTCCAGCATCCAGATCTTGGTTTCTAAATACCATTCTCCAATAAAAGGTACCAGCACTCCTTGGAGAAATGGCTGATTCTAGGGCTGGCGCAGGGAAAAAAACAAGATGAATCTGGTGCATCTTATACTGCTAGGAAATAAATGCTCAAAAAACAAAAGGATGGAGACATGTCAAAACCACACAGAAGGTACTAACCGTTTAATGAAAAAGTATTTGTTCCACGAACCTTCATCTAAGGTACCAAAAAGAAAAGGATTATCTATTGGAGATCATATTGACAACAGCAACTCAAAAGGTTTGATAGGAAGCCTAGAGGCAGTGAGTTGAAGATAATGATGATGGAATAATTTGGAAAATGATAGTGAGAACAGCAGCACAACTGGAAGAATGTGATCCATGTCACTGAATTGTACATGTAGAAACTTCTGAAATAGTGTAACTTTGGCTATGTATATTTTCACCAAAGAAAAAGGTCCCCTAAGGTCGAGAAGGGAGAGTGTTAACATGTCGTGGGGTTGTTAACTAATGTCATAAAAACAATATGCGTACTGACTGTTTAATGAGAAACTATTTGTTCTGTAAACCTTCATCTAAAGTACAATAAACAAAAATTGACAGAAAAAAAAGACACAGAAGGCAACCTAAAAGAGCTCCCAATTTTCAGAGATGGAACAAAATATAAAATATATATAAAATAAATATATATGAGTCCGTATCATATAATTAAATGAATAGTAAAATGAGGGAGAAAGAAAAAAATCTTCCCTACAGAAGAATTCCAAATAATATACATAGATACTACCCTCTCCAGGAGGTGGAATTTAATTCCACCAGCACCATTCCATACTGAGGGTGGGCTACACTTACTGACTCGTTTCTAAGGAACAGAGCAGCAGGGCAGAGAATAAAGTAACTTTACAGAGAACAAATTTGGCAAACACTACCTTAACCAAGTGACCGAGGTTAACATCACCAGTGATTTCATGTGGTTGTCATGTAACCTCTGATATGTGATAAGAATGTGCTTCACCTCTGTGTATTGACCCAAAAACCAATAACCCCTGTCTAATACAGAGAAAAACATCAGACAAATACAAATTGAGGGCACTCTAAAAAATACTTGACCAATCCTCCTCAAAACTGTCAAGGTCATGAAAAACAAGGAAAGAATGAGAAACTGTCATAGCCAAGAAGAGACTAAGGAGTCATGACAACTAAATGCAATGTGGTACCCTGGGTTGGATCCTGGAACAGAAAGAGGACATTAAAGGAAAAAAATGGTTAAATTCAAATAAAGTCTGAAGTTTAGTTTAAAACAAAAACATGTTTGTCAGACTTTAAATCCCGTATTACTTAAAGGGAATTTCTCTCTTTAAAAAAGAAACTAAATGCCACAAATGGCCATTCTGTGAATTAAAGCACGCTGTTGTTGTTTTTGGATTTTTTTTTTAAAAGAGACTCTTACATTTCACAGAAAATTCACAACATAAAGGCTAGTATAGGAGTAAACAATAAGTTCCAAAAGAGGCAACACAGAATGATGATTAAGAACACAGACGCTGCAGTAAGACTACCAGGTTCAAATCCTGGTTCTACCACTTACTAGCTGTGCCACCTGAGGCAAGTTACTTAACCTCTTTGTGTCTCGGTTTCCCCATCTATAAAAGGGAAACAATGATAATAAGAGTACCTAAATATGATAATAAAGTAATTACCTCCCTTTTTGAAGTTCATATATTTTAGATATATAGTGAAGTATTTACAGATAAAATCATATGATGCCTTGGATTTACTTCAAAATAATTACACAACAAGGGTTACTAGATGAACAAAAAAAAGTTCTTTACTAACTTAAGAGAGTGAAAACAGAAAGTGAAAATGTAGTAACTTCAGCAGAGGTTCAGAAGTAGGAAAAAAAATGAAGGAGGGTTGGGAACTGTGGTGTGGAACAGAATGAGATTCGGACTAGGAATTAAAACAAATTTCTAGTTCTGCAAGCTGTATTCTCTTCTTTTTTAACTATTTTATATTTTATTATTGCTTATTTTTCACAGCCCAATAAAAAAATCTATATATTCACCAAAAAATAATATAGTACCTATCTCAAAGGGATGTTGGGAAGATTAAACGACTTAATATCAGTCAAGTGCTTAATCACTGGAACATAGAAACACTATGTAAATGTCAGCTGCTATTATCTTTGTTTATTGCTACATCCCAGTATTCAGTGCTCACATTGTCTCACATAAACACGGTGGACCCCAAATGATATTAAAAATATTAGTTGAATATATAGAAATCCTCACTCCCAGACACTAGGGTCATACAATTTAATTCTCCAATACCGTATTTCTAGAATAAATTTTTCTTTCTTTCAATAGACAGAAAAATCTGCCCTACTCTTTTCCACTGATAACCAAATTGTATTCTCTTTGATCTACATAACCCAGCAATATCATAAATATATGAGGATGGCTTCATCTATGCCAGCTTCCTCAGGGGAATTTCTCTAACAGATACATGGAATAGCCATACCCGGGAGGTCTATAGGAGGAAAGCCCCTCTAACAACTGCTGCCAATGTTTTTTCAGTTCTGCCTCAATCTGATTCTGGAAAAGAACAAGGCAATTATACAAATGCAATTTTAATCAGTCTCCAGGATCATACTGAGGATTACATATTCCTTTGAGTCTTTTTAATATGCATCTTTCCTCACAATTGAAATCATTTTGAATATAGAATTCTGTAGCTTGCTTTTCTATGCTTAACATTATAACATAACAATTTAACCTTGTTTTTATGAAAATCTTGATAAACATACTTTCTAGCGGTTACATAATTTCTACCAAGTGGCTAGATTATAACTTATTCACCATTCCTCCAATGTTAGACACACATAAGCTGACTGTCTAACATTCAGACCTTGTGCACAAAATTTTTTCAGAATTTCTCTTAAGATACACTTCTAGAAGAGGCATATCAAAAAATGTGAAGGGTCTAAAGAGTATAGCATTCATTAGGTTAATTACAATAATAAGAACCACAGTTAATAACTGAATGTTATCACAACACTTTAACCTCACAGGGTCAGAATATCTGAGGAGCAACATAAAGAACTGCCCTTTAATGACTATATACTTGGAATTATCTTAGAAACTACAGCCTCTATGACCTAAAGGAGCTAGCCAACTAGCCAGCCTAAATGGAAAAGGAAGAAAAGACCAAGTACAGTATGAGACAGAGAAAAGACCTGAGAATCTTTCTTGGCCTGAGGTAACAGAATGGTATTTGTACCCCTACCCTTAGCAGCCAATGAAGCAGCACTGGTAACTTTTCAGGAAAGGAATCACTAAAGTACAAAGAAAGGTAGAAATTTAGAAAACTTCAGCAGCTAAACTATAAGATGTATCTTGATTTCAGCAGAGAGATGAAGGGAATGCATGTTTACCCAGTTTGGGGAATAAAAAATATCTTTACTTCCTACTTCAAAGAGAAGGCAGGTTTTTTGGTAATGTTTAAGCTACACAAAAAAACATATGAATCCACTCAAGAACGCCACCACTTACCAGGTCTCTCCGAGCTGACCTTCCAAGCTGAATTGCCCAGTTCTCTATTGCTCCTGAAAACTAAGAGACAGCAAAGAGGTAATTTTGCTCTTTTAGACTCTACAGACTTGACTAAGCTGCCTCATAGCTATTCTGTCTACCATCCTGAAGCAAAACACTCAATATACAAAACAATTTGTTAAAATTTTGGAAAAGTAATCCTGTTATATTGTTCTTAGGAATTTGATGTTCAAAATAAAAATTAAAAAACTAAAGTATGAGATGTTAACCTAAATCAGTCAGGTATTGTATTAAAAAATGAGGATGGCCACCACAGTTCACCACACCTAAGATGTATTAATTGCAAGAAATATCACTGTTTGTGTGCTAAGAAAAAATGCTGCTAATAAAAACCAAACCAAACCTATTGCCATCAACTCAATTCCAACTCATAAAGACCCTACAGCACAGAGCAGAACTGTCCCATAGGGTTTCCAAGGCTGTAATCTTTATAGAAGCAGACTGCCACATCTTTCTCCCGTGCAGCGGCTGGTGGATTTGAATCTCTGACCTTTTGATTAACAGCCGAATGCTTAACCACTGCACCACCAGGATACCTATGATGCTAATAAGCTGTAACAATTCATCAATTATAAGACATACTCTGATTTCAGAGATAATTAAAAGTGTGAAAAAATGTGTATCCTAGGATTGCAGTAAGACTTCTCTGCTAAGAAGGCAGCTCAATTTAATATTTCATCTCTCTCTTTCTCATTACAGAGGTGATGCTGAGGCAGCGGTTAAAACAATTTACTGCTAATCAAAAGGTGAGAGGTTGGAAACCCCCAGCGACTCCTTGGGAGAAAGATATGAAATATGTGGCAGTCTACTTTCATGAAGAGTTACAGCCCTGGAAACTCTATGGGGTAGCTGTGAGTCGGAATCGACTTAACGGCAGCGTGTTTGGGTTTTGGCTTTCTCATTACAATGCAGTGACTAATAAAGAAGAAAACAATTAGGTACATTTCAGGGCTACCTTGACCTCCAGAATTTTTTTTAAATGTATAATTCGTTTTCTCAATCAAGTAAAGTCTAACAGTCATGAACAGTACTAGTGTTCATCCCCTTATTAATGAACTCCCACAAGGTATGACATGCAATGTTAGACACGAGATAAAAAACACATATTAGACAGAGCCCCTGCCCTCAGTGAGCTCTTCAAATACACCAAGTACTTACTCCAGTTCCTTCCTTTATTCATGCCTTTAGAATTTCAGGAAACACTTACGTTCACACCCATGATCACTGCAGCACTGTTCACGATAGCAAAAAGATGGAAACAACCTTGGTGCCCATCAACGGACGAACAGATAAACAAATTATGGTATATTCACACAATGGAATATTACACAACGATAAAGAACAATGATGAATCCGTGAAACATAATATGGAGGAATCTGAAAGGCATCATGCTGAGTGAATTTAGTCAGTCACAAAAGGACAAATATTGTATAAGACAACTAGTATAAGAACTCAAGAAAAGGTTTAAACACAGAAGAAAACATTCTTTGATGGTTACTAGGGTGGGGAGTGAGGGAGGGGGTATTCACTAACTAGATACTAGACAAGAATTATATTAGGTGAAGGGAAGGATAGCACACACTAAAGTGAAAGTCAGCACAAGTGGACTAAACAAAAAGCTAAGAAGTTTCCTGAATACAACCAAACACTTCGAGGGACAGAGTAGCGGGGGTGGGGGTCTGGGCACCACGGTTTCAGGGGACATCTAGGTCAACTGGCATAACAGTTTATTAAGAAAATGTTCTGCATCCCACTTTGGTGCGTCTTAAAGCTAGTGAGCAGCCATCTTATATGCATCAATTGGTCCCAACCCACCTGGAGCAAAGGAGACTGAAGAACACCAAAGACATAAGGAAACTATTAGCCCAAGAGACAGAAAGGGCCACATAAACCAGAGACTCCATCATCCTGAGACCAGAAGAACTAGATGGTGCCGAGCTACCACCAATGACCACCCTGACAAGGAACTCAACAGAGTCCCAGACGGAGCAAGAGAAAAGTGGGGTGGAGAACTCAAATTCTAGTAAAAAGACCAGACTTAATGGTTTGACTGAGACTGGAGGGACCCCATAAAACATGGCCCCTGGACTCTCCGTCAGCCCAAAACTAAAACAATTCCCAAAGCCAACTCTTCAGACAAAGATTAGAGTGGACTATGGGACATAAAATGATACTTCTGAAAATTGTGCTTCTTAGCTCAAGTAGATACATGAGACTAAAGGGGCAGCTCCTGTCCGGAGGCAAGATGATAAGGGAGAGAGGGTCAGAAGCTGGTTAAATGGAAACAGGAAATCTGGGGTGGAAAGGTGGAGTGTGTTGTCACTGTACAGGGTCACATAACAATGTGTATAAATTTCTGTATGACAAACTAACTTGAATTGTAAACTTTCATTTAAAGCACAATAAAAAATAAATTAAAAAAGAAATAATCTCAAGAGTTATAAAAAGGATAGGCTTATATTTTGTGAGATCCTAAATCAGTACCTAGAATCGTTGCTGCTGTTAGGTGCTGCTGAGTCGGTTCCAACTCACAGTGACCCTATATACAACAGAATGAAACACTGCCCGGTCCTGCTCCTAGAATAGTTACCTAAAATAATTAACACTGCTTAGAAAGCCTATCCACATAGAAAAAATGAAAAGGTCCTGGTAGACTATACCAAAAGGTCTCTACAAAAGGAATGCAAGCTGTGTAACTATGAGTATAAAGTGAAAAGTGTTTTCCCCACTGTCATGGATTGAATTATGTCCGTCAAAAATATCTGTCAACTTGGCTGGGTCATGATTTCCAGTATTGTATAGTTGTGTACCATTCTGTAATCTGATGTGATTTCCTTATGTGTTGTAAATTCAATCACTGTGATCTAATGAGATGGATTAGCGGCAGTTATACTGATGAGGTATACAAGATTGGATAGTGTCTTAAGCCAATCTCTTTTGAGATATAAAAGAAAGAAGCAAGCAGAGACACATCGGAACCTCATACCACCAAGACAGCAGTGCCAAGAGCAGAGCGCGTCCTTTGGATCTGAGGTTCCTGCGCAGAGAAGTTCCCAGGCCGAGGGAAGACTGATGACACAGACCTTCCTCCAGAGCTGACAGTAAAAGCCTTCCCCTGGAGGTGAAACCCTAAATTCGGACTTGTAGCCTACTAGACTGTGAGAGAATAAACTTCTCTGTTAAAGCCATCCACTTGTGGTATTTCTGTTAGAGCAGCACTAGATGACTAAGACACCCACTAAGATTGTAAAAGCACTAGTTCTATCTATTTAAAAATCATCTTTCAGGTTTTTCCCATCAAAGGAGACTAAAACACACCTAAAAATTAAAAATTTATTTACAAAGGTTAATGCTTTTAAGAAAACAACATCAATTTTGTTGAATTAATAGTCACCAACCCCCACAACTGAACACTGGAACCACTAATAATTTTCTTGATAAAAGACAGCATTCACTGTTCAAAAATAATTAGGAGATTAGATCCAGTTAATGAAACAGACGTCCCTTTCTACTGATAATGTGTATGTAAAAAGGTATGAGTAACTCAAGCCATAAGTAATTAAAAAGATAGAGGCAAGCTCACTGTTTAAAGAAATGTACGTACAGCAAAATCTTTTAATGAATACCTTCTGTAAAGGGAATAATTATCTAACTTATTTGCCTGATAAATCTGGATTAGCCAAAATGAAAGGCTTTACTTAAAACGAAATACATTTTTACTTTATTAAGGATAGCTTCCATTTGCACAAAATTCATTAGACACCTATTATATAACACTAATACTGTGGCTAACAGTACATCAAAATTAATGGAAAGAGATTTATCACCGATTGAAGGTTTTGTATGCCTAAGCTAAGTCACTCTCTCTCTTGATCATCCATCTTCCAATTTCAAAAAGCCTGGGAATCGATAAGCTTTAATTTACCAGCATTTGCTTTCAGAACTTAGACCTGTAACTAGATAGCTAGTAGTGATTCCCAGAAAAAACTGAGAAGATGCTGAGAAGACCACTACCCACATTCAAGAACCAGCTGCCAGGATCCAGAATTCCTTCTTTCCTCAAATTCAAGCTGTGGGTATTTGTTACACCAACACTTGCACAATAAAAAAGCATAATTAATAATAATAATAATAACAAAGGTGTTTCTCAAAATCTAGTTCTCAGTCCACCTACAGCAAAATCAGGTGGTGGACAATGCACGAACACTGCAGAACCATGGTCACCACCTAGAGCTACTCTTTCTTGGAGGTGGGGGCATAGGAATCCACACTCTATAACAAGTATCCCAAATGAGTTCCTAAATCACCACTACTCCACGTCATCAATCAGCCTCAGAGGAGCAGGCAAAGACTTAGGACTATAGACTCTCTCTGCTTTTTATCTGTTTGGTATGTTAGTTTGGGGTTTATTTTGAGAAGAAGATTCTGCTACTAAATAAGACTAGAAACCACTACCCTGGAGTAAAGCAGCAACTTTATATTCAATACTCAAAAGAAAAAAAAAAGAAACTAAATTCTTATTGGCAAAACTATGTCACGTGGTGGTCTTTTTGTTTTAAGGTGTGAAAAAATAATGCTTACTGAAAATGAGGTTTTAATAACAAGAATAGTAAATATTTATTGTGTAATTGTCAGTTGTTGTTGTTAGCTCCTGTCGAGTTGGCGCCCAATTCATGATGGCCACACACAGAACAGAACAAAACGCTGCCTGGTCTTACACCATCCCCATGATCAAGTGTCAGATCAGACTATTGTGATCCACAGGATTTTCACTGGCTGATTTTCAGAAGCAGATCACCAGGGCTTTCTTCCTAGTCCATCTTAGTCTAGAAGCTCTGCTGAAAAGGGTTCATCGTCATATCAACACGCAAGCCTCCACTGACAGAGGGTGGTGGTTGCGTAAGAGGTGCACTGGAAAGGAACGGAACCCAAGTCTCCTGCACGGAAGGTGAGAATTATACCAATGAACTAACAATACCTCATAATATGTCAGACACACTGTCTTATTGAATAATGACAGCTTCTTTATGAGGTAAATATTGTTGTTGTCCCCATTAGCTCATCAGGAAACTAAGGCTTAAAAGTGGTTAAGTAACTTGTCTGTCATACAGTTAATATACTATAATGAAGCCAAGGCTTGAACCCAGGTGGTTTGCATGACTCCAGAGCTTAACTATTACATTTCACTGCTCCAGGCTGCACCCAAGAATTCATCCTGCCAGCAAGCAAAGATGCCAACTGAGGTGAAGCGGTCTGTTCGACAATGGCAGACCATACCCTTAACATAGTGGCTGGCACAGATTTTTGAATGAATAAATGTCAAAGAAAGGGAATGAAATGAGTCCCTTCTAGGCTTGCAATCTAATTGTAACAGAAAAATTAAGAAAAACCATATATGCAGAAGTGCCAAGAGAAGGCAGAACAAAGCAGAAAATAGTGAAATTTATCAGGAAGGGAATCTATGGAAATAAGTCTTACTGGTTCCTCGATTCCTGCATACTCATTGGCCTGGGAATAATGGGGATACAAATAAATCTAAGAACTTCATGATGCTCATAAGCTTAAGTGATGAAAATCTCAAAGTACATTACATTCACATTACACAATCAACAAAAAGCAAGAAAGTACTCAAGGGCATGATACTAACAGACTACAAAGAAACATAACCACAGAGAACAGAAGTCAGAGAAGAAAGGGATCACTGGGAAAGGGATCAATGGGAACCGATTCAGTGACTGACAAAAGTCTTCATACTGAATCGGGACCTAAAGGTTTGACTGAAACTTAGAACTGTAATGTCCATCCAAAGACTCAGGGAAGTATCTTCTAGATGTATTTTCAAGAAATTAAATATGTGCTAATGTCTCTCATTTAGTTACACAATACTCCTTTGAGCTAAGTATCTGGGGGAGAAACTAAGGCACAGAAATTAAATAACTTGCCTCAAATTCAAATGTAAAGTTTTAAAAACTTTACTATTTCCAGTCCAATGTTCTAGCAAACAACGTGTCACTCCATCCTGCAAGAGCTGAAGTTAATGCAGACTGAAAATTATCTTCTTCGGTGATCCATCTCATTGGAAGGCTATGAGCGACAAGCTACTGGGAGTTAGAAATAATAGTTTCTACAATTCAGTCCTTTTAACAGGAAGCTGAGACACAGGATGCTACCCTGATGAGATAGTTCCTTTGAGAAATACAGTTATATTCCACACAGAGATAATAAATAAAAGCTGCCACTTCCCATTGATGCTCTAACTCCACAGATAAGGTACACCTCTCTTGTATGAACTGAGATTTAAGCTTAGCAGCAAAAGCTTTTCAAATTGCAGTTTTATTTTTTTTAGCACACCCACACCATTCAGACTTACACAAACACATTAACTGAAAAACACAAGAGTTATAAGAAAAATGCCAATACTCAAAGTGACTTTCTGCCAATCCCTGAATGACCTTCCCAAAAGACTGATTTAAGAGTAGTATTCCATTTTTTTACTAGTGCCAGCTTATGTTAACATGCACCTTGATTTTTCCTACTTAAAAAAAAAAAATGACTCATAACCACCTCAAACTGCTCTGGAAAGGATTTGCATTTGGAGAGACAGGCTCAAAATGGTAAGGTGACTCGTCTGAGGTCATCTACAAATCTGAGGAGTCAGGAATAGAATTAAGTTTTCTCTTAGTCCAGACCTCTAGGCATTTCAAACATGGGACTGCTGCTCAGTATAATCCCAACTACTAATGAATGTGACTTCTGGCACAAGAAGAAACATCACTCTCCTAATACAAGCCATGAGCAAAACATTGTCTAGGAATTCTAACGTCCTTTCTTCCTTCTTAGAATATGAGTTTGGTAGGTTTCCCAGGAAGATCAAAGCATCTTTCAGGTAAACCAATGCTTTCTTCCTCATGTTCTTTTTCTTTAATGAACATTGTTTACCCTACAGGAGCCAAACATTTACCCATACTCTACAATGACGATGAAATACGCCTAAGAAAAGGAGGGCACAGTGGCCACAATGCTGTCCTGTATAAGAGTTGGCATGAAACGACTGGGGAGAAAAAAGCAAACTGATCCTCACAAGGCATAGATGTAGTCCAGTGGAAATTCCAGAGGACAAAATCTCACTTCCAGCTGGGTGGTGAAAGAAGTGATGCCAGAGAAAACGGACAATATTTGTAATAAATGCTAATGTCTTATTACATACTATTCCTGGGTACTGGCGATAGAGTGGTGAACACGACAAAAAAGTGGGGAAAACATTGTTGGCACGGGGAATAATAAGCGACATAATTAATTTTACCAAGGAAGGTGGTAGGGAGTAGAATGGAAAACACCTCTTTAAGGTGTAATGTGGAAAATAGGGGTGTGATGGTTTCCTTACAGCTTTGGAGACGAACAGACTCGGATTTCAATGCTCACCTTACCACTTACTTAGCTAGCTGAGCTGCACTTCTGACTCATCTGTAAAAGAAAAGGTGCCTCACAAAGTTATGATAATTCAAAAGCGCCTCACCAGTGTCTGGCGCTAGCAAGCCCTCTATACTGAGAGCTGTTATCTTTCGTTTTATTATTTCATCTTCTTGTCCCCAGAGCCTAGCACTGTGCCTGGAATCTCTGGGAAGATTTGAACATATCGGCTGACTGAATCAATGCATTAAAAAAAACAAATAAATGGGCGAATTAAAGGCTGAGCGGTGAAAGAGAGCAGAAACTACAAGCAGGTGGCTCCGTGCAACAAGAGAGCACATGGGGAGAACCTGGGAAGCAGGGAAGGCCCGGGACAGGTCACAGGGAGGCGGCGGCGAGGATATCGGACCGGAGGGAGAGCGTCCTCCAGGCGACCACGAAGCGCCCCCTCGCGCCCAAAGGTAGCGTCACGGCCAGACGAGAAAGCGCGAGTGGGGCGCCAAGAGACACGCCGGGGGGGAAAGGGGAAGAGAAAGGGACTTGGGTGAGGAGATGGGAGGCCCACCACTTAAGGATGAGGTGAGGAACCGGCCCTCCTCTTGGAGAAGTCCCTTCATATCCCCGCGCGAGGGACCGCTTGGTCGTAAACCGCCTCCCGTCTCGGCGCCGACTACTCAGCCAGGCTTTTCTCCGTCACCGAAGCCATAACCCGTTCCCAATTCTCGCCCCGCCTCTGCCTGCTTTCGAGCCCGCGCCTCACGGCCAATTCCAACAACTCTGCACGCACCGCACCCCACACACGACTCACCAGCGTCCCCCGCCATCTTCCCACGCGCCCGTCACAGCCCAGTACCCAAACGAGGCGCCCACGTGACCGCTCTTCTACTACCTGACGCGTGGGGCGGGGCTTCCATCACGTGGCCTCGGTACGGGGCGGGGCCAAGATGGCGATGCCCGGGGAAGCGAGGAACCCGCGTCAAGAGTGGTCGCACCCGTGAGGAAGGCGCCCGAGTGACGACGCCTAAGCCGTAAATTGGAGGCGGAGAAGTGTGAGGGGCTCCAGCTTTCCGGCTGCAGACGGTGACCTGCAGGGCAGCTTATCACGAAGCTGGAGAACGGAGGGAGAAGGTTCCTGGCTGGGTGAAGCTGTCGTCCTCTGCTTGGCGGTGCTGAGGAGTCAAGAATCCAAGGCGTCCCTAGTCACCCCGGCTTTCCCGGGGCCTCAAGCGTAGAGACATGACCCGAGATAGCGCTTCTCCGACCCCGGGGACGGGAGCTCCGCTGAGCGAGTCGGTCCTGGCAGAGGCGGCAGTGGTGTTCGCCATGGTGCTGAGCATTCACGCGACCGTGTGGGACCGATACTCGTGGTGCGCTGTGGCCCTCGCAGTGCAGGCCTTCTATGTCCAATACAAATGGGACCGGCTGCTCCAGCAGGGAAGCGCTGTCTTCCAGTTCCGAATGTCCGCTAACAGTGGACTACTGCCTGCCTCCATGGTCATGCCTTTGCTGGGACTGGTCATGAAGGAACGCTGCCAGGCTGCAGGGAACCCCCACTTTGAACGCTTTGGCATTGTCGTGGCAGCCACTGGGATGGCAGTGGCCCTCTTCTCATCAGTGTTGGCACTGGGCATCACACGCCCGGTGCCCACCAACACTTGTGTCATCTCGGGCTTGGCTGGAGGAGGCATCATTTACATCATGAAACACTCGCTGAGTGTGGGTGAGGTGATCGAAGTCCTAGAGGTCCTTCTGATCTTCGTGTACCTCAACATGATCCTGCTGTACCTGCTGCCCCGCTGCTTCACTCCTGGAGAGGCGGTGCTGGTATTAGGTGGCATCAGCTTTGTGCTCAACCAGCTCATCAAGCGCTCTCTGACTGTGGTGGAAGGCCAGGGGGACCCGGTGGACTTCTTTTTGCTGGTGGTGGTGGTAGGGATGGTGCTCATGGGCATCTTCTTCAGCATCCTCTTTGTCTTCATGGACTCAGGTACCTGGGCCTCCTCCATCTTCTTCCACCTCATGACCTGTGTGCTGGGCCTGGGCGTGGTCCTGCCCTGGCTGCACCGACTCATCCGCAGGAACCCCTTGCTCTGGCTCCTTCAGTTCCTCTTCCAGACTGACACCCGCATCTACCTCCTAGCCTACTGGTCTCTGCTGGCCACCTTGGCCTGCCTGGTAGTGCTGTACCAGAATGCTAAGCGGTCATCTTCTGAGTCCAAGAAGCACCAGGCCCCCACCATCACCCGAAAGTATTTCCACTTCATTGTGGTAGCCACCTACATCCCAGGTATCATCTTTGATCGGCCACTGCTCTATGTGGCTGCCACTGTATGCCTGGCAGTCTTCATCTTCCTGGAGTATGTGCGCTACTTCCGCATCAAGCCCCTGGGCCACACTCTGCGGAGCCTCCTGTCCCTTTTCCTGGATGAGCGAGACAGCGGGCCACTCATCCTGACCCACATCTACCTGCTCCTGGGCATGTCTCTTCCCATTTGGCTGGTCCCCAGACCCTGTACGCAGAAGGGTAGCTTGGGGGGAGCGAGGGCCCTAGTCCCTTATGCTGGTGTCCTGGCCGTGGGTGTAGGTGATACTGTGGCTTCCATCTTTGGCAGCACCATGGGAGAGATCCGCTGGCCTGGAACTAAAAAGACTTTAGAGGGGACCATGACATCTGTATTTGCGCAGATCATTTCTGTAGCTCTGATCTTAATCTTTGACAGTGAGGTGGACCTAAACTACAGTTATGCTTGGGTTTTGGGGTCCATCAGTACTGTGTCCCTCCTAGAAGCGTACACAACACAGATAGACAATCTCCTTTTGCCTGTCTACCTCCTGATATTGCTGATGGCCTAGTCGCTGTGCAGCAGCAGTGATGGAGGAAACAGGAACATGGGGAGGGCAAATGACCCCCACAGCAGCCAGCCACTTGGGTATGAAGAGCCAAGGGGTGAAAAGAAAATTTGATTTTTGGGTTCGTTCAGATTTAAATAAAAATCAAAGCTCTCTTGGTTTTAGTTTTGCTAATGTTTAAAAAAAGGCTGAAAGGATAGTGCAACAACTCAAAGAACTTGACTGTGCTGTAGAGCCCCCACCACCACTGCACCTACCCGTCTTCAGAGGGGGCCAGAGTAGACACTGCAGGGAGGCAGTAGGCACAGTAGTTAATGCTTCAGATTCTGGTATCAAACTAACCTGGTTAGAATCCTTGGCTGCACCACTTACTAACTGTGGCCCCAATTCTCCCGTCTGCAAGATGGGATTAATAACAGCATGCACCTCATGGGGGTGTTTTGAGGATCCAGTGAGATGAGGTGTGTCAAGTGTCTAGGGCACAATGAGCAGTCAGTAAGGGAAAGGGTCGTTATTACCTAGACCAGTCTCATCATAGCAAAAAAGCCATGCAAGCCAAGGGGGTTTTATCAGTTGTACTTGGAGGCCAGAGTGATCTTTACTCCCATTTCATTCGGAGGAGGAAAACTCACGGGGGAAATAGCTGAGTGCATGTGGTTTCTCCCATTTGGGATAGGAAGAAGTGAAGGGGAGAGGTAGGATGGGCTCGTTGCATGCATGAACAAGAGGATCAGGTTCCGGGCTGATGTCCTGTTTCAGCCAACCTCCTCCCCGACCCCCGCCTCCAAGGCCTCTGCTGCCTGGCTGAGTGGTGCTGCTGGGCTGGACAGCACAGGATCCTGTCAAGGGTTCCCTCCTGAGACCCTCTCACACTCCAATCACGTCAAACTTGTCCTTGTCTCTTCCTTTGGCAACACACTGGAGCGCAGTACAGATTCCCCGGGGCTGGAGGAGTTTCCTGGGAGTTCAAAATGGCTCTACTCTGGAACTCTGCCTGAGCAAGAGGCCGACGCTGCAGCCTTGTTGTGTCCCACCGCATACCCCAGTGGCAGCACACCCTGGCATGTAGTAGGAACTCAGCCGACATGTGCTGAATGGATGAAAGTTTCCTGTCAGCGGGAAGACAGCACAGCACATTTCATAAAGCTGAACATCCAATATGGCATGGGGAGGCATAGCAGAAAGAGGTGAGAACTTTGGTCCAACGAGGCCAAAAGACAGGAACACAGCCAGGACCGGCTCTGGGGAAGCTTGCACTTCTGCCTGATAATCGCTGCCAAGTCCTTTCCCTCAGAGGACAGCACTGACACATTCCTTTGGGGCACAAAGGAAACTTAACAAATCTGTCACTTCCTTCAGGCTCCCTTCCGACTGCTTGCCAAAGGAGGCAGCATCAGCTTTGCCCCCACTGACTCCCTGGGTGGTCTTGGGAAAGGGCTTTCTCCTCTGGGCCTTGGTTAGTCTATGTATAGAGTGTGAGGTACACTAAATCAGGGTCACATACTAACCCACTAAGGTCAGACAGGTAACAGATGAATGAGGACGGGGAAGTGGGAACTGTGCTGGACCCGAAAGCACATGTGCTTCTAAAGAGGCAGCTCCAGCCAGCAGTAGCCATGCTAGAATGTGGGCCCTGTGTTGTCGACCTTCTGCTCATTCAAGGGAAGTTTAAAAGCCTAGATCTTCATGTGACATCTCCCAATTTTAAAAAGTATTTTTAAAACACTGAAGCCCAAACAAAACACATCTGCAGTGGATCCAGCCCGTGGCCCCAGTGTACGACCTGTGGGACAGACCTAGGTTTTAGGGACCTCCCAGCTAAGCAGGATTTGGATTTGGCAGTTGTTCCAATGGAGGGTCTGTATACCTGCCAAGCATTCATTCCCAAGCTCATCTTGAGATCAGGGCTGATTGGGAGAAAAGGACCAAGAAGCTGCATTTGGAAGTTGTTTTCATTCAGTGTCTCATACGATACAAATCAGAGTTGCACCTCAGAGGACAGAAGAGAAGAAGCCAGCAGAGAGGTGGCCAGAGTACTTTCATGCCAAGAGGCTACATCAAGGAGGAGGGTATGCGGGGGCAGGAAGGAGATAGGGAGTGAAAATCTTGGGAACGCCTCCCATCCAGCTCCTGCTGCTGCCTCCTGGACTCCGGGCACAGACACTAGCAGAGGAAAGCCCAGGAGAGAGGCAACTTCGCCATTGCAGCCGGGAGGTCAGGTGAGGCAGCTTGTGTGCTCTCAGTGTTTGCAAGCTCCCTGGGAGGGGCAGTGCCCCAGTCCTGCTGAGGACCATCAGGTGTACAGTGGAGGAAAGGGTAGCTCAGCTGTTGGCTGGAGCCTGCAGAGGACAAAGGAGATGACCTCGAGAGGTGGGTCTTACTGCTCCCAGCCTCCAGTACCTCCTCAGGGAACCATCAGGGCACCCATACCCACCCTTCCCTACCAGTTCTCCGGGCTCCAGATGGTGCCAGAAGCCTCCATGAGGTGGAAAGTGTAGGCGTGGCGTGAGCGGTCAGAAAGGTTCTGCTCACTCTTGTGCACCACTTGTCCGTGGAGTAGGATGAGGGCCCCTGGAGAGAACAAAGCACGTCACATCCCCTCCCTGGGCCTGGGAGAACACCAGCCCACACTCTCCCTTCCCAGGGCAGGAAGGGACACGGGCCCTCCTTCCTCAAGCAGTTCTGCTTCCCTCCCATCTATCCCCATTCCTGTCCCTAATTGCTCAGCCTCTGCAGCCTGCTCCAGGGTCAGAGGTTGTGCTGTTTAGAGGTGGGTTCCCCTGGGATCAAGTCCCTTCAGCTGTGGCCTGTGCCCCTGCCAAGCCTTAAGAAGAGCATCCCCTTCTGTGGTGTTTGCAGAAGCGGGCAGAAGCTCTCCATACTGTGCCGATCAGCTATGACCTCAGCCAGTGAATGCTGAGTTGGACCTCAGTTTTCTTTCTTCTAAAAGGAAAAGGGTGGACGGATAGCCTGCATTTGTTGAGTGCTTGCTGTGTGCCACGCAAGTTTGGTGTAAACACCTTGTACACCGCATCTCACTTGCTTACCCACTCTGTTGTTGTTGTGTGCCATCGAGTTGATTCCGATTTATAGCTACCCTATATGACAATACAACTGCCCCCATAGGGTTTCATAGGTTGTAATCTTTACAGGAGCAGATTACCATGTCTTCTCTCCCATGGAGCCGCTAGTGGGTTTGAACCACCAACCTTTCAGTTAGCAGCTGAGCACCACCAGGTCTCCTTCTTCTCTACTCTACACTGGGGGAAACTGACGCTCAGAGAAGTTCAGTCATTTGCCCAAAGAGTCAGCCTGTAAGTAGTAGAGTCTGAATTTGAGCCCCATCCGGAGACCTTGCTATTAACCACACTGCTAAATGCCCATCCAGCCCCAACCTTCCTCATTCTGTAACTTCACAGGCCTCTGATGATCCCGTGGGGAGCCTCTGTGCTGGTGGTCAGAACGACTAGGGACCCATGTGCATGGCCCCAGCCCCCTCCTTCCCTGCCCTCCGAAGCCTGCCTACCTCTCTGCACAGGTGTGGGCACAAACAGGCTGTTCTCCCAGGCTGGATCTGACCCCAGGAAGCTGGTGCCAGTGGCCGAGCTAGCAGGATCCAGGACCATCCTTCTTGACACTCCACCTGCGGGCCAAGCTGGAGCCATTAGCCCCTCTTTTCTCCAGGTCCCTCTCCATGGGGCGAAGGAGGATATAGGTGGGCAGGCAGAGACAGGTATCCTCACTGGTATGGGAGCCAGGGATGAACCAGAGGCAGCCGTTCTCCAGCGAGGCGTCCTCCAGGGCAATCCACACGCCTAGCAGCCGGCCCAGGGGCTCCGTGTACAAGTAGGTGGCATCCTGATGAGGGGTGACTGCAGCAAGCCGGCCTGGAGGTAAGGACCCTACCCCTTTGGCCGGCCCCACCTCACCTTGGCCCCATTTCTCCCACACCCCAGTCTTCCTGGAGCCCTCCAGGACCAGCCTCCCCCTGATCAGTTAGAATCTTGCCGCTTCCTGGTCTGACACTTTTGGGCAAGAGATTTCACTTCTGAAAGCTTTGATTTCCCAAACTGTGAAGTGGCTGAAGCAATAACCTAACTCTTACAGCTGCTGGAAGATTACATGAGATGATTTATTGAGGGTGCATAGTACAGGGCCTGACATTGGTTGCTAAAAAGTAGCTATGATCGGTTAATTTCAGCCAAGCAGCCTCCAGCCACCAGATGGTCACCAGGTGGGATAAGATTGGGAAGTTGGGTGCAAAGGGGGGATGACTATGACTAACCATCCATATTTTTAAATATCTGCCCAAGTGATGCTGGGGCCAGGCAGGATGGAGAATCACTGAACAAAGACAGCAAAGTCTGTAGGAACAAAGTAAGTAACGGAGGTGCGAACCTCACCTCCTTCCTGCCTGGGAAATTGTATGACTTTCTGAGCGCTAGACTTTAAGAGGGACTCTGACAATCTGGATGGCATCCACAGGAAGGCATCTAATAGTGGGGTCTCTGTAGCCTTTAGGGAGGAATGGCTGAAGGAATTAGGGGTGCTGGGCTTGGGCAGAGAAGTCACAGGGAGGGGGTGGTCATTGCTCCAGAGGACTGCCCTTGGGCTGAATGGCAGGGAGGAGGGGGTGGTCACAAGGAGTAGACTTGGGCTCATGCAAGGGAAGAAAGGGCTTCCTATGAGGAAGCGAGCTCCCTGTCACCAGAGGTACTTAAACAGAAGTATAGGCTGTAAAGGGCATCTGTGCATCTGGTGGGAGTTGGACCTAGATCAGTAACTGCTATGCTGAATCAGTTCCCAGGAAATTTGCTAAAAATACAGATTTCCAGGCCTGTGCAGCTCTACTGAATCAAAATCTCAGGAGACAGGTGTCAGGAATCTGCATTTTTAACAAACAGGGGTTGCTGCCAGGATCAGGAACAACTGTGCCAAGGGCTCCAAGGCTCCCTCCCAATCCACTTTCTAGGAAGGAACAGAAGGTGGCTCCAACTCCTCCCGCCGTAGTCCAGCCTCCTGCCTACATTCAGCAGTAGCTCTCATTTCCTCCCAAGAGCTGACAACCACTGATGTCCCAGATCTCCCACCTGTGGCCTTTGCTGGGCCCCACAGCCTGCTCTCAGCTTACCTTCACCACCAAAGTGAGGTTGCTGAAAGAAAGAAGCAGAGCCTGGTGAGGATAGGAGACAGCGGGAGTGTGGGAGGTGCAGGCGCTGGCTGAGTCTTGTAGGATGTTCCGGCCCTGGCTCCAGGCGTTAACCTCCAAGGATTCCAACCCAACACCCAGCTATTGAGCACTTAGCATGTGCCAGGCTTTGGGGGAAGCAAAGAGAAAAGCACCCTGTGCGACAGGGTGCTCCCAGTCTAAGCAGGAGTCAGCATGTGCAAGCCTAAGAGCACAGCGCAGAATGAAACGAGGGCTAGAAGGAGAGGCGCAGATGAGGCCAGCGATTATGCTTTTCACCCCCAGGCGAAGACCCCTTTTCTTCTCAGGGAATCTGGAAAGCTTCTTGGGGGTGGCACTGAGCTGGGCCTTAAAAGCTGGGAGCAGAGCATTTTGATAGGCAAATAAGCAAAGAAAGAGTTCTGGGGAGCCCCTTCCCTCCTACCACCAAGTCTTAACTGAGCACCAACTAAATGCCAGAGGAGATCAATTTTATATGGGCTGTGCTGAGTAAATAATAATTCCTCAGTTCCTCAGGGAAGCAGCTTTTGGCCCATTGTAAGGAGGGGCTTGGTGTGAGCAAGGGCTAAGGTGTGGGGAGACAGAGAGCTCACCTTGAAGATATACATACTCTGTACCACTACAGGCATCTGGAGGCCAAGACTCCTGCCCAAGGCCTGGAAGGGGGCAGACGTCACGCTGCTGGCCTGCCCACATGCCCATCTGGCCCACCCACCTGGCCTTTGCCCCATCCTCTGCTCACCTGTATCTTGGGGGAGTATGTAACAGACTTGAAGACCGGGTCAAGGGCGTGCAGAGCTGCATGGACAGAAGAGGATTATGTGGCCAGACCCCAGCTCCCGTGCCTTGTTTGGGGCACCCAGACTCAGGCCTCATTTTGACATTCTCACCTATTTGGTGTGCGTTAAACTTTCTGTTTGTTTATAACCAAGTTTAACAGGTCCCACAGATGCCTCATCCCACCCCAGGCCTCATCTCACCCATGACCTTACTCTTGACCTTCCTGCCATTTGGGAACCTCCCTCCAGGCCTGACTCCCCATTCCTCATGGAGGACAAAGGGCTCCAAGGGGCCCATCACTTGGTAACAATCTCCATTCCCCTTTTGTAAGCCTCAGTCTCCTCGTCTGTAAAATGGGGACCAGCAGAATAGCCCTGCCTCCCAGGGCTGCTGGGAGGACTCTCAGTGGGCTAACACATGTACCGCTATAGCCCAGGGCCTGGCACAGAACAGTCACTCATTATCACTATTTGCCATCATTATTGTTATTTCACAAAGTGAGGGTTTCCTGGCTTGGTTTTGAGCATAATTGAATGGAACCATGTCAGTATGCCAGGTGCCCCCTGAGGAGGCTCCAGGAAGCAGTTGCACCAAGGACCTAGAAGGCCTCCATTCCTGGAGTGTGGATCATCCCCAGACTAGGCAGCAAAGAGTTGAAGGGCTTGCATGTGCCCATCTGCACTGGGGAGGAACTCGATGAGACCCCTTTTCCCAGTGGTGTGGTGGCAGCACCTTGACCAACCGTCACATGATTGGCATCAAAAAGATGCAGAAGAGCAGGGCCAGGGGGAGTCTGCAACCAGGAATGCCAGTTGCCCAGCCACTAACTTACTATGGTCTTTGAGCAAGACCCCTAATCCCTTCAGGCTTCAATTTCCTCGTTTTTTTCCTGCCCTCCCACACCCTGCTTACCATGGCCAATTTTGTTGATGGACTTCTCTGGAGGGACCAGGAAATTGCCTGTGGCATAAGGAACAGGTCAAGGGAGAAGAAGATCCAGAGTCCGTCCTCCCATGGGCAGCGGACCTCAGCGCCCTTCCAGCCCTGGGGGACAGATATCTAAGTCCAGCCCGCCCTCACCCTGACTCTCCCACATCTCTAGGGCCCCAGCTCCGAACCTTCTGTGTCAAAAACATCTTTCTCAAAGAAGAATCGAATCTTGTCGCCACTGCTCAAGAAATACTCTGTGCTGCCCTGTGGAGAGAATACATCAGAGGGGCTGAGAGAACACCAGGGGTCAGAGCTGGGCCTGGCAAAGAGGGAGGGAGGATTCAGACACTTCCCACCCCCACCGGGCTACAGAACCCCTTCCGTGCTTCCCAAAATTGGCCACTGAAGGACAGGACAGTGAATTGGAACCCCAAATGCCTGGAAGTACAGCCTGACGCTACAAGCATGGAATTTCTTGCAAACCTTTTAATAAGTCATGCGACTCTTATGCTCTACTTGATAGTGTTGAGATTAAGAAAACAGGTGCTAGAATCAAACAGGCCTGGTTCCTGGGTAGCCTTGGGCTACTCACTTTACCTCTCCAGGCCTTGGTTTTCTCATCTGTAAAATGGGAATAATAATAGAACTCACCTCCCCCAAACTGTTGAGGGCTTCAGCCAGAGGCTGAATCTCACAGCAGTTGAGAGCAGACTCTGGAGCTAGAATTGTTGTTGTGAGGTGCTGTGGAGTCAATTTTGACTGACAGTGACAACCACGGAGCAGCTGGGTGGGTTCGAACCACTAACCTCTCAGTTAGCAGCTGAGCACTCAACCATTGCGCCACCAGGGCTCCGTAATAGTTGGGCTCAAATCCCAGCTCTGCCAGTAACAAGCTGTGTGACCACAACCACATTACTGGACTTCTCTGGGCTTAGTTTCATCCATAAAATACAGATGGTATTAATGGTACTGATCTTATAGGGTGTTGTAACAAATACTTCCGAAGCACTAGCGCAGTCCTTGGAATGTGGTCAATACCATGTGAGTATTGGCTTCCATTATCATTATTATGTATAAAACATTTAGTGAGGGCATGGCTAAATGCTCAATAAATATAAACTATTACTAATCTTTTCCTGTTTTCTTAATAACCTATCGTTGAAATAACTGCACATGAAGAACATTATCAATGTCACTGAATTCTACATGGAGAAACTGTTGAATTGGCAAATATTTTGTTTGCATATTTTTACCACAATAAAAAAATGTTAAAAACAACGTATCCTTGTTAATTTTTAAAATTGATTTTGTTGTTGTTGAGAATATACACAGCAAAATATACACCTTTTCAACCATTTCTACATGAACAGTTCAGTGACAATGGTTACATTCTTCCAGTTGTGCAACCACTCACCCTCCTTTTGAGTTGTTCCTCCTCCATTAACATGAACTCACTGCCCCTTAAGCTTCCTATCTAATCTTTCAAGTTGCTGTTGTCACTTTGATCCCATATAGATAGTTCTTCAAAGAGCAGAATTAATGCTCAAGGCAGACATATGTTACTAATTAAGCTAAACTACTTTTTGGTTTTAAGAACACTATAGGGGATATTTCTGGTTTAAAGTTTAAAGATTATCTCAGGGCAATAGTTTCA